>NC_091821.1:72719175-73027925 GCF_038994185.2 Dermacentor albipictus | reverse complement strand
CAACGTATAACGTTCTACATACTGTAATGGCAGCGATTGGGTTGAGCGGTGAACGGGCATGTGTCCGCCTCACTGGGCCTGGGGTCATGACGTTGTTTAGGTGGACACGCGATCCAAAGTTTGGTATCAGCAGAGAGCTCTCATTTCGATGTGGGCGGAGGAACTTAAATGAAATTTGAATAATATCAGGTGAGAGTAATCAGTTCGAAGCCCTCCAGCATGGCCTCCTTCTGGTCGGCAACATTACGACAAAATTCATTAAAGGTGATCTGCAGATGCTTACAAGTTGAGAACTACGATTCACCGCTACGATTCACTGCCATTGAAACTCGATTCAAATTGAGGTGGCACTTTGAGTGTCACGTTACAGAGCAGAAGTTAGCAAATATAATTCGGAGCCTTCCGTTTTTTGGCCCTTGCAGTACCTCTGGGACATCAATAACACTAAAAAATGTCATGAAATACCGGTCACTATGATAGTTCCGAAAGTTCGCAGGTCTCTGTAATGCACTATGGACTAATCCTAAGGAAACTAAGGCGCAGGAGACAGAAAAAAAAGAAGCAGATTAAACGCTCATATAGGAAATTTATGTGAAGAGGTGGTTAAATGCCATGTAATTAAATGCAATACGCACAATTGCGTTTATCTTCATCCAATGCAACGTGAAATCTCATGAAACGTTTATGTTGATGCACTGCACAGGGGACAACTTAAATCTTATGTAATGATTATGTCTATACGCTACACCTTTGACAGGCTATGCCGGAATACAAGCTCCAGATTAGGCGGATGCACAGAGGGAAACATTGACGCAGCGATTCTGTACCTCTTGTGTCAATGTGGCACATACGCATTATAGAAGATTCACAAAGAATGGGCACATACCCAGGTAAAGAGCGGTTCCTGTTAAGACTAGGAACACTCTTGCAAGGATGGCAGTTCATTTCGTTAAATCGGTTCGAAAAAGGGACAAATAGTTCTTATAAACGAAGAGCTTGGCAACGACTCTAAATGTTTCTTTTCAAACAGGGACCAAATCCAAGCTAAATCCACGTCCCATGTAGTAAAAAAGGAGCGACGAAGAGCTACAACGTGGTCAACCATAGGCGGAGAGTTTCCATTTTTCCGGGGGGCGGGGTGACCAGTTTTCATATATATATATATATATATATATATATATATATATATATATATATATATATATATATATATATATATATATATATATATATATATATATATATATATATATATATATATATATATCTTGCAGAAACTTCGTGTGACTTCGAAGAATTCAGCGCTGAAGAGATGACGTTATATGAGTAGATACAGGACTTCATAGTAGGAGACAGTTTAATTCTACAGCCTGAGTCCTCTCGGTGGTGTAATCTTCCTTCGTCTGATTGTCGCATACTTGGCTGTCACTAATACTGCTTCGCCTTTCCGGCGAAACTGCAGCTTCTCTTTATTTTTTTTTGTGAGTCCGAGTAAAAGTGCTGCTGCGCATGACTGCTGTTGATTCTGATTTCGGGTGAATCCGGCTAGGCCTCATTTCGGTTACTGAGTTAATTATACAGTGTTCCCCAGCTCTCATGCACCAAGACTTAAAGAAAGAGCAGTTGCGTTACTCGAAGAAAACCTAGTCCATATTCTTTCCAGTACGGTGGAGCTGCCAGTAATTATTTCGTTATCGATATTTAATTCAGTAATTGCGATTAATTATCTAACTTGAGAAGTACTGTCCTAATTTTCGAGGTGTCAATAAGGCATTTGTAGGCAACCCAAGTGACATCTGACTGAGGTGTTTTCAGCGGCATACTAATTGCGTACAATTTTTTCCGACTGCGAAAGAAACCTCACGAAATATGAAAAGTACCACGTGAGTGCGCTCCCAACCGCATCACAAAGCAGTGCCCTCAAATAAGCTGATTGAAAGCAACTGCATTGCCTGTCGCAAACCCGAAGAGGCAGCGCATCACCTTGACAATGGTACGGAAGGAGCACCAACATCAGGTTTCGAGGCTTCGCAGCTATTCCTTCCTCTTATTTCTACGTCACACTTATTATCCGTCTCTCAAGGCCGACTGATCACATTGATAACAAAAGCACCCTGATAACGCGGCTGCAGCGCCGCTCTGACCACGCACGAAATGCGAAAAGCAATGTAATAGGCATGACATGTTTCAAAATCCGGGCATTGCTCCCACCGCATCGAAAGAGTACGCACGAATTGCTATATTTCGCGCCAGAAACTTCCTTCTGACCAAAGCCAAATTAAAGTCACCGTTTAAAAAAATTATTTTTATGAAGTTTTATGTGCCAAAACCACGATCTGACTATGAGGCACGCCGTAGTGGGGGATTCCGGAAATTTGAGCCACCTGGGGTTCTTTAAAGTGCGCCTAAATCTAAGTACACGGGTGTTCTCGCATTTCGCCCCCATGGAAATGCCGCCGCCGTTGCCTGGATTCGATCCCGCGACCTCATGCTTCGCAGCCCAGCACCATAACCCCTAAGCAACTACGGCGGGTTAAGTGAACGTTTGATTTTTCATGAAAGTGTATACGTGCTGCAAAACAGGTTCATGTAAAAAAATAAAAACGAAATAAACAGACCGGGAAGTGACAAACGTGTAGAAAAAAGGCAAAATCGATGCGTCCAAGAAAGTAAATATACCACTTCTAAACTAGCCGAATTGGCAGTCAAGATGTCTGGGGAAAAAAAAGACCCATCAAATTTCAGTGTGCCTTTAGTATCTATCAATTCGTAGACTCCGTTGAACGCCAGCCTAGAGGACGTGTTCAAATAGGTCTGCTTCTGCAGCTACACAGTACTGTGTCCATTTTATCACATCTTCAGTGGCTTTCTTGATAACCTACGCCGGAATTCTACGGCAGATATCCGCTATCCTTGCCTTGAACTAATCTGACGTCCGTCCCGATCATCTTTCACATAACCCCATAGAAAGAAATCGAGCAGAGAGAGGTTAGGTGACCTATAGCCGAACAATTTGCACGACCGTGCCTTCCAATCAATTGCGCATGAAAAGTCTCATCTAGCTAATTTCGTGCTCGGCTGCTGCTGTGTGCTGGTGCTCCATCTTGCTGATACCACAGAAGTGGAAGACGTGACAGCGAGACTTTGCTGAGAAACTTATTCATCCCTCCTTCAAGGATTTCGTCCACGTAACGCTGTCCAGTCGGTGTGTGATCGAAGAAGATGGGACCCATTATAGCACCAGCGTAAATTCCGCACCACATATTGGACAACCACTGGTACTGGTGCCGAGTGCGCTTTACCCAGTGTGGACTGGAGTCACTCAAAATAGTGTGCATTATGCAAATTTCTCTGATCGGTTCTGCAAAAATTGGCTTCATCTGTGCACGTGATGTTGCTCAAAAAGCCCGTTGACTCATTGGCGGCTTTTGTGAGGACCCAATTCGAGAAATCTAGACGATTCTACAGGTTCTACAAGCATTGGTTCTGGTTAGTTTGGCACGGGTGAAAGCGCGTAATTTCCAAGTCATCAAACTGATGACTTGGAAATTGGTATCTGGGCGGTCACATCCCGCACACTAGCATGAGGGTTTGAGGCCATAAATGCTAGAACATCCGTGCGTAGGCTAGGACTCAAAGATGGAACCCGCCGCCGCTGTTTCTTGAAGCTGCCGGTTTGTCTCAGGTTTTCATAATTTCTGATGATAGTTGATGCCCCCCCGTAGTAGGCGCCTATATGTTCAACGTACTGTTCATCGACTAGAGCAGACCATCGATACAGGAATTAAAATGGAAGAGGCAGCTATTCTACTGAAACCGCACGAAAGATCGAGCAAAGTGCCTTCGTTTTGTAAAGAAGAGTTTCCTCGGATGGCTTACAGTGAATTAAAATGGCAGATTCGGAGTGCTTGCGGCTCAAGATTTTCCGATCCCTTTGGGGAGCAATGGCAGATTAGGAGCGGATCTCTAGACTGGTCAACCACTACACAAACTAACATAAAATCAATTCAAACACTCCAAAACCGCGCACTGCGCGCGATAGGTAACTTAGAACGTACTGATACCACTAAACCATACTATAACAAATATAAAATATTAACAGCATCAAAACTTCACACTTACAAATTATTCCTCGAAATTTCACGGCAATTCTGGGAAGACAAATGTTCCTTCCAATGTAAATACCATGGCAGAACGACAAGCTATAACCTCAGAAAAACTCTGATAGGAAAACCACGTTGCAGAACGAAATACGGAGATCAAAAACTAGCAGTTCAACTTCCTAACCTTCTAAACGACTACCCCTTGGTATTGGATCTGCTAAATTCTGGAATTTCAAAGCAAAGCTTTAAGAAAACGGTAAAAGAATTGTTACTATCCGAAGACTAATAGAAATGTTTAACTACAGGTATAGAAAATTTTGTACATGTTTCTTGTTGTTGTTTTTAGAAAACTGTGTAAACTTTAACCTTTCAGCTACAGGTATAGAAAATTTCGTACATGGTTTTTTTTTCCTGTCGTTGTTGTGCTTCGATTGATTAGAAAACTGTATAAACTTTAAGCTTTTTTTCTTTCTTCTTACGCGAATTGTGTACTCAAGTGTTGAAAATGTGTACTACTTTAATTTCACGTGTGACCTCTTGAAAGCCTGCCACTGCCATGTTGCTGCCAATGTACGGGTGGCACGGCCTAGTCAGGCAAATGTTTGCCTTTAGCCGGGTTCTCTAAGACAATCTGTTCATTGTCTTAAATCAATCAATCAATCAATAAAGAAAGAAAGAAAGAAAGAAAGAAAGAAAGAAAGAAAGAGAGAGAGAGAGAAAGAAAGAAAGGGAAAGAAAGAAAGACGAAATCGCTCCTTGGAGTAAGTAGTCCGAACCACTCCTCCAGAATCAGTTGAAGCGGCCGGAACTCTGCATGACGTGCTTCTTTCGCATAGGATTTTTTTCTCTCTCTCACCTCGTCTGGTAGCGTAATACCCGTGTCACACGGGCACATTTGGAAGGCCTTCCAGTCGACGGCCTTCGAAACGCCAGAACTCTATCGACTCAAAGGAGTTGTCGCGCTGCTACACGGCACTTTTGAAAGGCCGTTGAGTGGTTCCGGCGTTTCTCGCCAAATTGTGTGGCGTTGCGTATCTTTATTTTCGTTTTCATGTCACAAAAAGTTAAACAAGATTGAAACCACTTAAAAGCGCTATAATTTCTGTTATGTTTGTTTATACATTAAAACAATTGTTTATACATTGCCTTACATGTATGTTTAGTTTTTAAGTTGTTGAGTAGCGAAACTGCGGCAACGTTTGCGTCGCTGCACGTCGCTGTTATCGAGAGGGTGCGTAGTTCGCGCACATCAAGTGGCAAAAATACTTTATTGAATAATTGATAACACTCATATATAGTATTTTTAGAGCATTTTGGTTTGATTTGTTCTTTCTAACCGTGAGTTGGAGCACACTGTGAACGAGAGGGCATGTTCGCGCTGTTTCCGTTTCCGTTGCTCAAAGGCCATCGAGATTTCGATAGAGTTGTAAGGTGCTCCGTTGACTCGATAGACTATTGACTCGGCGGCCGTCGAAACCGCCCGTGTAGCAGCTCGAACTTGGCCTTTGAGTCAACTGACTATCGGTTGGAAGGCCTTTCAAACGCCCGTGTGACACGGGTATAACATACGTTCCGGTTGCGGTTGCGTTTGTGGACTACGTAGTTGCACCTCGGGAAGGGCAATGATTTCGGTTCAACGCACGGACACTCGTTTTCGTATCACATAATGCCGCGACATCCTCGCAACCACATTTATTCGGCACTCTTGTCACCATACTACGAAGCCGCTCGCAGAAATGGTCTAGTTTTGTACAGTAAATGAATACCACAGCTTCGCACGTGTTTCATATACGGTTAGTTCCCAGATAAGAGTTTCCAAGGGACCGTAAATGGTTCTCGGGACGCATGGTATGCTTGTTCTTCCCCCACCGGTTTGGAGCCTTTGCTCGACGCCAGAACAAGGCACTCGTTCACACTGCCGGTGAGCAGTTATATGAACCTGCCATTGGAATTCACCATAGGTGAAGTGCCTTATGAAGCATTTCCATAGCTGAAGATACAAGGACGCGTATTGAGAAAAATAAAGCTCAAAAGAGGGGGGGGGGAGGGGGGGGAGGAACAAGCCATCACTGCTGCGATCGTCTGGTTATTACGCCGATCGCTGTCATGAGTAGCAGGTGTCCGAGAACCGAATAGTGAACAAACGTTTTGACGAAAGAGGGTCCGTATTCACAAGAAATTTAAGTTGTTATTGCAGAACTGTTTGTAAGGGCAGATGCTAGCCAACAGTCACGTTGGAGATATTAGCGATGGCGGCTGGCCAATAGCTAACAGCTGTTAAGAACAAAAAAGCTTTGTCAGTTCGGGCGAAGCTAACCTCATGATTAACTTACGTTCAAATAACCATAGGCAAGCGAGAACAATTCGTAATAATGCGCTATACGGCCAATAATGACAGCTGGAAAGATGACGAAGACGTCCTGCCAATGACAAAAACACTTATATGACAAAAACACAAAGCTTCTCGTTCGTAAGAGCGTTTGCCGTTAACCGCCCGCCTTCGTTAATGATATAACCATCATCAAGGTTCGCTAGCTTCAGCACTTACGCACAGTTCTAGCGCCAACCTTTCCTTCTTAAGACCTGACAAGAAAGATTTGCAAACCTGGGGCCGTAATCACAAAATGCTTTTTAGCGACATAGCAGATCCCAAGAAGAAGGCTGCAGCTAATCATGATTGCGAACGTTTTGTTTACGAGAGCGACCGGTCAGTAAAAAAAAGTCGTAGTTTCGCCCGAAAGGCGAAGCATCAATTGCGATAGCAAATTAGTGGACAGCTATACGAAGTAAGGATAGTAGTTTTATCGCCCGTATAAACTTGTAAACATAGGCATACTAACAAAATTAACTAGCATGGTGCCACGCGCACACAAGCAAACATGAGCACATCTCACTCGATGACCACGGAAACTCGCTGTCGAAATGCTGGACTGAGTAAGCGCGGCAGCAGCAGCGAAAGAACTGACCTTCGCGCTGCCTGTCGCATTAACACATGCTGTCCCCGTCGCATAGAACGACAGAAAGCTGAGCTAGTTGGTAAGGATTCATTATGCAAAATAGAAGCGAGGCGTGCAGACAGGACACAAGAGTAGAGAAGTGGACAACACGAACGCCGACTATCAACTGAGGGGGGCACTGAGGCGAAAAAAAGAAACAAGACACAAAACTCATCTGCGCATGCTCAGGAATGTTGGCAGTACTCCCCAAGATCTTCGAAGCCGTTGCTAAACTTTCAATCCAAGCATTGTAAATTAGTAAAAAACGGAATTGCCATGTCGTGTCTTAAGTCTTCCCTCACCAGGTCCTGCATGCACAAAATGAGCGCCAGTTTTAATGCGCAGGTCCGGCGCCTATTAGAAGCAGGTTTTCCTAGTGTAGCGGTGGCCACTGTGGCTGAGCGCCTAAAGAAGTCGGTTTCGAGAGAGACGGACGTGATTACAGAAAGCAGCAATAGCAAAAAAAGAGTAGTGGCTATTCCGTATATTCCTTCAGTGTCGCGCAGGCTTAAAAAAGTTGCGAGTAGATATGATGTTAATGTTGCTTTCACTGCTCCCAATAAGCTAGGTAAGATATGCGCTGCCGTACAGAATAAAAAGGAGCGGGTAAAAGGCAAAAAACGAACAGATATTTGTCCAGTGAAGCACAATAAGAACAACTGTTTTACTGACTGTCGTATGGGTGTGGTTTATAAAATTCTCCTTAGCTGTGGCCAGTTCTACGTAGGGCAAACGGGACGGTGTATCAATCAGAGGCTAATTGAACATAAAAGGTCGTTAACCGGTGGATCGGCGTCTAATCTTTCGCTACATTGCCGAGATTGTAACTGCACACCAGAGTTAGATGATTGCGCGATATTGTACAGGCATAAGGATGAAGATACGCGTCTTATGGTAGAGGCATGGCATATCTATCATGGTAGAAGTGCGTGCGTGAGTCAGCCTTCGATTACTTTACATAAGGAAGAGACTAAGTACCTTAACAGTTATCTCTCCCGTAGACCAGCACGTGTACCCGATTGACACGTGGTGCTACCATTCCTGAGCATGCGCAGATGAGTTTTGTGTCTTCTTTCTTTTTTCGCCTCTGTGCCCCCCTCAGTTGATAGTCGGCGTTCGTGTTGTCCACTTCTCTACTCTTGTGTCCTGTCTGCACGCCTCACTTCTATTTTGCATAATGAATCCCCGTCGCAGATGACTTTCAGGGTACAGCGGCCCGGGCGGGTGCGCGCGGCCGCCCGGGCCGCCCGGAGTAGAGCGCGCCCGCCCCCTTCCTACCCTCCCCCCGGAGCCTTGCGCACGATGGAGGACGGCACGCTTCCTCCCCGCTTTCCTCCATTGCGTGCGCGAGGTTTAGCCACGATCGCCGGGTCACTATTGCACGCTTTAACTCGCTCATACAGCATACGGCGCGCGGCGACGATTTTATCCCCCTTGGACTTTATATGGAGCCTCACGGCGACGGCGACGCCTATGGCAGAAGTGCGCCTGGAGTGTCCATATAGTTACTCTCGCAATAAAACAGTTCTCAAGAATGAAACGCTTGGTGAAGTCGGCCACTCGGCCCGCATGCGAAAATCCGTCCGTTCGCTAGAGCGGGTCGTGGAAACCAGCACCGGTCAATTGCGAGAGCGAAAACAGCAAGAGCCACGAAGCAATCTCAGACCTCGCTTAGGTACCTACGAAAAAAATTTCGAGCTCATTGTCTCATCCGCAGATGTGAAGGCTGTAATCGTTTCCATCGCAGTTTACGCTTATCGCGCTCTTGCCCGAGTGCGACCACGCATTAGGAAATGCTTGCATATTTAAAGTTATATAAGCAGGGCAAGGTCTGGCATTGTTTTGGATATCTAAAAGCAGTCAGCTTGCGGTGGTAGTGCCTCTTTTTTGTAGGGGGAAGTATGAATTCAGGGCACAAATGCGCTCAGCACACGTTGAGGTGGTGAGGTTTATAAAAACATACATACATACATACATACATACATACATACATACATACATACATACATACATACATACATACATACATACATACATACATACATACATACATACATACATACATACATACATACATACATACATACATACATACATACATACATACATACATACATACATACATACATACATACATACATACATACATACATACATACATACATACATACATACATACATACATACATACATACATACATACATACATACATACATACATACATACATACATACATACATACATACATACATACATACATACATACATACATACATACATACATACATACATACATACATACATACATACATACATACATACATACACACACACATACATACATACATACATACATACATACATACAGGCAGGCAGGCAGGCAGGCAGGCAGGCAGGCAGGCAGACAGACAGACAGACAGACAGACAGACAGACAGACAGACAGACAGACAGACAGACAGACAGCTATGTTAACGTAGAGTAGCATCTCCGCAATGAACTGAGAGCCCACGTCGGAGCGTTATTTCTGGTCTCGCAAGGGAAAGAGAGAGAGAGACAGACAGAGAGAGAGAGGGGGAGCGAAGGAAAGAAGACGATAAACGAGCCCCAAGAACGTTCTACCCCAGCAAAGTGACGAGGTCAGCCGAATCGGACTCCTGTTGCACGCCCGTGGCGTCGCTCGTGAATGGGCGAGGCCTGCGAATGGCGGGGATGAAGCTCTGGCGCGGTGACACGCGCGCAGGCTGAACAGAGGAGGGACAAGCGGCCCGCTAATCTGCGGCAGCGTGCATCCGCAGCGCGCGGAAAGGAAAAGGGCCATCACGTCTCACTTTATGGCTCCATTTCGCGCGGAGGCGGCATGCGCTGCGGCCCAACGTGACCGGGCGCCCAAAGAGCCGCGACTTGCGATGCGACGGCGCACTTTGGCAGCGCCCACGTCTCCTGCTGCTTGTGTCACGGCTCGGTTTAGCGAAGAAATGGAAAAATAAATAAGCAAAAGGAAAGAGCGGCCGCCGGTGGACACGCGCTGTCTTTCTTTGGACTTACGCAAGCCGCCGCTAACAACGTGGCGCTCTTTTGAGTGGGCTGCTCGATTCTCTCCATGGGCCCCGGCGACGCCACAGTAAAATGCTTCCTTTGCAATTAAATGCTTTCCTACGTGCACGATACTTCACTCCGATACGAGACTCCTACGTCCACGATACTGTGTAAGCATTGTGGAGCGTGCACATTTAGCAATGACGGTTTTTTTTTTCACGACGCCGGCAAATGCATCGACAAGACGTGATATTGCAGTGTTATCAGCGTTACGTTGCGATTATCGCAAAGGTTGTATACTAGTTAACAAGAATAAACACATCAGACTGAGATGAACTCCTCACAGTTTCTAAGAGCGAGAACTATTCACTATTCTGAACAGCCACCTTGTATCCTGACGTCTTGGCAACGCCTAAAGACACACTCAAAATCAAGCTGCAATTAAAAAAAAACAAAAACAAATTTCTTCGCTCACTCTTTGTGGTCAAAATGACACAAGGTAACGCGAAAGCTCGTTGTGGTATATAATGCTTTTTTTAAAACGGAAGGCATAGTTGACGGGCTGACAGTGAATTCATGGAGAAGTGAGCGGGAACCACGCTGTCAGGTTCGTCATTGATGTAAGCTTCGCGGCCATGCATTCCCCCATTACTGTTCCCGTTACTGCACACGTTGCGGCCATGGAGTTACACCACACACGCCTTGGTTATGTTTCTATGCTATTGTGCCGCCTCGGTACGTGCTGTAGGTCTGACAGCGCTGATGGAAACTGTTCGAAAGGAGTCTGGCTCAAAAAGCATTGGCCTAAATATGGACGAATGATGTTAGCAGCGTGCTCGAAGGAGTGTGTTTCGTCCTTCACCGTGCCGTCCTAACGAAAGACGCCGCACTACGAAAAACTGTCACTGTTTAACTGTGGATTTCTCCCTTTGTGCTAACTTTTTTTTTTGGCTTTACCTTCTCAGTACGCCACAGTCACTTAAGTTAGAACTGTTGTGGCATAATTACCAGCAAACAAAACCGATCGAAATGGATTATATTGGTAACAAAACAATTCATTCATTCAATCATTTTTAGACCGAAATTATAGCTTTAATGTCGGAATAATTTCGCCCATATACCTCCTGTTAGATGCGTGCGTGAGTGGCCATATTGTCATCATGATTGCAACTTCCCGTCCTTTAGTTACTGCGGCAGTATGCATGGCACTTTCCGTCTTGAGGCGGAAAAAGCAAGGTATCCCACAGAGTGGTGACAAAGTCGGTGCAGGCGCATGTTACGCGTACACAATGACTACCATCGCCTTCACGGCATTGAAGAAAAAAAGACAATAGCAATTCGGAGAGGCTCGAGCACCGGCGTCATAATATGCCCACCACCTGATGGTTCATCGACCGACCTTGACCAGACGTATCCATCTTAACCGACGGCTGCCGCGGAGCGAAAATAAACGAAGGGGACCCTGTTTACACAAGGTATGCGTTTGTCGGAAGCTCATTGTTCGAGGACGTGCAAAGTGCTCAACACCCTCTTCCACGGGGCATGGCCAGTGCCCGGAGCTCAAATAGGGGACTGGTTCTCGTTTTACTGTAACGCCAACACGAAACTCAAGCAGTAGCGAACGGGAAGTAAAAGTGTGCAGATTGCAGGCCCTACGTCTGTTATTAGGTACGGCTAAATGGGAACCGATACAAGCTACAAATAAGAGCACAACAACAAACTGCATTGCTAAAAGCAGTCGCAGACTTAGCAAACACAATTGTGTTGTAGCTGCTTGTTTACTTGCGGCCACACTGTACAACAGTCTTAAACGGTGGTACATATATCGAACAGTTAAGCTGAACAACAAACCCTGCCAATAAAAGAATGGCATAAAAAAAAAACATTTAAAAGAAATCGGAGGGAAACGAGGGTGCGCGATGGGCTCGTTTTGTTCAAGTGACTGCCCGAATGGGCAAACGTTGCTGGAGCCAAAGAAGGTACGCCTGAGGATGAGTGGTGAGGGAGCGCAATAATTTACATCTAAATCTGCTTCTCGATAAATGGACTAGAAGGGTATTAAGAGACAACGCGCAAGCGGCTTGGTGTAAACCTACAGCCCAGCATGTACAGGATGTATAATATAATTTTAAAGAAGCATATAAAATGTCATAAAACTTCATGTAAACACAGGAGCTAAGTTTTCAGCTTTTGTACGACTGACCACAATTTGCACTGTTCCATCAGTTCCGTGACGTCTTATTCAGCTTGCTTTTGAAAGTTACCCTCGCAATGACAAATGGGGCAGTCTGCGTGGCAGTTTTCTGATATGGCAGGTGACAGCCGACGAAAACAGAGAACCAGTGCGTCATGTAAAAAAAAAAAAAACGAGCGAATACATACTAGGTGAAGGTGCCGGGTAGCGAATTCGTAGAAACAAAGAAAATAATGAAGGAGCACAAGGAATTAACTTTTCTGAAAAAAAGCAAGACTCTCAGTGAAGCGGGGCCCACGAACTCGCTCTGGAACCTTTGAGCACGGTGATTAATTCCAAAGTGGGTCGCCAGCCGGGCGTGGTTCCCGACTCTGCCGCCGTGCGCACACCGGAGACGCCTGCGCTACACGGGCCCCGTCCGTCCCAAGGGAGCAGGAAGAGAAAAGGCTGGCGTCAGCCTCTTGCCCTCGCTCCGGTCACGTTCGCATGCACGCTTTCCCCTTCACTCGTCGCCTCGTCGGACGCCTCCGGCCGGCTACGGGAGGCGCGCAGTGCCGTACGTGCACCGCTTGCGAAGCACGCTGGCCAGCACTGCTGACTGCGTCAAGCCACCGCCCGGCGCTGCCGCTGTCGCCTCGGCGCTCAAGGCGCCTCGGCGCTATTGGACTGTTGCCACACCGTCACCAATGGGGCGGAGCTCCTCCTCCGCTTAGCTCTCCTCACTTTGCCCTAATTGTTTGCTCACTTCTAAAACTCTGGTGTGCGCACGTGAGCAAGTCCTTGTACGGGTGTTCGTGTACGAGCTTGCAAGTCTTTATTTGTCAACATTGCACGCGTGCGATTGTGTGTGTGAATCTGTTTTTGGGCGCGTGTGGGTGTGTGTGTGTGTGTGGGGGGGGGGGGGGGGGGGTTGATAGAGTCCGTGTGCATGTACGCCTACAGCTGTTGAACGTGCATGTGTGTTTGTTGCGGGCGCACGTATTTCTGTCTGTTTGCGTGTATGAACGCTAGCGCTTGCAGAATGTTTGTCTCACTTGCTTGCTCGACATCTTATTCTACGTGCTCCGAATAGTCCAAACGTACAGTGTTGCCAGGTTTCTCGCCTTTATGCTGCCGCTGCTGTCGCGCCATACAACTAGACGTTTAACGTTCGTCAGTAACAGAATGATCTTCGTTTCGCCTCATCGTAGCTGTGTAAGTAATTATGAAAATCATAAATAGACCAGCTTTTCTGTTATTTGATTTAAAACAATGACTCGTTTGTGCTAGCGAATGCCGTCTTCGACGCCACTTCGCCATTTAGTGATTGGCGGAATTAGAGATGAAAATTAATGATACGAAGTCAGCGCCTTTCTAAGCCACAGACTAAAGAACAAGGGAGGGAGAAGCAGAAGAATGGTAAACACGCTATAAACGTAGGTTAATTGAAGAACAAAAACCTTGTTATAATAGGAAACGGTGAGAACAAAACGATGTCCACCATTTACGCCAGAGTTTGTTTGGTGCAGTGCCAGTAAATGTGCGTTTTTGTGCACATACTATGGAGCCAAAATAGAAATATAACCGATACGCGATGACAGATGCTGAACGTACAAAAATGATAAAGCAGATACGTTTCATTTCAACCACGAGCGTTGTTTTTATTTATTTATTATTTTTTGCGACAAAGTAGAGAAAAGCAAGAGGTTTCATTGGCAGCATTACGTTGAATGTTTAAGCTCATGGTCTGCGTAGCTAGAGCAATGACGCGCACGATGAGTGGTCACGAATAACGGATCTTTCCTAGTCACCTAACACGGTGACTAGGAAACGGCGAACGGAAAACGTGCTCATACGATTTATTCAGGTTGAAGGTTTAGTATTTTGGCACATTCTGTACAGGCTGTTGGAAATTATATTACGTTACAAATACGAGGCCTAGAAATGCATTTTAGTTCCAAGTAGTAAACGTTTTAAACACGGCATTCTTTATATGTAGCAAAAGCAAAACAGTATTGCCCGTCTCTGCGACTGAATACCAGCCAACTGACAATCCAGAGAGATTTCCCTGTTTCATTGTAGAAAGTCTACCCTTCTTCTGATCAGGTGCTGCTTTTCTTTTCTTCTTGCTTGCCATTTTGTTGGGATTTGGGGTTATATATACACACACACACACACACACACACACACACACACACACACACACACACACACACACACACACGCACACGCACACGCACACGCACACGCACACGCACACACACACACACACACACACACACACACACACACACACACGGAAGCGCTTAGAAGCTATTTACACGTAGTTTTATTGTTCTTGCTGCAAATTCCTAAAGCAGTTTCTGCAATAAAATCTGACGCCTCAAGCCCACGTTAGCACGAAATCTGTATTGGAACGCACGAATCAGGGGCCGAATTCACAAAGCTTTTCGTTCGTAAGTGCTGTTTTTCATTGGCTGACCGCCTGCGCTAATAATATGTCCTACATCACTATTGGCTGGCACGAACGCATTTAGCGTAAGAACGGTTAGTGAATGCGGGACCAGAATCGCCGCATTTAACTAAGGTCACGATCTAATACAACCGATTGAAGGTAACAGTCAAGAAAAATAACAGCGATCGGCGAAAGTCGGTCTACGAAGGAATCGATAGCGGAAACACCTTCCGGCGAAGCCGAGTATGCAGATGCAGTAGATATAAATTTTGCAAGGGAGGGAGCAGGTCAGAAAGCAAGCACCAGAAAAGGCTGGTCGTTCCGAGGTTTATGAGCTACAAACGACGGAGAAAGTTTTTTTTAATCCAAGGAGCGCAAAATTTGTGCGTTATTCACCACATCGAATTGTATTAATACCCAGTCTCTCTGGGCTAAACGTAAGCCAAAGCTACAGCGCGGCGTTGCCTTTCACATTTTCCCTCCTTTATTACTCCGGCAACTGTCGAAGCACGCAAGAGCAAAAAATAATAATAGAAGAAGGAAAAAAGAAAGAAAGACAAATAAGAAAAAATGAAAGAAATGGGATGGCGTAAAGGTCAGAAGATGACGGTAAAAGCAGCATGCGCGCACACATATCTACATAAGTGTAAAATCAAAAGAAATGAGAAAACGACAAGAGTTGAAACGAAAAGTCCCGGCAGCGCCGCCTTCTTTCGGCCGGGCAGCTTCCAATTAGGCCGCCTCAGAGGTGAAGTCAGCCGTCACCATCGACGCGGTGGAGACGCGCGCTCCGCGGCCGGTTCGTTTGCTTTTTCAGCGTGTTCATTTTGTGGGGCTTCCCGCTTCCGTGCACCGCTGCGCAAGAGGGGAGCGGGGAGAAGGAGCCGACCGCGACGAAAACCCAGAAAAAGGAGGCGGAGGAGGATTGCGCCGCAGTATGGATAAGGAAAGAAAAATAGAAAGCAGTTATAATGCGTTCAGCACGCGTACAAGGCAAGAATACAAGACGTTCAGAAGGCAACTGTCATTTTACGTCGACGACGAGGCTGCTTGGTGGACGCTGCTTTACGTGCTCGTTGTATTCTCTCTCTCTCTCTAATCTTTGAAAAGCATGTTTTCAAAAGAAAAGAACACTGCGAGTGTTGTAGTGCGCGTGTGTGCGATAATTTTTTTAGTGCGAGAAGATCACACACACACACAAACAAAAAATAAGTGGGGGGGGGGGCAGAGAATTAAAGAGGGATGTGAAATGATGGCACGGCGCAGTAATATCTTGCATTGGTTCTGAGTCATCTCACAGTATATGTCTGTGGATTCTTTATTTGGTTGCTCCTTTGCGTGTGAGGTATAGGCGTATTTGAACTAAACGTTCCAAACCCCTTAATATTTCCTTCCTACAGATCTTCCCTCTTTCAGCGTTCGTCCATTTTTGCTGGTAGCGCCTAGAAGGAAGTTTCTACCAATCTGGCAATATACAATAATTCATATGCAGCATTTGCGATAGCAAAATGACACTAAAGATGTATATCAACACTGAGTGCAATAAAAACGAAAAGAAAAACGAAAGAAAAGTAAACGACCGGAGTACTAAAGAAGCAATTGTCGTGTCCTGTGAAGCGTGCTTCTTTGCAAGCGTATTGTTTTTGCGGCGAAACAAAGCGAGAATAGAAGGGGCTGTTGCGCAGATATCGAGCGCGCCCGCACAACGAGGGGACTTGAGCGTTGAGGTCACCACGCAGAAGAGAAAAAAGAAAGACAAAAGAAGCAATTAAGCGAGTAGCAAGTAGCGGGTACGTGCTCCGTGAATGCACTCGAAGGTTTCAATGCAGCTCTGTACACGCACGCACGCACTTACTTCACTCACTCACTCACTCACTGACTCTCGCTCGCTCGCTTTTAGCCTCGCGGTGTTGTCAACGACTACGTCACTTAAAACTGTCCTTTTTCACTTCAGCGTGAAATGAACACCTCGAGTTTTTGACTAAAATGTATATGACGTTCAACGTGGGAAGTTCTTGACTGAACAGGAACTTCATGTAGCAGGAAGGGGTGCGACATTCGCCCTTTTCTCCTGGCCACTTCTGGCGCGCTCTGTCGCCACTAGCCCGTGCCGAAAGTTGATTACAATATGAAGTGGCCTCTCACATTTCGCTTCTTTGCGGTCGCATATCTTTCTTAACTTGCCGGCACACAAATGCAAGCGACAATTCGTTCCCGCACCATCACTGGATATTTTTAGAAGCGAAGTGTCTCGGTTCCTCTTTAAGTTCCTCAGTGATACAGAGCTGAGGTGTGAATAGTGAGCCGTGTGTGCGGACTAGCACAGCGAGGTGGGATGGATGACTTCAGACATGTTGCACCCCGGTTCAAGTCTGCCTTCGCTATTTGTCTTTCCTGCATGTGTTGCGACGGGTTTCAGGCTCTGCAGAACTTGGTAAGCGGCGTTGGGGCGGAACGATTGCCGGCAGTTTTCATGCGAAAGCATTATATGCCCCATTACGCGAAAATCCGGCGTTGTGAATTGGCAACATGACCGAAAGATGGTACCAAAATGGCAGAGGGCGCGAAGAGTAAAAACACGTCAGAAAATGCTCGGATTGACGTCACATTTGTCAGGCAGGTTTCTGTTAACAAAGTAATTTAATACGTTCGAAAGGAAAATTACGTAAATTGCGGCCTCGACGGTACTCGAACCCGGGCCTCCGTGGTGCGAGACGAGCACGCTTCTCCGACGCCACAGTGGCTCCATGGTTGTGATTGACTAAAGTTGTGCCTAGCGAGTGCGTCATTGTATACGTCACGTCACTGCCTCCCACGTGTCACTTTCTCTTCAGATTTCATCGGTGCTGTGTATACTGCCATGACCTTTGAAGCGTCTACCTCAGCGGCAGCTGTGAAACATGGTCGTCCACAGAAGCACGCCTAAAGAAACGAAGCAAGGGAACACGAAAGACGACATAGTCCCGACAGACCTACCATCAGGCATAAAATAAAATTAATTGTCCTGCAGCAAAATGGCGCGAACGTTTCCAGCCTGTGGCCAATGTATACACACACACACACCGATTCAGCAGAAATAACTTTATTGCATGTCGAAAACATCAATTAAAGACATTTCACCTAAGCGATTATAATGCTTTCGCATTCCCACATGTAAGCAGTCTGAAGTGTCTCTGTCGAATTTTTTTTTTTCAAGGCTAGATCAGTCAGCAGCTAGCAACACTCATTCACTTCCCCCCAGCGAAACGTACTTCGCCACAGACATATCGACAATTCCCTTAGGTCTACAATGACGAACGAGGCCTATGGAAGAAAATTCCGGTATTCTGAATAAATATTACCTACAACTTTGGAATAAATAATTTTGCAGAAGAATTCTCCGTGGAGCACCGCTTCAGGTCTTTATCGTTCAGAGCTCGTGTGAACAAACTTCATCGTGGATGATACAAATCGATTTGCTATCATTCCAAACGAGCGTCGACTCCACTTGTAGGTGACACCACACTCAGGGAAAATTTCTGGAAATTGATATCAAACAGGCTGACTTCCAATCTGTTTCTTCGCTTTAGTGCACATGATGTGAAAATCCTTTAACAAGCACCCACATTAACAAGCCTGCAGATGACATTCCCTGTTGCATTTGTTGTCATTGGTTTGTAAATATCGGTGTTCACCAGATTTGAAGTGCGTCTTTTTGATCACTGCAGTCGAGTTTTCAAGATAACAGTTAAAGCGTCCGGTACTTTTAAAAGCATGTGGGTGCCAAATTTGACCCCAAAAAGTGCGAATTAAATAACGCAACGAAAAGTGTTAATGAATGAGATATAGTTCACTTCGCTATATTGGAAGAAATTGCGACCATTTTCAGTGCTGATAGGTAGAAACTACGGTTTCACCATCCTTCGCAACAGCATGCTCAGTGCTTGAAACAAGCACGAAGAAAAAATTATTTCACTAAAAAAATTCTTAAATGATTGTTATGATATAGCCCTATTTAAAGAGAGATGGCTAATCACCCAATATTTTTAAATAAAACCAGCAGCATGACGCGTCAGTGCAGCTAAGAGAGAAACTGTCTCGATACTTAGCGCTCATCGGCATTGTTCCTTCATCGGTATTAAGGGCACGGTTTGCGCTAGTTATACTCGAATAAAAGAGCACGGAAAAGTTTTCATTGACGGGAAACACAGGAAGTTTGCTCGATATGATGAAAGCTTCGCTATTAGGTTGCGCGAGTACAATAGGGCTCAACAATTGCTCCTGACGCTATCGGCACCACGCGCGATGCCGAAGGCCTCGAGCAAGAAAAAGGGGAAAAAAAAGAGATAAAAAAAGCGACGATTCGGGAAGAGCAGCCCAGCGGGCGATAGCAAAGCACGAGCGCGTATCTCGAGTGCCAATTCAACCCGCAGCCGAACAATGGGCAATCTACTTCCTTCTCGAGCAGCGCGAAGCAGCAGCACACGATTCTGGAAAGGGAGAGGGGGTGGCAGGCGCGCACTCATCGCTGGCGCTCGATACCGCGGAATGGAGTTCATTATTCTTGAAGTAGTTACGGCGCTGAGAAAGCGGCCCTAATTAACCGTTTAGCATGGCCTCGCACAGTTGGCTTCGTGCGGACTCGAATGAATCGAGAGCACGAGAATAAAATAAATCTGTCTGTGTGTGTGAGGGGGGGGGGGGGGGAGGAGTAGCGGGGGATTGTGAGCGCGGTCTGACAGTCTCCGTGCAACTGAGCCTGCGACGGTATAAGGTTGAAAGAATGGCTCTACGAGCAATGTGCGCGGAAAACCAGATCCCTCTCTTGAACTCTCTCTTTCACCGAGACAAGATGCTTGTCAAGACGGGAAGCATCCTTCTATTTAAATTTCACTCAGTCACCCCGCGTTTTTCTTACCCGGATCTCTTACGAGCTTCGTCTTCTCTCGACTTTTTTCGAGCGCTATGGCTGGAAGAGACCGGCGTTCTGCGTGTGGCAGGACGCAAACACGATAACGAAACAATGTGAGGTCAGTGTGAATCACAGTACACAGTTCTAATCATTCACAACCCCGCACGCACAACTCGCAAAATTGGCTAGAGAAGACAGAAAGACAGAATAACAACGTCAGTAGAAAAGTTTTTGTGGGTGCGAAAGCTGGTCTACCGAGCACAGGATGTCGTACTTAGAGAAACTGCAACAATTCAAATTTCCGCGCATAGTTAGTTAGGCTAAGTGGAATAACGTCGTGGCTGCTGCCGATCGATGTTTCGACAACAGTCACGATGATCCTTAAAGCATATTGAGGATCGCTGAGCAGTGACAAGTTCCTTGAATCGTTGGTACTATGTAGTTACATAACAGAATAAGTAACAAATGGAAACACTCAAAGCTAAAATTTAATTTAGCTTCGAGCGCTCAATATTGTAGATCAAGTAAAGCGCTCCTCTTTAGCTGGACGATGAAATTAAAGAATGCGGAACATTATTGGCTACTTCTTTTGCATGAAGAAAAAAATTAACTTAGAGAAGGAAAATGACCAAACTTAGGTGCTGCATGATTTCGTAATGACGCAGGATCGAAAAAGTCGTTAAGGCCGAAGTAAACGGAACTAGAAAAAGAAAAAGAATACACGCTTGCTTTCCGGAAGGAAGGAAGGAAGGAAAAAGTGGAGAAGGAAAGGCAGCGAAGTTAACCAGAAAAATTAGCCTCGCTAAGGTGGACATCCCGCTAGCTAATGCTGCGACACAATAACAAGATTTAGATGAGCAGCATTGAATTAACATAATTTATTATTTTGTATATCCAACCATCATGGCTTTATTAAAAAAAACCGCTGTCAATTACTAATGACCGATGGTGCCACACGATTCACAAGCTGACTCTAGGTTATTGCTCACGGAATTTTAAGCAGAGCGAGCCTGTTTAACCCTCACAATCTTGATGCGTGCAAAATATAAATAGAAGAAAGCAGCACATTCACGTTTACGCCTCTACAATAAATTAAAGATAAGCTTTCAGCTTCTGTCCTAGCATAGTATGCTCTTATTATTCGTCACAAGGGCAACCAGCTACACTCAAAATTGCTCAGTTTATATATTTAATTGTTTTTCCGTTTTCTTGCATCTCATTGCGCAAGTTGGGTGCCGTAAGCGTCCTGGATACCTCTTTTGGCAACGTCTGCATATCGATTCAATGAAGTAAAAAAAAAGAAAGCAGCATTAAAAAAGGTCTGAGGACATCCAAGCACTTGTTACGGGTCGTGAATGCGAAAGCATTAGTATCCAATTGAACGCTTCTGAGCGGTCCTTCGAGTTATAAACTCGCGGGCAAGCCAGCGTTGAAACGCTTGGCCAACGCCTCCTAGATAGCACAAGCCCGGTTCACTTCGATCCGTGACGTCATGCTACCATGTCCGACTACCACAGAATCTAACGGGGACGATCCCGAGTAAGCCGCGGGGATCTTGACGACACCGCTTTTGTCCCGAATGGAAATTTCGGTCGAAGCAGCATGATTTATTAAAGCAGTGTGCACAGACCTGCTATGCAGGAGGCGCTAGTTTAGACCAGTGGGTAGGACAGTCGGCTTCTGAGCGTGGGGTCGTAAGTTCAAAACTCGCCACCGCCAGCGTTTTACAGAGAAGCTGTACATAGCTACTCGCGAGAGGGCCGTCAGGTTCCACCTGATGGTCCCCTAGCGGGCCTAGCTAGGTGGCGCTGAGTTTAATCGCGTCTATAGTGGACCAAATAAACTTGTTTCACTCACTCACTGCAGTTTATCCCGAATGCTCTGTAGCTCTCCATCTAATACGCAAGTATCATTACAAAAATAATGCTGAAATCGGCCGCTAGGATGACTCTATCGCTACGCCGAGTTTCATTTACATGTAACATTAATTAGTTCACAGTGAAGTTGTAAACGTTACAGAATTCCCCCGTCTGCTGTCAATACATGGCCGTCTATGGAGGGAGTATGGCTACAGAAAACGGCCGTAACTCTTGTTTTATCAACACTATCCCGAAACAAATTATATGACAATTAGCCGCTGAGACGACTCTAACATTACACCGAGTTTCATCTATTTTTTGCACTCACGTACTTCACAGTGAAGTTGTACATATTGTGGAATTCCCGTCTGCCTTGCGACTGTACTTGCACACGTCACTACTTCATAAAAAAATTAGAATAAATCACTCCGCAGTCAAAAAATGTATTCCTTGTCTGTGTCCCTCAATAATAATAATAATAATAATAATAATAATAATAATAATAATAATAATAATAATAATAATAATAATAATAATAATAATAATAATAATACATAGATACGTCCATTGAGGTAAAACACACCACAGCTTCGCTGCTCGTCCTTCTTCGCAGAGTAATAAGGCTTATGAATTTTTTCCTTTCGAAGTTATTATGTTTTTTTATATATTAATTTTCTTTATGGCGATTACCCCGAGGCGATGTTAGAACGCAGGCTAAACCTTGCGCGAACCAGAACTTTGCGGATAACACAGGCTCCCGAGAGGGAGAGCGAGGGTGACGTGGCGTCGTGGCGATGCCCTCTCCACTCACACAACAGCTGGCACGGCAGTAGTTGTTCCCTTTGGCCCGCTCTGCTCCGTCGAGGAGCGCACGTGACGTGACGTCGCAGCCAATGGGAATTTAGTGCCGCTTCGCTGCTACAGACGGCGGCTTTTTAGCTCAATGGGCCATTTGATGCGAAAGCATCAAATGTACAAAGGGCCCGCATCAGTGGCGCAGAAATTTGGCGCCGTATAGTAACGAGCAAAGAGGGAGGAGAATTAGCGCGCGGGCAGCGCACTGTAATTGGCGTCGAACAGGAGGCGCTTGCACACACCGGCCCGCTCCTGGAGTCTTATCGGCGACCAGGAGGACCGGTGCAAGCACACAGACGGAAAAGCAAAGGCCGAGGAGGGAGATGCCAGGTGGGCGCGCGCACTTTGCCAAATGAAAGCTCCCATCGGCGCGACGGCGGCCCAAATTTGCCTACGGGCGGCGCACGCCTTTCCCTTTCTCTCTCTCGCACTCGTGACAAACGAGCAGATGCCCGGCAGGCGCGCCTCCCCTTGTAGCATGCAACTGCGCTCTCAGGAGCTCGAGAGGAAGCGGACGGAAAACGTACTGAGGAGATATTCGCGATAAAAAAGAAAACGTCCGGAACGAAACATCCCTCGAAAAAGAACTCGACAGATGCGGAAGGCCGTCGAGGATGGGGGAAAGGAAAAGACAGGTTGCCGAGAAAGGGACAAGCGGTGGAAGTGGAAAACGTGCTGCGTGTTACTTATCATAAAAAAGCGCAAACAGGAAAACAAGTGGACACAGGGGGGAAAATCAAACAAACAAGAACAACCGCAGCAACAAAAAAAGAAAAAGTAGGGGCGAGGGCACCAGACGCCCTCTGTATTTATTGTTTTAACGGCGACGCTCGGAGGCAAAGAAGGCGGCCGCGGTGGGTTGAAGCAAGAAAAAAGAGAGGGCGAGAAAGAAAGAAATTTTCCTGCCTGTGACATGCACAAATACAGATATGAATTCCTGGCGCGCTTCCAGGTCCGCCGCGTTCCCTCGAGACACGTTCTCCCGGAGAGAACAATCGCGCACCTTGCCTCATCGTACGCTCGGGGCAGGAGTCGACCATGCAGCGGCGTCGGGGCGCTGAAGGTACGGCGCCAGTGGGGAGCAAGATGCGCTGTGTTTGTATCTCTGTCTTTCGAAACCAGGGATAGCCACGAAAAAAAAACAACAACGTATATAGCGATGAAGCGAGTAAAGGAAGACGCGGGAATAAAAAGGAGCGGCACGCCGATGTTAGTTTCAGAGAGAGAACGAAACAAAGCACAGGGAGAAGAAGGATAAGAGAAAAAAAGGGGGAAAAAAGCAAAAGGAAAGAGAGAAGCGACATTGCACGAAGTGCACCCGGAGCGTGTAAACAGCTGAGCGCTGGCGCCGCCGGCGCGACGCCGAAGGACAGGTGCCCAAGAGCGGCGCGGCGGCGAAGAGCGCGCGGGGCTCCGTCCCGATCAGGAGCACATCGGCGGCGGAGCTGCGCGCCAAGGAACACCGTTTTCTACAGGACGCCGCTGGTACCAGCTCATCAGACATGCGCATATCGTCCCCACACTGCCGGCTCAATGTGCAGACCTTCCCTTGCCATACATCACTGGGACACATCCCTATGTAGATTGGCCGAGCGCGCGTAGCCCGCATCCACAACGCCTGCGACCCCGAATAAAGCCCTCGCGCTTCGCTCGCTCGAGGCTCTTCAGTCTCCGGAGGTGCGGTGACGGCACTTTCCGAAAATGTGGTGCGACCCACGCAAACGTAGCGCGGAAGCAGCCTCCGGCGACATTGACGTGTAGCGCGGAGAGGGAGAGAAAAGAAACCAGGCGGCTAAAGCACTTCAATCCTATACGTTTATCTGTAGGTGCGAGAACCTTGAGTACACTGGACCTCGCATGATGGTGTGTCTAGACATTTTTCACTCGGCGGTTTCTTTGCGGTGACAGGGTGCGTGGGGCTAGTGGATCTTTGTTGACTATACCACTACGAGCGCGTGTACGCACTGCAAAAAACATTAAAGCCACACTGCACCAGAACGCAGCTCATTCCTCATCCTCTCGTGCTGCTTCGACAACGGTTCGAATAATGACTCAGACTGTCGTGCTTGGCGTTAAAACATTCGGTGTGCCAGAAGTAATTCAGGAATGCTCCCTAATGGCGCATAAACAGCCACTCCCGGGATAACATTGATGAAAGTAACTCCGCTACAATACGGCTGTTGAACGTGGCGCGCTCGCATAATCAAATTTCCTTCCCCGGCAATGGCACAAGATGAGGCATGCTGGACAAACAAACTACAGTTGGGAGACAATGCACGTAAAAGATCACATCATAACTCCTTTTCAAGAATACACACAATTATTTAGAAAACTGGCAAGGAAAGGTCATCTGCTAGAGACAAAAAAAGAGGGGGGGGGGAGGCGGGGGGGGGGGAGAGATAACAAAAACGTCTGGCCTTCTCTCCTAAGTCGTACGACCACAAAGCGATGAAGTAAGGGGGAGGGATTGTGAGGGTGGTGGGGCAGTGACAGTGTTTCTTGTCGAAGATAGGTCAAACTGCGCGCAAAACATGTACATTGGAGCCATATATAGGAAGGTGTCAAACGGCGACAAAATGTGGGTGTTTCAGCTGAGCGCATTTCCAACTTAATCCACTCTTTGGAGCCGTATAATTCTGAGCCGGCAGCGGAAAAGCTGAACGAAAGCCTCGCTCCACTCCCGAGCTTGTCGAGAGAAACGTGGCTTAGCACGTCATGACGTCTCTCACAATCCGTAGGTGGTGGTGGTGGTGTTGCAGCAGGCGGGGTTAGCCTGGCATACATAGCCGGCAATTATTCCACCTGAGCCTCCTATGAGTGTCACTTTGTGTGTCACCAGGTGTCGAAGAGCCCCGTGTCACGCATGAAGGCAATCAGCAGTCGTTGCGCCTTCTTCCTGATTGTCACAGGCCCTCCGGGGAAAACGACGTCGTCAAAGGTCGTGTGCGAAAAACCATTCTTTTGCAGGCTGTCGACCATCGCTTTCCTTTCTGTGTCGAACTGCAGGCATATCCAAATGAAGTGTTCGATGCCTGCGATATCACCATAGAAGGCACAGAACGGGGAAAGGCATCGTCCAGTCTTGCATAACCAAGCCAGGGTATACGCGGAGTCGGTTCGGATGCAGTACAACAGAGTTGCTTCTTGCTGAGTTAGTCCATGGGTCACACAGGCTAGATGCGGAGTCTGGTGGATTGCCCTAAAGTGAATGCGGATTGCATTCTTAGTCTCAGTCAGTGCCAGGCGTGCAAGAGCGTCAGCTTTTTCATTTCCTTCAATTCCTACGTGAGATGGGATCCATTGAGATTTTACGCTAAATCCCTTGCTTATTAGAACCTTGGTCAGTGCCAGAGATCGCCTTGTAAACATGTCTCGAGGTAGGCCACGGTGTAATTGTAACGATGATTTTGAGTCCGTCAGCACCACGACGGCACGTGCGGATTAAGTGCGTAGTGCGAATAATGGCGGCACTTTCTGCTGTTGTAGACGAAACTACGCGATCCAGGTGGCCAGACCATGACAGATCAAGGGAGGGCATGCAGAATGCCGCTGCACAGCTGTCTGTCTTTGTACACATCAACCGGTCTGTGTAAACTTGCAAGTGGCTTTGAAACGCTGTGCTCAAGTGGTCTAGCACAAGAAACTTTGCTACTACTTTGGTACACTGAGGCTGCACGTAACGCCCGAAAAAGATCATGGCGGGTCCCCGTGGCGCTGAAAACCTTTCGATGTTTAATATTGGAGCGGCCTCACAATCCGCCGACAGGCGAAACACGCTTCGATTATATACTTTGCTCCAAATACTTGTATAGAAACCTAAGAAATTCGTGCGTCTGTCGGCTGTAGTGCCGAGTCCATGCAAACTACAGACGTAGTACGATTTAGAGCTATCTGAACTTTTACTTAACCGCGACCGTACTTTCTTCGCCGTATCCGCACGCGAACCTTGGAACAGAAAAGAGACAGTCTTCTTTTCCGTCTTTGAGCTTCTGGTGGTTGGGAGCAACTGGGATAAATTCCCTCCTGCGTTTGCCGGGCACGCCCAAGTAGTCATCGAATAGCAACCGTACGCCAGTCGCAAGATCCCACATAGGAGAGCATTATCCCACGGCCCAGGTCGTGCGCTCAGTCCTGTACCCACGGCTGAGCGCCCGGGCGGGGCGCCAGCCAGGTGAGCGCAGTGCGGCGCCCGGCTGACGCGCCGTCGCGCCTGGCCGCTCCCCGCCCTGCGGACCGCCGCACGCACGGGCGGCGTGCGCTCGCGCTCGTAGCGCTTCGCGGTGCGACCAGCCCCCTCGAGCGCAGCCCTATGCACGCCTGTTTAAAGAAGCAAACACTGGAGCTGATCTGAAAAAAAAAAAACTCGTACATTTTGGATCCCTTCAAACCTCACTTTCGCGGCCCGTATAGCGCTGCAAGGCATATGGTATCACCACTATTACTGTTTGACTTGGTGGATTTCGAGCGGGATATAGATTTACATTGAAGATAAGCAGAAAAAAGAAAAGAAAAGAGAAAAGATGTTGAGGTTGGCGTATCTTGAAGCAGGTACCAGCTAGGAGGTTGAGTGTTCCAATGTAGGCGAAAGGATAAGGGGGAAAGGCTATAGGAAAGGGTTGTTTAGTGGCAGAACTGAGGAGAGACAGCTCTTTCACAAAACGTTACGCATCTTGTTAAGTAGGTTAGTACACAAACTGAGTGCTTTCTTTTTCTTTTCTTTTTATACCATACAGACATAAGCAAAAAGAAAGAAAGATTACGACCATGACGAATAGTATAATTTTGCTTCTCCAGGCGGATTGCTCCTACATTACTTGATATCTAACTGGCAAATTTTTCCAAAGAAAGAAAAACGTATAAGCTACGTTTTTTTTATGCTTTATATAAATAATGACATTGCGAGGTTTTCCTGGGACCGCATGAGACCGCCAACCCCGCTTCGAATGCAGCTCTGAAACCACCGTAGCAGCTATCGCTTTTAAAAGTTGAATTGCCAGCGGAAGATGGTGACGTTTCTTCAAGGATGCTTGACGCTGCAGAACAGTTGGACTGTGACAGTGGTCGCAGAAAAGGGGAGCAAAGTTTCGCCGTTATAAATGCGCTACCGCAAAGAGGCCAGCGCGAGAGATGGAGAGACGGCCGGCCCGCTCTCCCGCGGGAGATGCGGGGATGTGGGGGGATGTCGGGCGTATATAAACGTAGCGCCTTCGCCGCCACCGCCACGAGTCGATCTAATCCATCACAATCGAAGCGTGGCGTCAAAAGGGTCGGCGTCAGGATTGGGAGCGCTGCTGGCCGAAGTGGCTCCTGCCGCTGACAGGAGCGGCCGACGCCAGGGCCGTGCCCCCTAGTCTGCTTGGGCTGGTACACCGGTGCAGGGGTGCGGTTGGGAGGAGGCAGGGCACGTTCTCCCTTTTTCTCGTCTCTTCTGTTGCTGTAACGGTGGTCTCGCTCATTCTCTGATGGGCTAAGCGAGACGCCTTGGCACTTCCCGCGGCGTTCGGAAAGAGAAGTTTGACCGCGTAAGGTATGGCAAAACGAAGAGCCATTTGGAAGATTGTCAGATTTAGTACCCGGAAACTGGTGTCCACCAATTCAACACCATCGGCTTTCCATCGCTCGTGGTACGCTCATTCTTTAAGTAGTCACCAGCCTTCATGAATGTCAAATTCACTTCATTTTAGCGAGTTACCTTAACAACTACAGCAACATCACGATGCCCACTGTTATATAAGGAGTTGTCCACGGGGGGCGTTATAACGTAAAGCTTTTCCAATGTGTTTTTATTCCGTTCATGTACCCTGCTCTCCACAATTAGTCAAACATTTTTCGGGCTACTCCCGCTTCGCTTGTCATGTCAAGCGACCTCACGAAAGCCACGAAAACGGGCCATCTGCATGATACGTGCACAAAGATCATGCATGATTAGACCGAACAAAAGAAAAACATTTATTTCATATTCGACTCCCTTTTTTGGCATTAGCCATCGTTATTGGTTAAAACTATTGGGCCCACTTCGCCTTTCTGTCACCCGACATCACAAAACCACGAAAACTTGCCACGTCAAAGTGACGTGTACGCATTAAAGATGCATTAATATGCCGAAGAAAATTTGATCTCTTTTTTCGGAATAGCCAGAGACTGCCCGTTCCGAAAGGAATAGAAAACGCCTGCCTACAGATTGCTTTGAAAGTTGCTACCCGGAGGTGCTGGGGAGAACGGACTTAGTCGCGTATAATAAACAATTTTACGTGGCAGTATAACGTTATCGAGCCCTTTCGACACGTATACGACATTCATTTACGAACTCGTCTTCGCTAAAGATCCATTTCAGCGACATATTTACCCTTCCGTAGCACGCCGCTGCGATTTCCACCAGCCGCCGCAAGCTAAGCAAGGGGGAGCGGACTAATCGCAGACGCCGGCACCGCCCTCCTCATCCGGTTATCTATATACTTGCACTGCGCTCGCTCGGCACCGTCGAAACCCTCTTCATTTCTGAGCCTTCCTCCTCGCCGCTTGTCAGCCAATGAGGTGAGAAAAACCCGTCGAAATGGGCAATACGATTCGCATAGAAATCAAGCAAAGGAGACCTCCTGTAAATGAGCGGAGCGTTTCATTGGGTGGTTCAAACAACGCTGCGGGTCAGCGGCCGATGCTTACGTCGGCGCTTACGCAAATTTGACGTCCCGAGATTGGAATAAAGACAGATTGAAAACGTTTTACGTTATAGGTATACTAATGTTTATTTTGCTTTCCTTCCTTTAATTTTCCTATAATTTGCTATTATAGCAAAAGAAGCTACGACCGGAATAACGTAGGATTAATTTCCAACGCTATTCCTCCTGTGCTCCGTCAGTGGTCCAAGCCGCGCTCCGCTCGCGTTATCCCCGGGATCGGTCAGCCGTGAACGGTGAATCGTAAAGGAATAGGATCGAACAAGAGAGAGAGAGAGAGAGAGATGAATGAGATACGAAAGGCAGGGAAGTAAACCGGAATGTAGATATCCAGTTTGCTACCCTGCACTGGGAAAATGGTAAGGAGATCAACACAGAAGGTGAAAGAACAGGAATCCTTACATTATCCCGGCTCATGTCACGAGTGCTTTAGTAAATACTTACAAAGAAATGCATGTAGTAAGTGAAAATGATTCATCGAGCACTATACCTTCTGCTACATCTTAATGAAGGACATTTCCGCCACCGCTGCCGCCGTCGTGCTGTCCCGATATCGATGGTGCGTGCGCGGCTCGCGCCCGGAAGTTTGTAAGGCCTTCAGATTGGCGGTGCGTGCTTGGCTGTTTGGCTGCACAAATGACGAAGAGAAATGGACGCAGCTTCAGCGCTGCGCTCAATCGGCTCAGCGAGGGCAGCGTTCCGCCTTCCGCTCATGGCACGAGCGTTGTGAGCGCGCGAACGCTAAGCTCACGCCAGCGCTCCCTGTTGAGCTCGTCTATGCAGTGCGGAGTGGTAGTAGACGTCAAGCTAACGTGATGTCTTTTTCTGAGCGTGAAAGACACCTTTGTGTTGCACGCATCGAGCTACAGAAAGCTATATGGGGAGTTTTTCATGTTGCTCTACAATTTTCTCCTAGGCATTTTTTTATCTCATTATAATATCTGAGAAGTTCATTGATTAATTAAGACTAATTATTTACTTGGGCGGAATGCAAATTTAATCTAAGTATCACCAAGCGACGGCAAACAACATTACCTTGCTTCCGTCCAGCTACGTCGCATTTGCGTATTTTAAAATCTTGGTGCCACGATAATTGGGACACCCTGTATATTTATGCTACGAAAAAAAGATGTTACCTACCTACTTTAAACTTTACGAAAGAGAGGGAGAGAGTTAGAGGAAAGGGGAAACGCAGGGAGGTTAACCAGAGGGGAAGATCCGGTTTGCTACCCTACGCTGGGGAGAGAGGGTAGGTGGAGGTAAAGTGATAACAAAGTAAAGATAAAGAAAGAAGGGAGCGTAGACATACAATCCCAGTTGGTCACTGTCGCCGCATACTACCACGGCACAGCACAGTAGCACTTGCAGCGCCATGAACATCTGTTAACTTTACAAAATTCGCGAATCACCTACGTACCCGTCGCGCTATACCAATGGCTATGGCGCTGCGCTGCTGAGCTCAAGGTAGTGGGTTCGTTGCTGGCAGTGGCTGCAGCATTTTGATGGAGCGAAGTGCAAAATCGCTCTTGTACTTGAATTACAGGTGCACGTTAAAGAACCCCATGGGGTCGAAATGAATCTGCAGTCCCCTACTGTATACGCAGTGCCTCATAATCGGGTCGTGGTTTAAATTCAGTTTTTGTACTGTACACATGTTCACGGTATTCACATCAGATCGTCTGCTACACGTGCGTCGCCTCGTAATTTATACGCAAAATATTTCTTGTGAGAGAACCCTTCACACACGGTAATGCAGGATTGTTTTCCGTGTCGAGTCGGGTTGCCAAGCTTAATCGCGGCATTTTGTTTATTGATAGTATTTGCCAAACGTCGGATATAGTAACATCTTATGTCTGACATCGCACTATATACAGCGACAAGCCACCGCGTTGGACCAATTCATCCTGCTAATATAGCTGAACAAACTTTTAAGCAGACAAATCGGTCGTAATTAAGGACACAAAGAAAGAAAAAATTAGAGGACGCTTAAGCTTCGCCTTCAAGAGTGGAACACGATAGCGTTATCGCACCCCGTTCGCACCGCCCACTCATTCGCTCGGCATGCTCTTGAGTCGGCCCCAATGCGCTCAAACGAGACGAAGGGGAGAAGCGGGCGAGTGGCGCGCCACCAGTAGGGGCAACGCCGTATATTGCGAGGAGGGGGTCTTCTGTGTTTGCCGCAAGATGGCTCTGCGCGTGCGCCAAGCGCAGAAGAAATGTAGCGGAAACGTACTTCGCTACTCGTTTAACTGCGACTTCTGTAATTTACATGCTCATAATTAACGATATAGACCACAGTATAACTTTCTACGGCACGCTTCTAAGGCAACACCGCATTCACTAGAGGCGCTTTTGTCCCGCTTTGAACCATCGAACTCATGGCTGAGTGGTAGGGTCTCCGGAGTGTGAACCAGGGTCTCCGTCTCACACTCCGGAGACCCTAATTCGATTCCCACCCAGCCCATCTTGCAAGTTGTTTTTATTTATGAATTGTCTTCCCGGATTTTTCGCTGACAGCCAACGCCACCGACGCCGACGACACCGGCTTTTCTGTGGCACGAGCTCCTTAACGCTGTCCCGTTAAAATACACAATAACAACGTCGGTTTCCGACAAGGTTCGTTTCCCGCTTGGCTGCCCCCGCAAAGAGCGCGGCGTGCCGTCATCGCGTGATTGTACCTGGAACTCCACGCCGACGGTAGCGCCGGCCTTTCCCGGGAAGAAGATCGAGGCGAAAATTCTAACAAGCCCCTTCTTGTTAGGCCTTATAGTTCTGATACGAGGCACTCCTGAGTGCCTAATAGAGTTTCAAAGTGCAATTATCATAAACTTGGCAATTTTCCCATAACGTGCCTCATTCTCCGCTCACTCTTGACATGACCAACACTGTCTCAAAATTTCACACACTCACACAGGCACACACATACACCATATATATATATAACAACGCGGGAGTTAAAAAGTAACTATAAAAAGAAGAGTGAAATACTCTGTTTGATAATTTATCAAACAACTTCGGATATTTCAACTAAATGTGTGTCCTGTACTGGAGGAAGTAGAAAACCTCAGTTCGGTGCTGCCGTTCCGATGAGTGGACTTTCGTGTTCGTCATATTAGTGCAATCGTACAGCAATGTCTCAAGAGGTGCTCTTTCATCTCTACGACGTGTTATGACAAAGAACAGAGCGATGGCCATTGAAAAAAGTTTCAGGCGTGCAATCTTCTGGTGTTTTGATGTTCTGTGGAACTCACTGGTCAGTGTCGCAGGTGGGAAAGTCTGTCGTACTATGCGAAGATTTGTTGACGGAAGTTATAATGTCGCAATGAACGCAACCTGAGAAGCCTTGCAGCAATCACTATCTGCGGTAGCGCAGTGGTTATGGAATCTTGGTGCCAAACATGAGGTCGCGCGTCCAATCCTCGGCTCTAGCGGCCACAGTTTGGTGGGAGGAAAATGCACACTTTCGTTTGTACATTGCGCGCACGTTAAAAACCCTGGGTTGCTTAATCAATCAATCAATCAATCAATCAATCAATCAATCAATCAATCAATCAATCAATCAATCAATCAATCAATCAATCAATCAATCAATCAATCAATCAATCAATCAATCAAGCAACCAACCAATCAATCAATCAATCAATTCCACCTTTCAGTCGGCCAAACAACGGTGTCAGGTCAACGTCGTGTTTCGTAGTGCGATAGCACACCGGAAGTAGGCACCGCGGGGAGTGTCGGTTGTACGCATTGTGCATGAGCAGTTAATGTGGAAGTGTATCTGGACGAGCCGACATATACAGCCTGCGGGGCTACTCGCAAGGAGCGAAATCAGTCAGGTTCTGGAGCAACGGCAGTCGCGCAAAGCGCTTTGTAGCGAGCGCCCATGCTTCCTTGTATAGCGCACGAACAGAGACACAAACGCGGCAGCGACGGAATGGGTGTATGATGTACATTGTGATGATCAAACTGTCAGGTGTGAGAAGCATTCAAACGGGCTTCCCCACGTCAACATAATTGCCCCCTTCTCCGAATCGACGCCACCTCATTCTCCACGAGCTGACAATAAGGATGGGCAAAAGGGAAAGACAGGCTCCGCTTTTACTTGAGCTAACACAAAAGGATAGAAGTCGAAACGGAACGTCAAGACGACGTCACCCCTTTTCTCCGAGCTGACACCAAGGATGGGCAATAGAGAAAGACAGGCTCCGGAAAAAGACGGCGACGGCGACGGCGACAGTACTACCAGAGGTAATTTAAGGCAGTGCTGGCCAACGTGTTAATAGACCGCGCGAGTCAGATGAGAGTCATATACATCTACCAATGAAGTAAATACAGTGTTTTCTACATTTATTCATCCTCACGATGCCCGGCTACGTCGTCGTGTCCCGGGGCGCTATAACGTAAAACTATTCCAAAATTTTATATTCCAATTCTGCTATCAGCCCTCCACGATTGGTCAAAAACTTTTTTCGACCACCCCCACTTCACCTGTATGTCATGTGGCGTCACGAAAACCGCGATACCTCCCCATCTGATATGATGTGTACACACTGACTATGCATGATTTGACAGAAAAAAGAAAAACAGTTATTTCTGATTCGACCCCTTTCCGCCATTAGCCCTCGGCTATTGGTAAAAAGTTTTCGGGCTGCACCCACTTCCCCTGCCTGTCACGCGACGTCACAAAAGCGCAAGAACTCACCGCGTCAAAGTGACGTGTACGCGATAAATATGCATTAATATGCCGAACAAAACTGAATTTCTTCGGAATAGCCGCAGGCTGCCCCGTTCCAAAAGGAATAGAAGATGGCTGCCGCCGATCGCTCAGACGCTGGCTACTCGCACCTGCCGGAGAGCATGGGTGTATTTGCGTATAATAAAACTTCTTGCGTGGCCGTGTAACGTTTTCGAGCACTTTCGGCACGTTAAACCCCTCATTTTGCCAACTCTTCTTTTCTGAAGGTCCGTTTTAGCGTCAATCTTGAGCTTCCGTTGCATGCCGCCGCGATTTTCGACCAGCCACCGCAAGCTAAGTAAGGGAAAGCCGACCAATCGTAGACGCCGGCACCACCCTCTTCATCCTGTTATCGACTTTCAGTGCAGTGGCTCGGCCTCATCGAATCCCTCTCCACTTGAGCGTTCTCCTCACCCCTTCTCAGCCAATTAGATACGACAAGCTGATCAGTGTAGGTAATGTTATTTGGTTTTCAGGCAAACAAAAGTGACTTCCTATGGACGAGGAGGGCGTTTGATTGGTCTGTTCAGACAACCCTGCGGGTGACCGCCCGGTGCTTGCGTTGGTGGTTACGCAAATTTGACGTCAGGAGATTGGAATAGAAACACATTGGAATAGTTTTACGTTGTAGGGCCCCTGATTCCTGCGCTGAAGGCCCACCTCACCCGGTCGAGATCATATCAATATCAACCGACAGCTAGACTGCTTGCGCTGTGCCAGGCTGCACCAGGGAGATACTTGATAGACTTTGTGTGGGCGTTGTCACTGGGACAGCGGTTCTATTCCTGGACATTGTGCTCTCGGCAGCAGTGGACTGCAGTGCCCATGGACGCAACAAGACTCGTCCGGAAAAGCTGCGTGACTTCGGCGCCACTGCGATGACCGCAGCGCGAGCACCATCGGCGGTGCTCGTGAGGTCCCCAACGCGTCGTGAAGTGTAAGTACCGCTAGATTTACCGCCGAGTGTTTGCCGCGAAACTGGTTAGACGGGAAGGACGTTTGCCCGAGCTTGATGCTTTTGAGAAGAGGTTTATTTGCGGCTCCTTATGCTAAAGCACAGCGACAGGAAACGGCGAGGCAGCCCCAAGAACTTTCCCAAAAGATGCCAGCAATCAACAGCGCGAGCCAAGCCGAGCCGCGCTTTGGCGATACGGCTGTGCCACGAGACGCGTCGTCTTCTTCACAATCTGCCCCCGGACAAAAGAGCCATCCTGGCGCCTTAAGAATCGGGAGGCAGAGGGTCGTGGTAGGGGCTTGAGACGCGAGCCGTGGACAATGTCACGTCCACGCCGGCGCAAGTCGTCAGGTGGTGACAGTGGCTCAATTAGAAAATTCACCGGGGACGTTTGCTCCAAGACCCCGTAAGGCCCTTCGAATTTCGGAACGGGTTTTGAGGAAAGCTCCGGCGTTTTGAAAGGGGAGAGACAGCCACACAAGAACGCCTGGAGCGTAGGTGGTGTTTATTTTTGTGTTGTTGGCCCCCGGATCAGTCGTCCCGCTCATTTCACATCAGTATTCTTCTCGTGTCGCGCGTGTTTTGCCGCGTAGAGCTTCGTAGTGCCAGCGCAGCGGTTATATTCTCTCGCCTAACTTTGAAGCATGCTTCTTGAGCAAAGAAAGTGGTTTCGTATGCAGTGGCTCGGTGTATTTCTCGTTGGGTGGCCCACAGGCTGCCCACAGAGGTGAACGCGCGTTCCCTTTATCAGCACGTGTGCCGAACATGAATGAAAAATTCTTACACTCCTTTCTCACTGCGTCTCTCCCAGAGACTGCAGTGATAAAACAACCAGAGTACATTACGGGACGCGACTTTATTTTTTTCCATCGTATTCTGCGGGCATATGCAATAAAAATACGAGCCGCGCTACGGGTACACAGAACTTTCCGTATGACATTGCTATCGGGCGGCACTTCCCTCACCTGAGCATGGTGTTTACGGTAACGTGTAGCAGCCTTTCGTGTTGGAAGAGCACACTCTGCAATACGCACGCCTATTTTTGGCATGCTCGCAGCTGGTAGCCAGACTTGTCAACTGCGTGGCAACAGATATACACCAGTAAATTACGCTTACGGTCACATTATACGGTCTACCTGATCACTCTTTGCCATAATCACTGCCCATCTGTAAGACAAGTCCGTCGAAATTGCATTTTAAATAAGGAAAGAAAAGATATTCAACGGGGCCGGCTGTCCCTTCTCGTGTCGTTAACATAGACACTCCTTGTAGTTTTAGAACTCGGAAACCCTGCTTCTCGTGTGCCTGTCGGTACAAACGAAACTGGGGAAACAGAACTTCCCTAACTACACGCTATAACATAGCAATTTCAAGAATGAAGGCACTGAAAATGACGAACAAAAGCAAAAATGCAAGAAAGCTGAAAAAAATTGCAGGAAGTAAATAACAAAACGTTCTTCACCAAAAAAGAAAAAGATAAAAAAAACACGGATTAAGCATTGACTGGTGTACGGGCTGAAACAATAGCAAATAATTCTCTTTTCTCTTCCCAGAAAGTTCAAGCTCCAGTTTTCTTTTTCATGAAGAAACGAGAGTTTCTTAGAGCTGACGACATGCGTTGACGTGCCGCAGCGTAGCGAGGGTTTCTACTCGGGGCGTCGCACGCGCGGCACGGCAACCGGGCGAGGAAACGGGACGCAATGCCCGCGCGCACGCCATTCTGGCGGCACAAATAGGGCGACGGGGCCAAGAAGCGTGGGAGAAAAATGTCGTGTTCCTGCCGCCGTTGCCACCGCTTGCCCAGTTTCGCCGCCGCTGACCTGCGCGCGACAAAGGAACAGCAGCACACGCTGGTGGTAAGGGGGGGGGGGGGGGGCTGGAGGGGGGCGGTCACCTCTCCTCAAGGGCTGTTGAAGCCCGGGCGCGCGCGCATCGATCTTGGTTCGCGTCGACCTGCAGCCGCGCACCCACGCCCCATTCTTGGCAGCCGCCGACCACGACGACAGGCTGCTGCTGTTGGGCCGTCTGCCTGGTGCGAGAATAACGGGCGAATGGACAAGCGAATAAAAACAGAGTGAGAGAGAGCTACCCGGTTCTCGGCTTTCGCTCCTGCCACAGACGTCACCACCTACACACGTACAAGGCGCCTATAGCATCGTCACTTTCCAACAGGTCTACCACAGAGTGACACGTCAATGAAAACGCATGGACGAAAGAAACCCGAACAGAAGAACTCAAGCTTGAAAAGCCCCAACCATGAAATTGTTGCATATATATATATACATATATATATATATATATATATATATGTATATATATATACATATATATATATATGTATATATATATACATATATATATATATGTATATATATATATATATATATATATATATATATATATATATATATATATATATATATATATATATATATATATATATATATGTATATATATAAACGAGAAGAAAGGGGGTTAACCGAGGGACCCGATATTCATTAGTCATATAATGAGAAGCCAACAAACATTTAATTTGCACAACTGAACAAACTTAATTAATCCCTTAATTTATCATTACTTTATTTCATTTATTAAGCACATGCAATTTCCCCTATGTTGTACTTGGTGTCAGTGTTTGTTGGCTTCTCATTATTTGACTATATATATATATATATATATATATATATATATATATATATATATATATATATATATATATATATGTGGCTGAGGAAATCACGCTGGCCCCGCTGGTAAAATGAAGAAAAAGAGTACTACGACGTACGTTGAATAAGCACAGTATATTTGATAGACGTTTCGGCTGGTGGACCAGCCTTTGTCAAAGTATAAATGCTGGCGTACACAGTTTGCAGAAAACAGTATATTGGCCAAACAGAAACCTGGTTTCGAATACGCTTTAATAACCACAGATCGCATGCCAATCCTCTTCCTGACTTTCCATCATCAAGACATAGTCGCTATACCAGGGCATTCTCTCGAAAAACTCGGGGCCACTATACTTGAATCACGCTTTCATTCCCATCACGATGGCGAAGTCCGCGAGTCTTAGCTAATCGATAAGTTTAACACCGTGTCATCTGGCATTAACGAAAGCACAGGCACACTAACCAGCGTGCCTACTAAGCATCCTTGACATTAGCCGTGACGCCTTATGTATGCTACGAGACGCAGCTTTAATTCAAGTACCCTCTATTATTATTGTCGTTTTTTTTTTCGCTGTTGCGTCAATTCTGTGTCACATAATGTCCATAGTCTGCACACGACACTGTATTCCACCATACGCATGACAATAAAAGCCCTGGTCATTCATCCTGCTCGCTATGACGACTACTGAGCAGTGCGCTTCACCTGCACCCTGAATGTACTATCGTGCGGTGGCTTATTATCTCCATGTTTCTTCTTATTGTATTATGTTTCATTGTTGATTTCAAGTGGTTTACATTGTAATATTGAGTAAACGAACGACTCATTTCTGCACTGTGCGCTACGTGTGTGGTATCGCTATCGCCAGTGGTATCGCTATATTTATGTAGTTTTTTTCTTGTGGTTATTATTGCGCACAACTTTATGTGATGCATCGCGGGTTTATAAGGAAGCCCAAATGCATGTAAATATTACTTCGACAAAGGCTGGTCCACCAGCCGAAACGTCAGTCAAATATACTGCGCTTTTTCAACGTACGTCATACTGTTTTTCTTCATATATATATATATATATATATATATATATATATATATATATATATATATATATATATATATATATATATATATATATATATATATATATATTGCTTTTTACGTTCAACTAATTGTCCGATCGATGCTCGGGCAGCATGATCGCTGACATCGTCCGGCCGTAAGCGGTGAGAGAGAAAAAGAGAGAAAGGCAAAGGAAAGACAGGGAGGTTAACCAGAGATTATCTCCGGTTGGCTACCCTGTACCGGGGGAGGGGCAAAGGGATGCCATAGCCTAGAGAGAGACAAAAATAATGAAGAAAAATATATAATCGAGCAAAAATAATAAACACATTATGCCGGCCCGTTCTTCTTTGAATAATAAGGCAGCAATTGAAGGGTACACATTCGCCGCTGTGTGGTACGGTGTGCTCAGAACAGCCACACCGCATAGTGCCGAATAAATGGTTGACGCGCAAATTGTATATTCACGTCTCCTGATCTTGTATTTGAATTCTCGACAAGAAAAACTTTCCTTCCTTCAAATTTTTCACGTCTTGATTTCATAGATAGTCGTCGTGTGTGAAAGAAGAGAATGAGGTCATCGCCTCGCACAAGGAGAGCAACATCCTTTCAGGCACGACATCATTGTGCGTCAGGAAGATCGAATTGTGTAGAGGCGACGGTTGGCATTGTCTTCAACGAACGAGTACTACGAGCCTCACACAAACCGCACATATCGAGAGTGTGTGCAGTCGGCAGCCAGCGCGTGGTCAATACGCCCGCCGATACCGTGGTTACCGTCGTCTATACTTCGATTCTGGCGCAGCACAGGCGGTCGTCACAGCGTTCATCTTGTGCCGCGACAATGCACTGTTCTCGGTGACCGGTGACCTTAACATAGACATCGAATGAATTAATTTCTTCCGCACCTTCCTCGTTGCGGAGTTCCTCCGTCGCGTCCAACGTAGATGCAACCAACAACGCGCAGCGCCTGCGAATAATGACTGTGTGACCACGTACTTCTTGGTACACCCAGCACTCGCGGCGATGGTGATGGCAACTAATACATAATTCAGTGTGCATGCGTGTATACAGTCATCACTTGTCTGTGTCCCTCAGTGACGCGTGGTCGTGCCCGAGTAAGAAACTATCGGTTGGAGCAATAACAGGCCTAGCTGAGGTAAATCTAGCCAGAAAAAACAATTACCGCATACTGCATCCCTGCAACCAAACATATATACCTGTAACCGTTCATCTGATGGAAAATGTCCCTTAGTACTGCCCGAGGCTAATATCGCACCACTAGCTTGTACACGTGCCTTCCAGGGTGTGTGAGGCCAAATATTTGCCTCCTTATATACCAGGCACCACGAGATGCTGAAAAAGGCTTCTGAACAATAATAACAGCAGCCCACGAAAGTTCACAAATGCTAGTCTCATTATATTCACAGTAAATTATTATCTTGGGCGAATTAGTTTATGAAGAGAGAGAGAAACGGTAGTCATCAGGGAAAGGCAGGGAGGATAACCAGGCTGGGCGCGGTAGGCTACCCTGCACTGGGGAAGGGGAAAGGGGACTGATAGAAGAAGAGAAAGAAAGTAGTTTACACTTCGCACAGTTATGCAGACAAGCGTTTATCCCTGAGTTAGTCACAGGCGGTCATAGGAGTTTCTTTTACAAACGCCTACTCATTGCTAATTGGGATGGCGGACGGTGCCAATTGCTTTACATGTGGTGTTGAGCAAACCACAAAACCTCTCCTATGCGACTGCCCGACATCCGAAGATGTGAGGAGTGCCATTCGGACAGCTTTGGGGCACTTGGACGACAGGCCTTTTTACAGAGGAGAAGATCGTGGGTCTGTGGCCTCGTGCGGCTGCTATGTGCAAGGCCACAAAGGCGCTGCGGCGTTTCTTACTTTATAAAGAAGAGGAATAAAACAGTAGCGCAAAAAATGAGAACGTTGCCGAGTTCACTGATTTAATTTATTAAAAAGACAGCCAGTTCATCCTTTATGTGTTACAACCCCCCTCCTCCCCCCCCCCCCCCCCCCACACACACGTGCACGCGCACGCACGCGCCCACACACACACAGCACTTACTAACATTTGATTAGTAACACCTTTATGTGACCACGTTATAACGTAAAACGCATCAACGGTAGGTAAAATAAAATAACTAGGTCAACAAGCTCATTGCCACTAGCCGTTGTTGCTTACTGGCTATGGTGTTAATTGGGCTGCTAAACAAGAGGTCGCGGGATGGAATCCCGGCCACAGCGACGGCATGTCGATTGGGGCGAAACAGCCGTGTACTTAGATTTAGGTGCACGTTAAGGAATCCCTGGTTGTTCAAATTATTCCGCAGTCCCCAGTGCGGCGTGCCTCATGATAAGATCGTGGTTTTGGTACGCAAGACCCATAGTTTTTTTAAAATAAGCTCGTTGCTCAAAAAAGGATGATGTACGTTAAAGTTGGTAACATGTACACTCTGCAATCTTTAACAATACTATTACCAAAGTCACGTGTGAGTGCACAAAACACAAGTCTTCGCAAACGTCATCACATCACATCATACGTCGTCACAGCGAGCAACAGCACAGCAACTTCGCAATAACACAGGACGGTTCGAGTGCAGCGTACTGTTCTTTGCAAATATCATTTCTAGGGCATCAGTTGGACCAATGACCACTTGAGTGTTTCACTCAAGCACGAAATGCGTATTATCTTTGTCGAACCATATGTGTACCAACTGTTCAGGAAAATGGCACATGACTGTGAACTCAGCGTTATGAACGATATTTTACGTCGAAAAATAAAATCAAATAAAATAAAACGCCTTAGGAATGTCATCACAAGGAATAATATACTGCAGCATTGCCATTTGCTGGGCGTGTTGGTAAACTGAAAGCATATTTAGCGCCAGCAAACAAGGACGGAAGGGAGACGACACCACAATGCGCTCGCATATACTTCCCGTTAGACCAGGTAGCTGCGTTTGCTAATTGAAAATCAATATCTATTCTTTATCTCGCGTTACTGTAAAGGGTTACTGTAAAGTTAGTAACAAGCAGGATTAGCTATATGAGTTAGTTACTACCCTTTTACTAATTTTGTCCCAAGAGCCTACTTGGTTGCGGAAGTTATTTGTAGCCTCAGAATTTATTGGTTATACCTCTAGCAAACTGTTTTCTTTGCAGAGGGCGGTTCTCGGTGTTGGAGCACTTGGAGCATATGCCACCGAAGCCATCTATAGTCGTATACAGACAAAACAGATGGCATAAACGCTGGCGGATGCTCGGCTGCGTACTAAATTCTGTCCCTTGGTGCCCCTTGGCCTGGTTGTCCAATAAAATTGGTCTCATCAAGGACTGTTCAGGGTGCTGCCACTGCTTCCGCACTCCACAAATTGGCGGTTTAACTTGCTCATGACCGCTGTCGTACTTACAGATTGTAAAGCAGCCCTTCAGCAACTGCAGCGCAGACTGGTGGACAAGAATGTGCGCATTTGTGGCTGGAATGGGAAAGTATGGGAAAAGAAGCCCGAAAAAGACCGTTCAAATACGCTGACGGCTTTTGAAGCGAAGCTTTCGTTACGTGGTGTCTGTGGTGGAAAGGTTCCAATGTCTCAGTTCAATTGGTACTTCTCACCTGGTTATTTCATGTATCGAAAGAACAGACTCACTTGCGAGCGAGCTATGTCGAAGGCACTCGTAATCAGAGTATACGAAGTATTGACCAGCTCTTTAAGGAGACAGTTCGCCGTCACCTCCAATCCCTCTAGGTCCAGCCGCACGAACTCCGTGTAATTAAACGGCTCAGTCGCAACAAAGCCACGCTTTTGTATTCAGTCCGGACAGGATCGGCATTCACTCCGACATGGGCGTTCAAATCCCTTTGGCGCGCTCATTCTCTCTTCTGCACGGTCAGCAAGAATGTGGGCGACGTGAATCGCTACGTCTTGTACTGCTGCTACTCGAATTCCGAGAGAGCAAGATCATTTGACGAATAGTAGAGAAGAGGATTTTTCTCGTGCGTATGTGTGTACTACATATACTGTTCATGGAAGGGCTACAAATAGTGCGAAAGGAGGCATCACGCTGTCTTCTCGCGTTTTTTACGCTAGTGCGAACTCATGGATATGTGGTAACGCATTTTGTGGGGTGAACATCAGCTCCAAGGCACAACAATTGCCGGTGTTGACTGTCATGCTAACACCGCGTGTATCAATGCCACCACCACCACCACCAGCAGCGTCAGCAACCGGGTAAACAGAACTCAAGAAAGATAGAGATAAAAAAAAGGAAAGGAAAGACGGGGAGGCTAGCCAGTGTAAGTACCGGCTCGTTACACTGTGCTGTGGAAAGCGGTAGAGGGAATAAAAGGTGATTGAAGAAACAAATAAAAAATAAAGTGAGAAAAATTCACACAATAACGCCTTGTTACGCGCTACAACTTTCAAAATCGGTCTCACAATTCACAAGCCCTTAAGAACTTGAGCAGAGCACTTAAAGCCTTGAGTACCGAAACCCGTCTGGACCAGTGTTCTACAACTTTTTTCCTTTATCAAGGAGCGATCGTCCAGTTTTTCGAGCGCGGTCGCGAGCCTTTTCCTTACCACGTTGTAACGGGGACAGTCACAGAGGAGGTGCTTGATCGTCTCCTCGCAGCCACAGTTGTCGCAAGCAGGACTGTCGCCCATTGCAATGCAGAAGGAATAGGCATTCGTGAATGCCCCGCCGAGCCACAGGCGGCACAGAAGTGTTGCTTCCGCTCGTGGTATACCTGGTGGAAGACGAAGTTGCACACCTGGATCCAATCTGTGGAGACGTGCGTTGGTAAATTCATTGCTGTTCCACAGAGTCTGTGCAAACTCGCGTGCGATGGAGCGAAGCCTTGTGGCTGCATCTGTTCTCGACATTGGTGTTGATATAATGTGGGCACCGTCGTGGGCCGATCGGGCAGCGTCATCCGCACGAAAAGCTTCGCCTTTCGGGCCAAGCTGCGAATTTTCATTTTCATCTGTCTGACTTCCCTTATCCCTTCTACACTTCAGGGTAGCAAACTAGATGTTTGTCTCACGGCTGACCTTCCTGCTCCTCACATTTCATTTCTGTTTCTCTCCCTGTCATTTCTATAAACAAAAACACAAAAGCAAGAATCTGGCTGGACTACTAGAATGTGTCGTGCGAGTACGGCAACGAGAATGCAAGTATAACAAGGCTGCGAGTGGTTGGCCTGTAAATTTGAATCCGCCACTCCTTCAGTTTGGTTCATCCTACAAATACACTTGAATTACCCGCAAGGAAATTTCTGGCAGAGTGCTCCGAGGAAATTTTCACCGTGACTGCGAGCGCTTGCACATGCGCTTTTTCTTTTCTTTGTTGCTAATTGCAAAGGTGAACGGAGATATAATTCCATCTGTTGCTGATCGGTCTCGAGTTTGCGCTGCTATGGAAAAGAAAGAAAGAAAGAAAGAAAGAAAGAAAGAAAGAAAGAAAGAAAGAAAGAAAGAAAGAAAGAAAGAAAGGAAGAGATCAAATTATAAATGGAATGTAGGGAGGTTAATCAGGACTGAGCCCGGTTGACTACCCTACACTGGGGAAAGGGAAAAAGGGACGGAAAGATTAAAAGCCACCGCAGCTACGGAAAAGAAGACAACGTGCCTTGGGTAGCCCAATGCTCAAATCTGTGTTGCACCACCTGATACTTCGCGCGTAGCTGTATCGGCGTACTAGGTTCGATCGCATGACTTCCTTCGCCATACCGCCCTCCCCCAGAAGTTCGCTTATCCACATCTTACTGTTGGCCATTTGTTTCGATCGCACAAGTCATGTGGCAGCTTACACCCGAAAAAAGAAAAGCGGGGGCCAGAGCCGTATATGGCAACGCCGTATCGGAAGAAGCAGCAATCCTAAATAAACGTTTTCTATTGCAAATCCTCAGCGAGCGACAGGCCTAGCTGGTGAAGACCTTAAAGGAATATTGAAAAGAAAATTGATTTTACCTATATAAGTAAATTATCACCATTCTGCAATACCAAAAGTCCTACTGTTTCCGCGAGAAGAGGCGTCGTTAACTAGAAAAGGCGCAGCAATGGAAAGACAGGTGGCGACGTCGCTTTGAATTTCGCACACGAGCTCTCCGTGACGTGATCAATTTTGACGGTGTCTGCAAGACCCCAAAAAATTGTTTGTCCTTAAAAATGGACTGGATTGTGTTCTAACGGATCTACAAATAAAACATGGTAAGCTTCTGGAACATTTATTGTGCCGACGCGGTTCAATTATCCAAAAATAGAATTTGCGACCTAACACTGGTGCACCAGCGCAGCGTAGTGGTGCCAAATAAAAAAACACACAAATTTTTTATCTTCGTTTTCTCTTAGAATACTAATAAACTTATCGCCAAATTAACGAACATAAAGCTCTCGGAGGAATACTTCATTAGTTTAAACTGATTCAGTGTTTCCCTTTATTGTCCTTTTAAATACAGCATGTGGCACGTGTGGCATTTTTACTGCCACAATTTGCCGCTATACGTTAGTGCAGAGGCACAACGTGCAACGCAAGAATAGGAAAAAAAAAGAAAATATCTGTGGTTAGGGAATAAAGAGTAACGCATTACTGCGGACGCGAACGTTCGTAGACAAGGTCACTCCGTTGTGCACGAAGAAAAAGAAGTAAAAAAATGGGGGGGAGGGGAGTCCTTCGTCTGGCTGCCTGCTCTCGTCCACTCGGCGGCTTCTCTAGGTGAACTGAGGCGAGAATAGAACCTCGCCGCTAACGGGCGCATGTCGTCATATTTCAGCTTTAGGTCAGATTTCGCGCCGCTGAAAAAAAGTGAGGAAAAGGGCGTCCCCGAGCACTTGAGCGGGCGCGCACGCATCTCTCGGCACTTTCGCGGGCGCCGATGGTCAGCCTCGTGGGGCAATTTTATTCATGTAGGCAGCCCCGTCTGCGCCGAGCAACGCACCATTGCCGCTCGTGGGAAGGCAGGGGGGGGGGGGGTGGAAACGGGTGCGCGCGGCCGGAGCGCAGAGGGCGGCCGCTCTCGTTCTCCCAGAGCGGCTGCATTCGAAGGAAATCAGCGGCAGTGATGAACATGCGTTCCGAAAAGCCGGTCTCGGCTGCAGCCCGCCAGAGGGTCCGCGGTGAGCGCATACACACGCACACTGTAGGGAAATCGAGGCTGCTCAGGGAAAATGAGGCACAGGAAAAGAAAGCGAAGGAGAAACGGAAAGGGCCGTCGCAGGTTGGTCGGCCGCGTTGGCCTCTCTGCCCCCTCACTGGTGGACTTTTTCTTCTCCTTTTTTTTTTTCGTTACCACCACTCACGTGCCGGATTTCTTTATTTTCGCTTGGCTTCATTCGTTCGCTCGCTCCCATTCACTTTCTCGCCACGCCGTCCTTTTCTCCTTCCTTTCGATGAGGCAAGTTTTCTTCTTCTCGGTGGGCTGCCCGATGTTCTTGCTTTGGGAACGTCGCATCGATTTCCGAAAGGCGGCCCTCCGGTTTGCTCGCACGGGAGAAGCGCGATCATTTACCTTGCCTCCGTGTCTCGCCGGCCGGCAGCTCGCTGTGGCAGTTCGCCATTTCTTTGCCATCTCGGCCGCGAAACATTTGGCCCGACTCAAACGAGAGGCCCGCCGCTTTCCACCCTTCCTCCTCCTCCTACACGCCACCCTCTGCGCGCCATCTTTCTTCATGCGCGCACTTCAAACTCCTTCAGCGCCGTGGATCCGCCGCTCTGACTCGCTCTAGCGACGAAGCGACAGCCGCGACCGGCGGGGAATTCGTCGCGCGCGCACTGATACGACGTCGGCCGAAGAACCAAACACGGATCAAAGGAACACCAGTTCCTCGTTCCTCCCTTGTCTTTTAGAACTCTTCTTCTCCTTTTTGTTTTTTTTTTCGGTGCCACTTACTTTTAATCTGTCAACATTCGCAATCTTTCTTGCTTTCCACTCCCGAGGCTAAAGCACGCCGCCCGCTCGTCGTCTGCTATAGCGACCTGGAGTTCAAAGAGGCATCTTCCGCAGTGTCTCGCTTCCGTGTAAGGCGGACAATTTGGGAAGCGTTTCGGTGACACTTCCAAAACGCGAGAGGCAGGGCATCAGAGACGACAAAAACAGAGACGAAATAAAGAAACGAGAAGCTAGTTGATTATTTCGCGCTATATTTTTCATTCATGAGACGCCGGGCGATGTCGTATCGGACATGCAGCAGAAAGTGGGCTCTAGCTCGGGGAAATAAGGCAGACGAAACAGCGAGAACTCGTGAAGTGGGATCTGCTGATTTTTGAGCAAGTCGGCCCGTCAGCGACGAATTTGAGAGGTGTGAGAGGCAGCAGAAGGCGCCGGCGTGGCATTTTTTCTCTTCTGTTTTCTCTCTCTCTCTTTCTTTTTCTTCTCGTTCGACTTGAAGTTTTTGAATTCGTGTGCTTCTCTTCTTTTATTCCTCGAGGCCATGTTCGAGGATTTCCCCGGTGGGAATATCTTCGGGCCCAAAGTGGGGTGCCGCGCTTGCTTGCTTTCGCGTCTCTTTACAAATCGATAGTTTTGCTCAACAGCTCACTCACTTCCCGGGCTCTCTTTCTGGGCTATCTTGTCTGCGATGCAGCCGGCGCGATGACCTACCCTGCATGCGTACCGTACCATCGCGAGAATTTCTATTGTTTTTTTTTTCCCTTACGCCTTTATTTACCGGATTCACCGAGAGGAGCTCCTGTTTGTTCGCTTGCCAACCCTTCTATATTGTGTTTGCTCGCTCACTTTATGCATATATGCTTGCTTATCTGACCCTCACTGCTCGTCTGATGCTATCGACGCTTGTAGAGAGGAATCTTGAAGTTTCGACGCAGCATAAATTGGCTCCACAAACAATAAAAGGCCTCCCTCCACGTTCTCCTCAGCTTACATCAATCAATTCGAAACGTAGAAAAACGAAAATAGCAAGGTTCTCGCGATGCGGCGAGCTTACGACACTTTCGTCATTTTCTCGGAGCGCTAGATAGCAATCTGTGTCACTCGCGGTGAATTTAAAAAAAAAGAGAACACAACAAACAGAAGTATACGAGAAAGGTTAATTGTATATATAAAAAGGAATTAAACTTTAAATAGAGAGATAAGGCGATAGGTCGAATGATCGAAAGCAGAGCAATAGCGACGGCCATTCCATAACGCAAGCGACGGCAGGACGCCCGCCCAGGGTATATCGATATACGAGGCGAAGCGGTTGCGAAAGGCTCAGAGGACACGTGGCTCGGTGTTTTAATGGCTACTGCGTTCTGCTTCTGAGCGGAGAGTCGCGGGCTCGGTTCCAAGCCTCCGCGATACGCCGCTCTTCAGTAAAGAAGAAAAAAAAAGAAGCGCCCTTGTGCTATGATAGTTTCTGGTGTTAAATTATAGCTAAAGACCGTCAGAAGTATTCCCGAGCCCTCCTTTATACGACGTGCTTCACAGTCCACATGTATAACATTGAGGAGGTAAAATCTATAAACGAACGGGTTCGATAGCATCCCCAGTGAGCAAAGTTCACTGCACTCTATACCATCTGTGCTCTCTTTCTCTCTCTCAATCAATTCCCTTCTCTAACTCAACGCGGATGAGCAGGTCGGAGATACTTCGGCGCACCTGTTACATTAACATTTTCTCACTCTCTCTCTTTTCCGTACACAGCCATTTAATCTTAGGCCGATCGCATTTCCGACCCACACGCACCGCAGTATTGCTTTCTAAATCTAAATACAATTTCCTTGTGCTCTACGAAGGTGCTATAAAATAATCGGAATCAGTTAAACAGAATCGTCTGGGCCCGTTATGGTCATTAGAAGATGTTACCAGCAGGGCCAGTGCGCACCAAGTACCTGTGGAACGCGCCATTTCAACAGCCGAAGTGAAGTTCCTTGCGCTGGACTGCCTGAGCGCATCAAAGCCGCATGCAAGTTACAGGCGGGTCAGCGTTGTAGGATTCGGGGGGTCAGGGCCTCGGAGTCTGGCGTGAACTGCGGGTCGCTCTTTAGCCTACGCTGCCGGTGTGCCTCGTAACGGGTAGCTGGCCAACGCTACCGGGACGTCACACGGAGGCTAAGCGGACCCACGCCGTCGTCCGAGCTTACTGGACGAGGGTTGCTACTTTAGTGGAGAGTACGAGGTCGAGAGGATGAAGAAATGGAACAGTGGGGTTTATTTACATTGGAAAGGCAAACTTGTTTACATAAAATAAAGGGTACTCGTACTTGCCGGAGCACGGAGCGCAGTACATCGTTCTCGTAGCATGAGCTACAGGTCGGACCAGACTACATCTTTCCGAGCGCCTATCAGAGCACACTAGCACACACAAGCTACATCAAACGTGTGTCCACCTTTAACCCCTCTGTCCTCCCTTAATCCCTAGGCCAGGGAAATCCGCGGTCACACCATCTTTCAATAAGAATCTGCAGCAAACTGAGGACGCAATGCACAACCATTTCCAGCCGCCCCACAAAACTGCACATCAACCCTGTGTGGTCCAAGGACACTTACTCGCGATGAAGCTACCCTACTGTGTCGAGTTGGAACTAGCTCCTCCGACATCCAGGATTGGCTATTTAATACTGGACGATGCGCTTCCTCACTTCGTGCTTTATGTCGGGACATCGAGGGCGTGCAACGCTTCGTCTAGTTATTCCCGCAGTTTGACGAGGAATTAAATGCGCTGCTTCACACGTTACAGAAAAAAATTTCTTCCACACGCGAGCTTTGAAAACGTATTGCTGCCTGAAGGGCCCGAAGTAACGAGGAAGGGAGTTCTACGACTGCTGATTGTCTATCTCTGGGAAACAGAGTTGATCAGAGTTTGGTGACACGACTAGCTAAAAGCGTGCGAGATGCTGAGACGGAACATTTGCCGGCCAAGAATGCCAGGCTAACCGTCCTACTTCAACACCACGACCACCATTACGACTAAGGTATTATAGTATACCGGGTGTTCAGACGAAGAATTCAACTAATATTTAAAAATAGCCGTTTTGAAATAAAAGGGTAGCTCCTTTGGAGACATGCTGTCAGTGGTGGGGACCATGGGGTGACGTTTTATACGCGGTATTTAGTCGCTAATGAACAAAAATGAAATAATTAACTGTTAAACTTTTAGTTTCTGAGGGCTCATTGTAATTGGGAAATGAAAGCGAGTTCTCGATCCATCCGTACAAGCCATATCAGCGATTGGAACTGGGAAAATGCGATTACGCGCCGAATTGCGGCACGACGAAATTCGGCTGTCAGAGCGCGCGAAACCGAAACTGGGAGGTTGTAGCGAGCGCAAAAAATGCCCCGAGGCGACGTTCTGCTTCCAGCAGCGGGCAGCCAGCGCGCGCGACGACGACAAGGCGCACGGAGCAGCTGCGCGCAGGCTGAGCCGTGCTCTTCACCCTGGCTGAACCGAACCCCATAGGTCTTATAATTGCATTGTGCGCCTTGTTTTTTTTTAAGTATATTTCTTTTTTTGTTCAACAGTTTGGCTAACGTTAGCTGGCACACAGGGTATATCATCAGTGGCAGCACACCGCACGCGAGGTAAACTTGCTTGAGGTACAAACATTGTTGTCTTTCAATTCGTTCAAGCTACTTATTCCCACAATCATGACAAGGCTGTCAAGGCTGACATGTCAGCATGACATGTCAAGGCTGGTGGTCGTAATTAAATAACTAAAAGCATTACAACAACAGCCAACTCAACATGCCGTGGTAGTGCAGCGGCTACAGCGCTGTGCTGCTGCGCTCCAGGTCACGGGTTCGATGCCAGCCACGGTGGCTGTATTTCCATGGGGGTGGAATACAAGAGCGCTCGTGTATCGATGCATTGTGTGCACGTGATTCTGGCGCTTCACATCACACAATTAAATTAATGTATTTAGCCTACTCAAGGTTGCACCCGACCGAGCTTTCCACGCGTGCGTAATTTAGTTGATGCGTGGCAGAGTGATCCGTACAGACGCCTATCGTAAAGTAGAAAGGAGCCACCATGGCGACCCGCCGTGGTTGCTTAATGGCTATGGTGTTGGGCTGCTAAGCACGAGGTTGCTGGATCGAATCCCGGCCGCATTTCTATGGGGGCGAAGACGCCCGCGTGTTTATATTGAGGGGCACGTTGAAGAGCCCCAGGTGGCCCAAATTTCCGGCATGCCTCATAATCAGATCGCGGTTTCGGCACCTAAAACCCCGTAATTTAATTTTTTTTACAAAGCCACCGTCGCTTCAAGAGGCCTGTAGAACAAACAGAAGAAGGCGACATAGTTATTCGCCGAGACTGACTTCAATGCCAGCCGGTAAATAAGCGGAGCGCCGCACAGCGCGCACTCTACGCACGCTGCGCCGTTAAGAGCGTTTCTCGGTCGCCGACGCACGGCGTATAGTGTTTTCTGACGAACACACTGAACAGGAAGGCGGAGAAAAGAGCGCAGGAGGTGTTCCTTCATTGGTATGCGCGTCCGGGCCCGTGCCGCCGCCAAACTCGCAGCTCGAACGCTCGCCGAGCTCATCCCCGTAAAGGAAGGGCTTTGCTATGCAAATTAGCTTTTATTTTACCGTAGCCTGGAGCAACTACTGCGGGCAAGCATCGACGAGCACGTAGAAAGGAGAAGAAACTGGCCCGCCGTTCAAGTCGGGGTTGTTTTTGTTGGGCAAGCATGCTGCCGCAGAGGCAAACAAATGGCGAGGAAGCACGTCGGCGTAAGCGCGCGAAGGAGTGACGGCTAACATATGCATTACGGTCTGGTAAGGGGCTCCCGCAAAACACCGCTAAGTTAAATTAAGTGTCATTAAAGTGGGTCGCGTTAGCTTTTCGTTTTCATTACTTCTTTTATATTCCTCCTTCATATCGGGCAGGAAATTCAAATGTGAGAAGCGATACGACAGGAAGCCAGCAAGAAAGGAAGAGAGAGAGGGGAGAGAGAGGGATTGGAGAAAGAAAGATTTAACAGGTAGAGATTGGGGAACTGAGGCAAACCTTGTTTCAGTCTGTGCTAATCTCCGGCCTCAGATGCTGGCAGCGGAGGGACTGGCAAAAGAAAAGGGCACGTTGAGAAAGAAAAGAAAACGAAAGTGCCAGCGCAACATCCATCGTTACTTTGGCGCGCGCACGTCGCACCTGCGGACCTGCGGCGTTTTATAGCCGCGCGCATAACCGCGTTAGCGCGCAGGTGATAAACGATGCTTCCGATGCCGTGCTATCATTTTGTGTTTGCGTGTGAGAGGGCGGGCGAGCACGCGGGCAGCCGAGCCGGGCTTTCGGTGCATGGGCGCGAGAGGAAAAGCGGCTGCCTGGCGCGCGGACTGGCGTAAAGCAAATTTCATAAGCCACGTGCTTTGTCCCCCCTTTAGCCCCGGTGCCTTTCTGTTCATTTTCTTATTGCACCGCGCCCCGTTCCCCCGCCTTCACCATCTGCTTTTGAGTTTTTTTTTTTTTTTCGTGCGGTGCAGGCTTCGTACATCTTCAACCTTCCCACCCAACTCTTCGGCTTTGTATCGGCTCAACTAAGTTACGTGTACGATAAAAGGAGAAAAGCGAAACTTCCTTCTCACCGAGATTCTAAGAAACACCTTTAGTCGTTTCGCGAACGCGTGCCACTTTGGCACCGAAAGAAGATACGTCGGCGCGACGCGGTACCCCGGGTGAAGAGCGAGAAGAAAGCTCCCGTGTTTTGATCGAGGCGCGAAGGCGAGCGTTTTTGTTGCGCGACGCGCCCGCGGTGCGCGACAGGAGGCACCGCCTGTTGAAGCTGCGCCGTCCGAAGCCGACGACGTGCCGGCGCGCCTTTCCCCCCCCCCCCCCCCCCCCGGCAGCGTCGGCGTGCGCACGCACACCGATGAGCCCGGAACTGAGGGAGCGGTTCGCTCCGGGCTTTTTTAACTACAGTCGCTCCTCTGTTGTATATGTGAAGACGTGTTCTCTTTCTTACGTTATCTTCTCTGTTGCCCTCTCTCTCCACGTGTTTTACCTCCCTCACACCCCTGGCCTCCCACTGTACTGACCGCCGTGTTCAGGTGGCAGCAGACTGTGCCAGGCAGTTACATTGCGGTCCGCAGTAATTTACTCCTCTTTGTTTTTCTTTGTTTATTTCATTAAACGACTAGTACTACGCGGCGCCCTGCTCGCTTTCCGCAGACGCCTTTATTAGCTGACGGGGGTAGGAGAAAGAAAGGACACCCGGCGTACGTTCGCTCTTTCCCTTTTTTGTTTGACAGGTTTATGCAAACTTGATACCCTTTATGGTCTAGCATCAAAGCATCGCGCGCTGGTTGCGTGGCTGTGGCGATCAACTGCTGAGCAAGAGGTCGCGAGCTGGATTCTCGGCCGTGCACTCAAATGGGGACGCAGAAGTGGCCTTGTCCTTAAATGCACCGTGTGGTCAAAATTAACGCGGAACACCCCTCCCCCGCTATTTCGGCGTCTCTCATAGCCCCATCTAACTTTGGAACATGAAAACCCATTGAGTAAGCACTGATAACAGAAAAAAGGTTGAATTATAGAGTTAAACAGTGAGTAATTTTTTTCGATGCTTCATTCATACGCACTTGCGCAGAGTTTGTTATGGAGATTAGATGTCTGTCACACGCGCACAGATAAGCTCCAATAAACAGCGCCCAGCGTTCACAGGAGCAGGTCACGGATACCACTTCTCTTGAAGCAGAAAAATTAAACTGAAAAATTTTTTATTCCCTTCCCTCAAATGTATTAAGCGGTCTCTTCTTACCGATACCAAACCCCGTCAATTATGCCTCATTATGGTGCTCAAATTTCCTAATACGTTCTACCGCTTCCTCGGTTTCTTTAAGCAAGCAGGGAATAAGAGCCACTTCGAACTACTTATTTCATACATATTCTAGCCGCGCGAATATTTAATCCGTTTATCTTTGTGATTTGCATCTCCAAGTACGGCAAGTGCGCGTAAAAAGGAAAGGAGCAGCTGGTGCTAATCCGGACAGCCTGTAAAGCGGCGGGCAATTTTTACTCATCTTTGGTTATGAATAATCAAATACTCTTTCCACGCGAATGTTATTGCTGCGAGAAGTTCCTCGATTTGTCAGAGGATGTTCAGCGCAGGTATGATAGCGCGTGAGTGCAGTTGTGGTTTATGTATATATATCTCTCTCTAGGTCAGCGGGCAGCGTCATTACGAAAGCGCAGTAAAAAGTGAAAGCGTAAGCTCATATTATTCAATGTTTACCTCAACGGCTCTCTGTTAATCCGGCGAATCACGCTTCTCTTCGTTTTTCCCAAAGCAGCATTTCCTTTAAAGGTGCCGTGTGTCTTTTAGTTTTTTTTAGTATTGTTCGTTCGCTTTGCCTGAAAATGCTCAGGAAGGGTGTACCCTCTTTAACGCTGAAATGTTTGCCCTTGCAGGCAAAATAATTTATACTTTAGCGTTATTCCTTTCATTTTAGTATAATAATAATAATAATCTTTATTTCTATTCCCCTTTCTCCCACCCCCAGTGTAGGGTATCAAACCGGATGCTGTTCTGGTTGACCTCCCTGCCTTTCCTACCCTTGTTTTCTCTCTAACTTTCTCTCTCTTTATTTCCATCGGGATGATGGAGGAGGTTGTGGGTAAAAGCTGCTCGTAAATGGCAGCCTTTATATTTGCTTATATTTTTTTGGGGGGGGGGATATTATGAAAGACTTCGAAACGGCACGTAAAAAAAAAAACGTAAATAGTTCCTGTAGCTGCGCTTGCAGGAGGAAACGCTTAGTATTTATTTTTATGTTCCACGCAAGCGCAAAACTGAAATGACTTTATTGCATTGTTAAGCTATAATCATTTGTAGCCTGACCGCGGCCTGAGCTCAATAGCTAGTAATAGCTTTATTAGTAAGTGCGATGTCTTTTCTCAACGTGAATTTTTGTTTCAGTTTACGGCAACGTCATCATGCCAAGTGTATATGATCCCTAAAGCTATCTATGACGCAGATGTGTTTCAAGTTTCAGAAATACGTTCACCACGGTGTGCTTTAGTTTTTCTATGTAAAAATTACTCGTTATGACAAGGCCACATGACCTGCATGCGATCAACTGTGGAATTACATTTCTGCTGTTAGCTTTACGATTGGTTGCAGCGGATTCTTTATGACAGAATGAGAATGGTTACACGACGAATGCAGAGCCACGCTCTTTGCTGCAGCGTTTCGATAACACAGAGGTGACTGCTGGGGCGCTACTTGCCAAGGTGCAGGTGCTCCGTGCCCTCCGAAAGCTACACGAGGCATTTGTCGTGCACCCACTTACGCCGTGACAAACAGCGGACGCATTCGTGTTCTTTGCCGGTAGCGTTTGTCGCTGGAGACGGCTGTGGAGCCGTACTCTATTCTAAACGGAAATACGGGCATATATAGAGAATGATTATTTGTCACATGAGCATTCATCATGCGGTTGTTAACATATTTTTTTTACAGCGAAGCTGTTTATATGGCTAGGTTCTTGTTTATGGCTGGTTCGTGGCACTGAACTATTTCTATCTCGGCTATTAATGAGCCGATTTGAAAACATTTTGCGGCAGAACGTTCCCTCTAGAGGACACGTGAGAACCTCCCGTGTATAACCGAAATGTGCTATGGGGCCTGGTGAGGGGCACTTTAACGGCTATGGGCATGTATACGCAGATGAATCCGGCGCAGAGTTTGCCACTGAGAGCTCGACGCGTAGCAAAGAGCTGAACAGTAGCGGCGAAACGCGCGCTGAAGCCGTCAAGCGCTATCAGCGTGTACCACGCCTCGCAGCAGCGACGAAGAGAGGTTGGTAAAATGCTACGCAATTTGGGACTGAATGGCGTGAAGTAAGGCTTTGGAGGAAATTTGAATGCTTTGCTTCAGTAAAAATCACTCGGGCCGCGTAACACATTTGAGAGCGTCCTCAACGTTTTGCCCACGCCTCTACTTGCCTCTCCACCGTCGGCGAGTATAGCTTACGGTATACCTTAAAACCAAATGAAACTATGAATCAAGAGACAATAATTTGACTTCTAGAGGCGCTACATGAATGTTATATGGTTTCTTTGTACGCATTTTGTGGCCTCTTTAAAGCGTAACTTATGTGTGGTCACCTTCTTTTCGAGATTTGTACACTATTACACCCCCGTGAATGCCAGCAGTACGGTCCAGTTGACTCGACCTTCACGCTGTGCACGCATTGCTACGTCTACGCGAACATTCGCTATGGTCATTCGCCCAAGGTGAACACCGGTGCCACATCCATGGACACGGGATCACTTCAAGTGGATATGTTTCAAAAACAAAAACTCCGTTATGTACGACGAAGGTGTTTCGGCATTTCCGTCAGAGCGATGAGGCAAAACCTTTCTTTTTTGAGGGAGAGAGAGAGAAAACGAGAGCGAGAGAGAGATGTGCGTGGGGAACCACTGTGCCACTGCCCTTGTGGCGCCTTTGCGGAGTTTTCGTCGAGATTACTAAACTACAACACGTGCGATTATACTTCTCTGCATTGTGCTTGTTGCTCTGAAAATAGCTACGGCACCGGAATACCTCCAGTGTTCGGCTAAGGTTGTATATCTACTGCCGTTCCACGGTTCCGTATACGATGTGCAACTTGTATACATTCTAGAGAACTTGCATGAAAGTTGAGCTACGAGCTGACACAGAATTTGCTGCCCGCGTATTCCATTCTTCCACATTGACATAATTATAGTATTTTTATGCAATCAGTCGTAGCAATGACCCGGATAATCTCTTTGATGCATTCTTCCTTTTATTTTTATTTTAAGTTTTTTCTTTTTTTATGTTGTCCTCAGAATTATTGTATAATTTCTTGAGCATTTCGCCTGCCCTTGTGTATAACTGTCGTATAACTGCTGTTACATGAATCCTGTGTAAAATACTGAGTTGTCTTGCTGTAATTATTTTTTCGCACTTCCTGCATGGGCCCAAGTCTAGCCGAGAAGGCTAAGGGCCCAGATGATTCACATGTATTTCTTATTAGTCGTTTGAATAAACTGATTTTTGAATTTGAATTTGAATACATCGATACAAAGCTTTGGGTCTCGGAGAGTCGAATGTCAAATATACCGGTTGTCTTCTTCGCGTTTGTAGCGTGAACTTTCAACATTCTGTAGTAGCGTGACCTTCAGTGTGTGTGATCTGTGCTGTGTTCTATCGCTTCTTCCTTTGAAGATGGGAGGTGGCGGGTTCAAACACCTTGTAGTGTATATTGTGAACCGACTACCGGTGAAACCATGATTGCGTGCAGCTGTACTTGGCGTCTCATCGTGGAGCGCACAATTAGCCGCATAGCGAACTAGCCATGGATGTGATTGATAATTGTGGAGGCTGTTCGACGCGGCGTCGCTTTAATTCCGGCTGCAGAGTCGAAACTCGGCGGAACAACGTGCGTAGTGTGCTGTGTTCTGCTTTAGTCTTTAGATTTGTCCTGTTGCTCTCCCTTTCCTCTCTCCTCCCCTCCCTTCAGAAGAGTAGGCAGGCGTTGTGCCCCTTCCGGTGGCAGTTGCCAGCCTGTTCGTCGCTTCCCCTTTCCTGTTAACTGTGTATATGTGTATATGTGTTCAAAACAAATAATCATAATAATATTAATTTTTATGTCATTTTTTTATGCATGGAGCATATAGCACAATTCGGCTGGTTCAGGCATATTTCTCGAAGAGGTTTATATGCAAGTTATGTGCGCGACAATTCATAATTTCCGGGTACCAATAAAAAAGAATCACTAATTCTTTAATCATTCACTTTATAGGGCAGGTGTTTCAATTGTAAAACTGAAGGCGAGCAATAGGGAAGTCATGCCTTGTAACCCGAAATCCTAAGAAGACTAGAGCTACTTTCCAGGCATCCATCCCAAAACTCAACAAGAAAACGCACTGGCTGTACAGCTACGGTCAACGCAAACTGCCTATCGCTTGTTTTTTTTGGTAAGCTGCTAACTGGAACGCAAATGTGTGTCGCAGCACATTTTAAGATCGGATATCTCAAATGGAGTGCTGTTAGCTTACGACATCTGCTAAGTAAACATGGTTTCACAACGGTTCGACTTCAATTTCACACTTGCGACATAACTGGACATTGGAATTTGTCGCGCAAGTATCGTCCGCCGCTTCAGGTAATCCACCTGAACTTACCGAACTGCGCTGCCTGTCGCAGGCGAATTAAAAATTATATATGTGGAGTGCCTTACATTTCTAAGCGGTTGCAGTTTTGGTTCTAGCCCATCGTGTGACGTAAAAGAAACATTGCGCGCCTCAAGTGGCACGCCAGAGCACATTTCTTAAACCGGCGATCACGGAGCACCCTCAGACTCCACATCTCAACGACAATCACCCAGTTTATCAACTTACCGCAAAGCTAGCACCGCTTCGCGAAACTTCGTTACGAACATGGTATGGCTTATGGAAACGAAGCTTCATTTATATAATGTGTCCGGGTATTGGTTGCACTGTCGTAGCTCTCCAAGTTGAAAACGATGAAGCTCCGGTAACGCTAGACGATAGCTGTCTGGAAAAAGAAGGGCGTCAAAATACAATGGGGGATTGTTCTTACAATTTCGTATAGCTTTGTTTCAAGGCGTAGTAAAAATTAGGTGATTATTTCTCGGCGACAGATTATTCGTGCAGGCAAACATGAGAAATAGCGGGATATTCACTCATGAACTCTTCAATAAGTAATACACCGAAATAACTTTTGAGCAATTAATTGAACGAACATTTTACAAACGCGCAGCTAAATCTATAGTCAATGTCAAAGGCATGTCCGCTCAGTAGGCATCCTGAGAAAAGTAATGCCACCAACTTGCGGAAAAATGCGTCGACGTTGTTGTTTTCCAGAAAGCCTTGCTTTCGCACCCCCGAACAAAACTGTGTGGAGCACCTGCTTATTTCGAGACAAGTTTCATGGGACGAAATATTGGGTTCACAAAGTATAATTAGCGGATAATTATTCTGCTACAAAATTATCGGTCAACGAGTCTTCATTCCGCTTTCGCGAACAGACGCTGCGGCTGAGCTGCGATTGATGTCCCGTGAGTGTACTTTGTCCCTGTGGGAATCAAATGTTTTCACCATGTGTCGGTTGCGTTCGTTGTCTCCGGACATACGGATGCACCTCCCGCCTGGATTACCACGACGTGAACAGACCATGCTCTACCGTCTGTGGCTAGGCGTTGCCTTTACGAACGCCTATGCTTTCCTCATAGGAATGGCCAACAGCCCCACGTGCGACACAGGTAACATCGACGAGACGCTCGCACACATTATCTGTGTCTGCCCGCGTCACAGTGCTGAGAGACAAGTGATGTGCAGAGTACTGGACCAGTTGGACAATCGTCCACTCTTAGAACTAAAAGCTTTAGGCCAATGCTCCGAAAGAACATCCGCGTTGAAGGCCTTACTCGCGCTATTAAGGTTCTTGCGGTCTACGGGGCTTCACGACAGACTAAGAATACCGCCTCCTACCGCCCCCTACCGCTCTGTAGTGTACGCGCTCTGTTCGTGCTTGTCTCCCTTTCTTTCTATCCCCCCCTTCCACTCTGTTTCTCTTTTTATCCCTCTTAACCCTTCCCCCTGCGCAAGGTAGTCAACCGGAACTACCTCTGGTTAACCTCTCTGCCTTTCTCTGCATTATGTTCTCTCTCTCTCTTCTCTCTCTCGGTGGACCAAATTCCCAAAGCTTTTCGTTCGTAAGTGCGCTTTGCGATTGGCCGCCGGCTTTCGATAATAATACGAACATCGTGATTGGCTGGCACCCACTTTATATTATTATTATTATTATTATTATTATTATTATTATTATTATTATTATTATTATTATTATTATTATTATTATTATTATTATTATATGCTTCCATGCAGATTAAATAATATGCTGCAAGGACTCTGTTGTTTTTCTCCGAATAGCGTTACTCGTGACAGAGGGCACTAGGAAATAAGCGAGAAGTGTTCAATAGAGCACTAACCGGTGAATATTTGTCATCCTTTTCCACTGAAGCTATCGAAAAGCAAAAGGTTTCCATTATCATTACCGTTTTCTTTGTCCACAAAAAAAAGACAACAAAAATCAGGAAAGCTCATCGAAGAGCAGTATTTCGAGCATGCTATAGGGGACGATTGCGCCGCAGGCCGTCTTTGTTTAGCCTCTGCGCGATCGACGGCGTATCCTGTCAGCAAGAAAGATGTGCAAGGGGCTGACGCGTTCTCGAGAGCTATAGTCCGCGGCGCATTTATGGTCGTGTGACAGCGTGTCAGCGAAGCTTTCGGTCGCACGTCCTTTGTGCTGTCATTTTATCCCCGTCCATTGTCATTCAAATACGAGCAGCTCGTCTTTACCAACGGCTGCTAGTTGCGCAATTGTCGACATTGTTCGCGTTTTCCTTCCAGAATAATTCTTCTCGCGTCTCCATTAAGGAACGCGCGGAATCTACGCGTATACTCTCATGCGGCGCTTCCGGACTTAATTTCTATTCAATCGTAGCCATTCCATGGCTGAGAGATCTTCGCTGCTTGTTACGCTCATAAGAAAACAGTTAGCGGCACTTGCACGTACTGCAAGACCGTCGGTGCGAGTGCCAAAGCTTCGAGATGAGGACACACTCACTTTCTGTCTATGTAATATAGGAACGCTCCTGATTAAAGCGGAATCGCCGTTTGAAGTCCGCACCCGCATGAAAGAACAAATTAGGTAGATTTTATTTGGGTGTCTGATAACCATTTCCCTCGACCTCTTTAATAACAAAATGATGAGGCAGTTTGTAGCCGCAGTGTCGTATACGTGAAACGTCTTGTGCGCACTGCTGAGGGTGTATGGGCACTGGGATGCAGAAATGACGTAACCGAATACACAAGTAACATTTTACGATACAGCTAGGAGGGTCCTACGGTTCGTTCTTGCAGCCATATCGCGGTATACTATTAAGTAGCGGGCTCGCTGCGGCCAGAGGTGGCGGGCGCGAATCGGCATCCCTCTGTCTTGCGGCCCGATTATCTTCGTGCCATTTCTGGACTGCGCTTGTGGAACGCGGGGGCGCTACAGTCGAGAAACTGTCGAATTTCGGCTACAAATTGCACACTCGTAAGCACTATGAGTTCTCGAGAGCACAGATTTGAGCTTGGTGGATAATAATAACTACGGCAGAGTGAGCATTCTCAAACGACGATCATTCCCCCTGGGATCGACAAACGTGCTGCCGAGCTACGCCTCTGCAAACGCCGAGCGAGAGGATAAAAAAGCGACCCTTCCCTATGCTGACCGAAATGGCACGTCGAAAGTAATGAAGAAAATGTAAGCTATGCATAGAATCACAACCAGCCTTGTAGCTTGCCTCCAAGTATGGGCCTCCACGTCTTAGACTAACGTAACGCGCACACTGTTTTGCTTTTTCACGGCGACAGTTTCACGGTTCACGTGGCTCGGTGCAAGACGTGCATGCTGTAATCGAAATTTCTCGAATATTGTCGCCGATTCTACAGCGAAAGGGCCTTGTCTAATCAGATTGAGCAGGCAACGCGAACAGTGCTGCAGATTCCGGAATGAATGCGTGCCGAAGTGATTGCTGCTTCACACGACGTGACCCGCGTGGGCAGATTTGACAAGAAACGACCGTGCTCGCCGCTACTGTTGTGGATTGAGCGTCGATCGCTATCTTTCCTGGGCACCAAGTTAGCCCCACAAATTCTTAGGTTCCTGTCTGGCAGTGTGTTTTATTTTTCACCGTCACTGCAACAGGACACTACACAGATGGGACGACTTCAGTACGCGGCGTCCGTTAAGGCTCGTGCACTAACGTGCACTAACTGCCGTCGCAGATAATTTAACAGCCCGATTTACAAGACTTCCTCTTTTTTTTTTTTTTGGTAAGTGCCGCCCGCGATTGGTGACCGCAACGATTGGCCACCGCTGTGGTCAACATTATGAGTGACGAACGACTGAATATGTCGACCAATGAGGAAGCACTCATAGACGAGAGCAACTGTGCATATGGACGGGGATATATATATATATATATATATATATATATATATATATATATACCGCATCAGTTTGTTTTATTCCAGAAATTAGGTGGCTATTTTAATCGTTCACTGTCTGCACGGTTTATATTGTTACAAGGCAGAAAAAAAAAGTCTCTTTCTTTCTTCCAGAAAGAGAATTTTCTTTCTCCTGTATTGCGGCAAGAAATATCTTTATTCGCCTTCGGACATAGAATGCATAAATAAAAATAGGGACGCGGGCGGGGGGGGGGGGGGGGGGGACGAGCGGGGCTTAAAGAGAAACGGGGAGGGGGGGAGGGGCTGTTTCACCAGCTATGTCAACGTACGGACTACGTTTAAAGCTGCATTAAGTCACTTTGCCTTAGTCAGTGTATCCGCCAATGAAGCGTGAAAAGCAAGCCAAGACAAAATATTATGAGATTACAATAATGCACGCGTTGCCAGACGCGTGTTAGCGAATACACCATGCTCACTGCGACAAATCGAATGCATTTCTTTCTTTCGACCTATTATTTCTTCTTTCGGTCGCTGCGAGAAGCGGCATCCAGGAGGGCGTCCTCACAGCGAAAGCGTCAACCGGGCTCGGTATCTGTCGCGCGCAGACGCGCCGTGCTTTTGGCGAGCAGCTTGCGCACTTGTCGACCCGTACGCGGCGAGCACGCAAAGCCGCGCATTATTCGACTGCAATAACAATAATCATAATAAATACCTTGGAGCGGCCTCAAATGATGTCGTTTGTGTGCAAAGCGTCGACCCGAGAAAAGAAAACGACTCGGCGGCGAGCAGGCTACGTGCCTCTCGCCCATTCCGTTGCTTTAGATATATCTGCATCGGCGCAAGAAATAAATGAAAGAAAGAAGCAAAAGAAGGTCGCGTGTAAAGGGCGTGCGAGTGTCCGCGGGGGAATGGACAGTGGGTAGCATTAAAAAACAACAAATGAGTAAAAATGTGGACGAGGCCTAGTAGACACAAAATTAGGAGGGCACGAAAATCGGAAGAGACGGAGGTCAAGTATATAGCCGCAAGCTAATCGCGGCCAGCCAATCGCAAACATGCCGCAGGGCTAATCGCCGGGCTCGTGCCGCGAGAAAATTTATACGACCTCGCGGCCCGTTAGCCAAGATGGGAAAGGGGGAGGTCGAAAAGGCAAAGGATGAATATTTGAGAGGCCACGGAGCGTGCTTTACATAGCGAAGGGAGGGGGAGAAGGGGTGTGGCATGCTATATATTCGGCCTCCGCGCAGAAGAAAGAGAAAAGAAAGGAAGAAAAAATGGCGAGCGGTAAAATACTTTTCGTTTGTCCGCTCAAGTGAAAGCAATGCGGTGGGCGAGAAGTCATCGCGATGAACGAAGGAAGGGGGAGGGGGGAGCGCCCGCTCTGGAATGCAAAGTCCGGGGCCGGTTCTCCGGGAAAACCGAGTCGACATGTTCGCACCGCGTCGTCGTTGGACGTCACAGGCGCGCGCACAACCAAAAAAGAAGCGGCCGACAAACTTATTCCAGAAAAGTAGGCCCACTTGGTAAATCTTATACCCTTCCACCCTGTTCTCTTCGCCGCTCATTCTTCGCTATGTGCGCCGGCTGCACTGCGCGATTCTCATCCGGTGTTTTCTCTTGCCTTGCCATTCTCTCTCTCTTTCTCGTTTTCCTTCTCGGTGGGCTCTTCTCCAGCCTGAAAAATTGAGGAATTCTTCAGATACCCCTGCGGAACTTTTATCTCTTGGCGCGGATTTACCGTTCGCGTGTCCTTTTCTGTGTCTTCTTCTTGGTCTTCTTTTTACCCTACAGCTTCAAAGCGCCTTCATCTTCTCGCTCTTTCGTCTTCCTTTCGACCAATGTTTATTCGGTGCTGACAAGTACCTTCTTTGGGTCAGTGATCTGCCCGGAAAAGGAAAGAAAGGAACTCTTCGGTGCTCCTTCAAAATGACGATCGGCAAATGGTTTGCCCAGAAGATTAAACGGACAAAAACCACCGCCATTCCTAATTCTGCCCGCAGTCATCACTAAGTCGAGGGAGAGCCGTGCACATATAATTTTCGATACGTGAAGAAAACACACCCCTGGCGCTGCGGCAGAGAGGGGAGAATGATGACGTGGTTTCATTTCTGAGTGGGAAGCACGCCCGGAAAACGCCCTTCAAAATACGCACGTGCTATCACGCGAGTAATTAAATGGTTCAAAGGGCCTATTTAATTTGAAAACGTGGTCACTTTTTTTTTTAATGACCGAATAGATTGAAGCGCACACTGAATGAATATGGACCGATTAGTTGTACGCAGGGCTTCTTTCGAAATTTCGGCGTGTTTCGGAGGAAGTAATGCGTATGTATATCCGCAATGAGTTATTAGAATAGCGTGTCGCATTGCTGATTGTGTTGGTCGACGCCAAATTTGCGATACACCCGAGAGTGAAATACCGCGGTAATCTACATTCTTAAAACTATCGAATAGATTGCTGACCCTACACCACGGTCGTACCACCTTATATCTCCAGGCGCTGTATGTCGCTTCTTACAAAAACTTCTGAACAAACGCAAAACCGCCTTTATGCTTGCGACGACAAAGACGACCTCATCGAAGGCAGTCCTGATATCATTTATGTTCGTCTACCCGAGATTGATCTTTCGACGTCATCTGAAATAATGCAGTATGTGGTCACATGTAATAAACACGCTCTGAAGAAGTGTCAACCTTCATTTCGATGTCGACTACAGCCCGCGCCAGCGCATAATGAATGTTCTAAAGTAGGCAAGGACAAGGATGCTGAAAATCACCACTACGGTGCCCGCAAGAAGATATTCTATTTTACAAGGCTGCTTTTCATTGGCCAACGTCCGGACACCCGCCACTCTTGCCAACGACTGCAGCGATTACAAGACGATCGCTTTAGCCGCGGCCAATTACGGGCGGGACTCACAGAAAAGCCTTTGAAGTGGGCTGTTAAACCTCTCGTCATGCTTGTCGGTAAGCAAAGAAACGTTTTGTGATCATAGGCCTAGGTGCGATCTACACCACATTTATGCGGAAGCTGTCATTGATCGATGGCGTATGGGGATTGTGCAACTATATCACCTCATAAACGCTTTTTTTTTTGTTCTGTTCAGCGCGATTGTGGTAGAGTAAATATATGCTGACTGAATGAAGAAAGACATTTGGTTGCTAGTGAGCGCTGTGATCTGCGAGCTCTTTGTTCCGCCGTTTAGCGTGGTTTTCTGCTCAAAAACAACGATTGAATTTCGACGTCTCAGCCGGGATCCGGCCCACCAAGAGCTCAATTTATACATTTTCTCTGTAAAGGTGACGTATTTCTCTCCCTCTCTCTCTCTCTCTCTCTCTCTGGATATATATATATATATATATATATATATATATATATATATATATATATATATATATATATATATATATATATATAAAACACTCCTAGGTCTAGGTCTAGTAAACATAGTAAACATAAATACCCAAGTTAGCGGATAGCTTGGTAGCCATCGCCGCAGCACAATCGGTAGTGCAACGCACGCGTAATGTGGAGGTTGTGGGTGTTCGGTTCCCATCGGCGACACGTTATCTTTCCGTCCACTTTCACTTACCTTTCTTTATCATCTTTTACATTTCAATTTCAACCATAGCTAATTTACCCGATGCTTTCATTGGCTTCATTGTCTGCTGGCTTGCGTAGAGCACTGTAAAAGGTTACCTGCACCGAAGGCTCCGACGAGGTCAAAAAGGTCCCGTATAGAATTCGTCAACACAAGAATGACTTTCGCCATCTAAACAGAGAACGCGATGCTGAGGCAGAACACTGCGAGCTTTTTGATCACCAAGTTGGCCTCGACCGCGCTGTCGTCTTGGAGAGAGAAAACAGTCACCGGCGGCGGCTCTTTCTGGAATCCTGGCACATCCAGAAGATTCCGGGTATCATCAATTGTTCGTCAGGAACACTTTCCACTGTTTACTCTCAAGGTCTACTAAAAGGGTCAGCGCGCCTGTCAAGGGCGGTCAAATTTCAATGTGTACTTAAATTTAGGTGCACATTAAAGAACCCCAGGTGGTCAAAATTAAGCCGGAGTCACCCACTAAGGCGCGCCTCATAATCAGATCGTGGTATTGGTACGTAAAATCCCATAATGTAATTTAATTTTTTATCCTCCCCTGTCGTCGCACTACAAAAAAAGAAAATTTCTGCTTTTTACAAGTCAAAAACACAGTCTGATCATGATGCAATCCGTAATGGGGGATCCTAGATTAAGTTTGATAACCATAGTTTCTTTAACGCACACCTAAATCTAAGTACACGAGCCTCTTCGAATTTCGCCTCCCCTTCACCCCCTCCTTACGCGGCCGCCGCTGTGGGGGTCAAATCTGCAACCCCGAGCTCAGCAGTGCAACGCCACAACCACTCATATACCGTGGTGGGTCCAACGAGCTTCAATACAACAGCCAACAAACGCATTGCACTTAACACATTCTGGCTGGGACTTTTCTTTTTTTTTTCAAAAATGTTATCATGCTGTAATTCGTATCAACCATGATCGCATCGAGAAACGAAACGTTAGCGACCACCGCCATCACTGGGATTCGAACACATGTGCCTACGGCAATGAGAGCGCTTGAGAGCTGGACACGGCAGTCTACCGCGCTGCTTTGGCGCTTGAAATTTGTGCGGGGCATTGCGCACCACAGACTCTAGAGTTGAGGCGTCTGTCCAATTATTTCGGACACGAGGCAATACTGTACCGAATGAGGACATTTTCTCCAATGCAGTGAACTTATACTTAAGAATATTAAAATTACCCGAAATTTCTTTGTTCCACAAAGGAACGATTTAACGATTGGCATAAAAGGAGGAACGCACGTTTAATTCTGGTTCACCCCGACGCATATAATGTTCCCCACGCAGAATGGTGGCCAGCGACACGGCAGAGCGACTTTCCGCCTCCTCGCCGCGATTGTAGTGCCGGGCACGTGGACGCCTCATCATTCCTGGGGCCGCGCCCTGTCCGTTCGGGACAAAAGGGCCTGCCGCGCGCAAGCGTGAGCGAGCGTAGCGTCGCGCTGTCGCACTCGGTCGCCAAGACGGCGCGCGTAGCAGGAGCCCCGCTGCCGCCAGCGTAGCGCACCGAGTCGCGTACTGTGTGTGTCGCTTCCGGCAAGCGCATTCATACTCCGTGTAAACAATCGGGGCTCCGGCTAGAAACGAGTCGCCGCTGAAAAAAAGGAAGAAAGGGGACGTCGCGCCCGTGTCGCTGGCGGCAGCCTCGGTTCACGCCCGGCTGCGTCGCAAAGCTCCGGAGAAGTGAATGCAAGGGCGCCACCGGACGGAAGCTGTGCGCGCCCAACAAAGAAATGCAGTGGCGGTCGCACTCGGGGAAAAAGGGCCCACCGGCATTGCCAAAGTGTGCTACAACAGAGAGGCCGCGACCGTACCGCGGTTTGCAGCGCATGCGTGCACGTCCCCGGAGCGCTGTCGCACCCCTGACCGGAGGAAAGAATGTCAAAGTTGAATCGTGAGGCGAACATGCTCTGTGGGGTCTGGACGGAAACGCGTATATCCTGGGCGAATACATACTGTAAAAACTGTGTACCCGCATCTCGCAACTGAACTCGGTGACGTCGACTCGCAAAGGTGCTCGCTGCAGAATGAAGCTGAGGAAGAAGGCAGTCAGTGAAGAACATTTCAACTCTATTGTACACGAGTCAGGGATAAAATGAACAGTTAGCACGCTTTCGCTCGACGGGCCACATCGGCAGTCGATACTTTATGTTCCGAAATGGCCGATGCATTGCTATAATGAAAATACGAAGGAAGATAAAACCGGTAATCTTTCACTTCCTTTAAATAAACAAATGGCCAAGCAGGGTGAATAAATATAGCCAAGATACACTAGAATAGCCTCTGTGCGAAACGACTGCTGGATCTCGCAAATGAGCGCCATAACAGAATTTTCGCCGGCCGCCTTGTGTACTAGCATATGCTTATAAAAATTTGCCATGACCCTTGGCGACAAAGCGTGCGCGTACTGCACTGATCATTCTTCAAATAACGGTCAGATTCTTCAATTCAGACCCGGAATGTGAAGGACGAAGTTGCCCCATATGTATTGACTTGAAAAGTACTTTAAACATATCTGGACCTAACAAATATGTGAACACATACATATCCTTGAATTCCAAATATCACTGATAAATAAATCGAATTAGTTATTTTACACCACTGCTTGTAAGTGACTTGCCGGTTTCGTTCAGAAATTTGGGCCTTATCTTATACGGGAGAACGAAGATGGGTTTTACTGGTTGTTGTAACATGTGTGCTAGTGGCGCTATTTATTTGGAACGGCGCGTGCTTTTGCAATCTCCCTGGACCATTTCCTTTTCCGGCACAAAGCGAGGCACGTTAAAATGCTTTTCTTGTCGCGAAAGCTGCAAGAAGGAGAGAGGGCATAAAAAAAAAGTTCGCGAAGGATCCACTGAGCGAACGTTGTTTCCGGAACTGCCTCTCAGGCCGGACCTTCTTCCACCGCGTACGAGCACGGCAACTGAACCGGCATATCATTGCCGACGGTGTCGTCGACTGCCATACCCGGGAACAAACAAAGCGGCACGGGGTATTGAAACCCCGACCGAGGTAAGGCCGATTTGGGGCACGCGGCCTTGCGGCGGCGACAGTGGAAGGCACTCACAGTTCATGCATACTCGATGAGAGCGCGATGAGGGGCGGCGCACACCGGCTGGGACTCCGAGGTCGCGTTAAATAGGAAGCAGACAACGGGACGCCCAGTGCGACGAGCCGCGGTCTTCGTGTACTGGCAACAGTTCGACACTATAGGGAGTGCGCGCGCGCGCCAAGAACGACGCACACGGAACCGCAGTTGCGGTTGGCCGACAGTGCCCGAAAGATGCGCCGGGAAGCGGTAGTCTATCTTCGAATATTATGAGGGGTACTATCAAAGCGTACGGACGGAAGTGAGCCACGACGGCGCGTTTTACGAATAGTTCGCTGAAGGGCCAGTGTTCCGCGGCGCAAGTTGACATTTCGCCACTTATCCGTCGCCGCTTTTCTAGTGACTTAGACCGCGACGCCATTATTTCTGGCGTGCACTAAACGAGTGGCACGAACAGCACCACGCCTCCTCCCCTCCGCTGTTCGCGAAGGGCCGCACGAGCCAGTGTGGTGCCATCCGCTGTATACCACATGGCATCTTACAGAGGTGATTGCAGTTTTACACGCTACAAAGTCAGGCGCATCTTCGACCCAAAGTCGTCGCTTGGCTACAAGGGCCATCACAAACTGGAAGGGATATATCGAGCTATGTCGTGATGCCGTGATAATATATTGAAACAGCATACGGCATGGCTCGATTATACCTTTGTCAGGGGAGGGAAAGGAAGGGTGGGGCCTGTAGGAAGGAGGGGGAGCGCAGAACAAACATAGGGGTATCTTGCTGGCTATAGCGATGACTGCAACGTTTGTAATTGTTTAATAGAGGTGAAAATTGCCGGAGAGCTATCGCGTGATAATGCGCATAAGCTCAGCTTGACAAAGAGACATCATACTCTACTTCCGGAACGCTTTAATTGTTCCCAGGTCATTTTCCTTCAAGAATGGCACACACGCAACCATTCCTGGCAGCTAGAATAAACGCTACGTCAGAGCAAACGCTGCAGCGTTGTGTGATGAAATCGACGGCACATCTTTCGAAAGATGGGCTGTCTATTTGAACGCAGCCGCCACAGCGACATATAGGAAAATATTTGATTCTGAGTGCTCGCCTTGTTACATTTAGTTGACACTCTTTTATGCAGCGTCTCTCCCCTTGCGATATTCCCTAGAGAACTCGCTGTGCTTAAGTCACTATCTTGTCTTGATTAACAATGCCCAAGTAATGTGCGGAGTGACGACCGTTTACGATGGGGGCAGAAAGGTGCCAATGCTATTTTCTTCGAAACCTTGACAACATGGCAGAAGCAAATCCTTCGGTATACTCTTCGTGAACCAAATAGTGCCCTTGTGCAGCAATACAACGCTTTTCAGTGTCCATGCCACTTTCCAAATATTTACTGTATGTATGTATGTATGTATGTATGTATGTATGTATGTATGTATGTATGTATGTATGTATGTATGTATGTATGTATGTATGTATGTATGTATGTATGTATGTATGTATGTATGTATGTATGTATGTATGTATGTATGTATGTATGTATGTATGTATGTATGTATGTATGTATGTATGTATGTATGTATGTATGTATGTATGTATGTATGTATGTATGTATGTATGTATGTATGTATGTATGTATGTATGTATGTATGTATGTATGTATGTATGTATGTATGTATGTATGTATGTATGTATGTATGTATGTATGTATGTATGTATGTATGTATGTATGTATGCATGCATGCATGCATGCACGTATGTATGTATGTAAGTATGTATGTATGCACGTATGTATGTATGTATGTATGTATGTATGCATGCATGTATGCACGTATGCATGCATGCATGCATGCATGCATGCACGTATGCACGTATGCACGTATGTATGTATGTATGTATGTATGCACGTATGCACGTATGTATGTATGTATGTATGTATGTATGTATGTATGTATGTATGTATGTATGTATGTATGTATGTATGTATGTATGTATGTATGTATGTATGTATGTATGTATGTATGTATGTATGTATGTATGTATGTATGTATGTATGTATGTATGTATGTATGTATGTATGTATGTATGTATGTATGTATGTATGTATGTATGTATGTATGTATGTATGTATGTATGTATGTATGTATGTATGTATGTATGTATGTATGTATGTATGTATGTATGCATGTATGTATGTATACACGCAGGATTATGTGAAGCAGGCTTAATCTCCTTCATCACGTCGAGTGTCAGCTTTTGGAACATTTTGGGATTCAACCCAAAAGCCATTTACTTCGAACAGCGTCATGCTATCTATTTCGAGAAGGAATTCGAAAACAACGACATTCAATTCGACATTCGGAAAAGGGAAATGGAGTATAGCGTAAATTGGGTTGGCTTCATCGCATCCCGAGCAGACCGTGCATATCAGGAGGATCGGTTGCGGCTCCTCGGACCTCGCCCATTTCAACGAGCACCCCTCCCCCCTCCCCCCGGGGGGGGGGGAGGTCTAAAAGCACAGACTGCGAGTATGGACGCGATCCAGGCACCACCAGAATTTATAGTCATTGCGGGCAGGTCGCATCGTTAGGTCGGACGGCAAGCACCCTCAAGTAGCCGCGACGAGCGTGAGACACCGCAGGTGTTATATGCCGCTCTCAGGTTCATTGCTGCTGGGTGCTCCGACGTTACACTTGTGGAATTACAGCCTCCCTATAGGCGCTACGCTTCAGCCTCGTTACACCTGTAGTCCACTCGAAAATCAGAAGCACATATAGGAATGAAAAGTTCCCTCCTTGTGAGACAGCTAGCTGGTTCACATCACTTATGCTCTCCTTCAGCGTCATCTATTTTCGAAGACAGACGGTCAGAACGCTCCCTAGAGAGAGCGATAGTGCTAATTTATTAGAGGAAAGGCAGAGATGTCGGCCTGAGATAGTACGCTCCATCGAGTTATAGAGCGTATTGCTATAGCTAAGCATATTACAGAGTTCTGCCTGAGCGTCAAATCCTCCTTGAACCACATTCCTAGTTTAAAGGCGTACAGGCGCAGATAAAGAGGTTTGCAGATACGATAAGTTTTGTCTGCATAGACTTCATTATACCTATGGCCATAACAATATTCTATGCACGGAAAGCTCCATCGGCGAATACTATAGAACACACTACACGCTTCTAATTCCTCTCGAGTGCCTATAACAATGTATTCGCCACTTTATTGGGTTCTTCTCCGCATATCATATGGGCACTCCGTAAAAGGAACAAAAAAATACAGCAGAGAGAACGAGTCAATCTGTCCACTTCGTCAAGGCAGCAAACGCTGCGGAAGGGAGATCCCTCGCTGTATACTGGACACGCACGCTGTCCGTCGCCGGGTCTTTGGGGACCGCAGCGTGCCGCTGTATACTACATAGGCGCGAAGAAGCAGTGACACTGGAGCTGCGGCTGCAGTGGCCGAGCGCGTCGCCCACTTAGGCCGCCCTAAACCCAATTTGGGGCGCGCACAGTGGTGGCCGCGGCGCAACTCAGTTAGGAGCGCTCCGGCGGTGTTTCGCCTGTACCGACCGCGCCGCCGGATCGAATTATCGCGCCGGTTCGGCTTCCCGAGCGGCCAAACGGCCGCTCTAAACACGGCGGCCACAGCGCGGCACACTGCACACCTATAGCGGCGCGGCCGTGTTCGTTCAAGAGAGACGACGCGCTCTCCTGAATGGGCGATTATCGATCCCGCCGCCGCTTCCAGCTGTTCTGAGCGCGCGCTGCACTTTCCCGGCGCCCTCGCGCTGAGCGTGTACGCGCACACACGCGCGCCCCCCGTCCGGCCGCCAACTGTCGCCCGACGCACCCCGTCATGTATACACAGTACGCGTACAGGCGCTGCAGCGGTTGCCCGCACGAGAACGAGTGCATGGCAGTCGATATGATCTTCACCGCTATGGGCCCACGCATATAGAGCACACGACGATCGCGAGCTGCGACTCGCTCTTGCCTCCATCAGATGGCCTAGCTGTATTTTGTCGATTGGATGGCCCCAGCCGGGCTCGCGGCTAGATGCGCTCACCTTTTCGCAGACCCCGTGTATAAGCCAGTTTTATTGTCCCTTTCCCTCTTTTCCTATTCGAACGTTGCTCCTTCGTGCTGAATACAAACAATACTGCGTAGGAGGCGATGAGAAAAAAAGCGTAAAAAACGCCAGTAACGGCGCGTTGTGCACGTCACTGCCGGCTGTCCCACAGCCTGTCAAGGCTGTCAACGCCACGCCTGTCCCATTTATTTACGCATCCACCCCCCAACCACCCCGTCCTTTTATTCCTCTCTTTCACTCCACGTGACCCAGACTATACCGCGTCTGGCCACGTGCCTTCGCAATCGACAGCGCCTTGCCAAGGGGCTTATATACTTGGTCGTCGCTCGCTTTCCCGAGATCGCCTGCCTCCTCCTTGTCCCGGGCTGCATATCAAGTTCTCGGTGCATTGTCTGAGCTGGACCGTCACGCGGTTGGCTCTTGTTTGATTCGCAGTCTGCACAAAGCTAACAAAAGGCGATCAGGTGATCCTCGTTAGAAACGATAAAGTCCGCTTTCTTATACGGTCTAGCGTACTTCGTGTAGTTCACGTAGCTCTCATCGCGAGACAGATCGTGACTCCTCAAAACTGCTAACCAGGCTGACGACTGTCGCGACATTAATTAAAATTAAATTATGGGGTTTTACGTGCCAAAACCAATTTCTGATTATGAGGCACGCCGTAGTGGAGTACTCCGGAAATTTCGACCACCTGGGGTTCTTTAACGTGCACCTAAATCTAAGCACCACGGGTGTTTTCGCATTTCGCCCCCATCGAAATGCGGCCGCCGTGGCCGAGATTCGATCCCGCGACCTCGTGCTCAGCAGCCCAATACCACAGTGACTGAGCAACCATGGCGGGTCAACTGTCGCAACATGCCATTCAATATGAAAGGCGAATGGTGAGATCAGGGAGTCGCATGAGTATAAGATAAACACGCGACTAATCACCAACCGGCATCTATACTTCAGAGTTATTTCGAATGACTAGCTTGTGGTCATCACATCTAGGTCAATATCGTAAAACAGCTTTTTCCCTCTGCTGAAATTGCCCATTGTGACAATTACCCGCTTTAGGCTTACCGTAGATGGGCTGCAATGCGAACCAATGAACAAGGGCCTAAATAATTGAAGGCACTTGAAGTACGCGCTGTTGTGTACGCCGATAATAAAAATCACTGCTACTCTGGCGCAGAATTAGCAAAGCTGTTATTTAGAACTGCTCTCTTTCGTCGATAATAGTCCATCCACTATCATGTTTGACCACAGTTTGTTGTTTTTACCATAGTGTCGAACCGAAATATTTTCGGGTTCGGTTCAGGTTCAGCTCCGGAGCGAAAATAATGTCGGTTTGTATCGGTTCAGAGCATCCCGAACCGGTTATTTCGGGTTCAAATTGGTTCGAAGAAAAAATGGCTGTGGCTTAGCTAAGGTTAAGCCCAGGATGCGAAGCATACTAGCCTTTATTTTAGTTGTTGAACCACTGTTTAGCCTGGTGAACTGCTGTTGCTTGGCTATATTTGGTTCGGCTAGACGAAGAAACAACTCATGCGTTACTCTGCTTCACCTTCAAGAGTGGAACGCGACAGCGTTCCCGTCGACCCGCCAAGGGGTGTAAGACAATGGGCTACGGCGCAGCGACTACGCGCCCCGCATTGGACGCGGTGAGCGTCGACCAACGCAGCGTTCGGCGCGGCAATGAAATGTGCGCCTGAGCAAGCGACGCACGCCTGAGCCTTAGAAACAGCTCGTTTCTAAGGCAACGCCGCATTCACTAGAGGCGCTTTTGTACCGCTTTGAAGCATCGTACTCGTGGCTCAGTGGTAGCGTCTCCGTCTCACACTCCGGAGACCCTGGTTCGATTCCCACCCAGCCCATCTTGCAAGAGTTGAGCCAAAGCCACCTAGAAACAAGCGCAGCTGCTTATATACCACCGCGACACCGCGAGCGACGGCGCGAGTTGCAGCCCCGTTACTCCTCTGTCGTGGCGTCACGGTGGTATGGCATGGGGTCAAAGGTCATTGAAGGCTACACCGCCGCGCCTGAGGAGCTGGGTTGAGGTCTCGCAATATGCTTCGCATAAAAAAAAAACACATTCGCATGCCTCCGGTTGAAAAACGCGCAATGGTAGAGAGAAAAGAAGTTCCCTTGGTTATACTGTGTAAAACCGTTTTCTTTTGCACTGGCATAAACCTGAAATCGTTATTGCAAATATGATGCACGATATACATTTCTATCTCGGTGTCGGAATTTGTTCAATTAGTGAGCTTTGTGGTGGGCTGTGCAATGGTTTAACCCAATACCAGTCCCTCGAATATTCTCCTTCATTGGATTCTTGAAGTCGCCCGCGCACATTATCAGTACTGCGCAAAACTATTATTTATACTGCTGTTAACTAGCCATGTATTAGGCATTCATTTTACCTTTGTAAGGCACCCAGTTAGGAGAACATGTAATATCATAGTAAAACGGGCTGCTGATCTTGTTCGTAGATAGCTGAAAACCGGACACCAAAATAGTTCGAACAGAAAATAACACCGAGAAGAAGAAGAAGAAAATAAACTTTATTAAAAAGAATGGCCCCGCAGTTTTGGCTGTAGTGGCCTTAGGTGGCGGCTCGAAGTCCTTGGACTCGGCGGCATCTTCGGCTTGCTGGACGGTCCAGAGCCGGTCTTCCAGCTCCGGACTTTGAGAGCCGCCTCCTAGCGGAGAAGCTCCCCGGCGGCCCCCGCAGCCGGGGCGGCGTCGGGAGGGAGCGAGCTCGAGGCTTCCCGTACGCTGGTATAACGGCCGCGGTTATGGACGCGTCGCGAACGGTGGCGGTTTCGGTACCGTTGTTGCCGGCACATTCCCAGAGCATGTGTCACAGCGTTGCTCTGTGTCCGCACGCTTTACACGCATCGCAATTTGCAATTGCACGCTTTACACGCCATCCTGTGTAACGGTGGTGCAAGGCGGCCGGGCTAGCGTAGGTGTGTGTTTGCAGTAAGCGTAGATTTTTATTTTTTGTTGGCATTTGACGGTGACGCTATATAAAGGAACGGTGGGCTCACATAAGTGGGGTAGAAAACTTGGCATTACTTTTGTGGAAGTACAGGAAGCATGATTTTTCTCTGCTGATGGTGACTCTTGCACGACGCGCCTTGCCGGTGATAATATGAGAGCCTCGCGTGCTCTTGCTTTTTGATCCGAGCGGCTGGTTGCGGAAATGCCAACCACCTGTCGTCGGCGTATTCCCGTGTTGACACACCAGCCGGTAAGGGAAGCTTCAAAAGTCTATGAATAATAATGTTCCTTAGTAGAGGACTTATTATGATGAGCCCTCGGCACTTCCAATTGAAGGTGGAGTTTATGCCTTGCTGGCGCTAGAGCAGTAAACGACAGGTCGGTGTTTGAGGAAATATTTTCCTAACTGATGGTTAATGTTCTTAGATAAGTTGTGAGATTTGAAAAACTGTAATACTGCGGGATGCGAAACGCTATGCAGAAGCGTTTTCGATTTCGCCAATGGTGAAAGGCATGTCGTTAGTCGTATTGTAGTCAGCCATTAATTACAGGAGCCGAGTGCAATAATCATCGTCAGTGGATCTACAGAAATGTGTGCGGTTAACCACGTAGCGAGGTGTAAAACACTTGTTACGAAACTAACACCCGGAAGTGGAACGATGGGAGTTGCTGCGTGGCGTGCTGTCTGCCAAACGAGATTTGGAATGGAAGGCGGAATATATTTCACTGTCCTAACGATGTGCGAAGCCACTTGGAGGCCGATGTTCTCAAAAAATCAATGTGCACTTTATAAGTGGCAAAAGCGTAGTAGTAAGCAGATTTGTGAGAGTTCCCGAGCTGGGGTTTTGTTATTTTTCATAAACGCCTACGCTTTGGAGATGCGTTTACGTTCCATCGCCAAATCTGGTGTCCACCAGGAATGGCTTCCGCCCGCCTGGTCGCAGAACAACTTGTTGTAACTGAGTTTTACGCAAGCGTCTGAATAAAATTAATACAGAATTTCATGAAAAGCTTTAGAGCTTTTTTTCAATGAAGGGGAGTTTATCGAACCTATTGGGAAACAATTATAGTTACACAGCTATTCCATAATTCTTTGTTTTCCAAATTTTGTAAGGCATTTTAGTTGAGGCTTGTTTTGACTGAAAAGAGAGACTTGAATATACTGCATCAAGACGGCAAGGTTGGCCAGTTGGTTGGGATTCATAGTAAGGTTCGTTAAAGCGCTACACAAGACAAAGACAAAAGAAGTTATAAAACAACGACACGGCGCTGAATGTTTTGATAGTAAGAGTTTTGGAATCGCTAATGAGCCAGTCGTAGACATACGAGGCGATAGCAAGAGATGCTAACATGCTATCCATCTAGCTGGGGGCAACGTGCGATTGAAATGTATGTTGGGATGTAAGGTTGTTGAATACTACGAAATCATTGGCAGATGCGAATTATGAAGACTATGCACCATGCGTATATCCGTCAATTGGGCCCCCAAAGTTAGAGTGTCGCATTAAAGTCGCCGGCTATGTTTACAAAAGAGCGCATGATGTGAATGACGCAAACTTTCATTTCGTCGTGCAGTGGTTCGAGTGGAGCATGAGGTGCTGTATAAACTGCGATGACGGCAAATGTAAAACCAGGGGTCGCGCACTTCGCCGCTACTACGTATCCTGAGGTGCGAAATGTAAATATGTCGTAGCCATGTCGTGCTAATATGTCGTGCTAATAGGTGCCGACAATACGTACTGTTGAGTCAGCCAATGAGATCGCACTGGCGAGCAACATGACTGTTACAGAGGTAACACTCCGTGCGCTGCGACGAATTGACGCAAGAGTCGTCGACTACTCTCGCCAGCGCAGCGACCCGCACAGTTGTCGAATTTCAGCAAAAATTACCCTGGGCTGAACCTATGTTCAAACCGGTTCGGAACGGTTCCTCCAAAAAGTTCTTGCTGGGGTTTGGATCCAAGATGGCGGATAACACATCGGTTTGCTTCGGTTCCAGTTTTTCGGTTCAATTCCGGTTCGGTTCAACACCCCTGTTTTTACGATTCCATCTAGTATACCAACTGTTCTGTGAGAACAGGCCCTGGTTTTCATTATTTCCCCTAGGACACTCTTTACCATTGATGTATGTTTCACACTGAACTTCCTCCGTGATATACGTACACAAAGAACGCTCAAGTCCTCGCTTATATTATTGGTACAAGGAGACAAATTAAACGTTTGTTAAGAGCAACTACACTTCAATTACAATGCAGAAAACAAACTTGTGCTTTTTTGGGGAAATTTGGTTTCTTCTGAGGTAGAAAAAGAGAAAAACGGCAGACGCTCGCGCGGCCTGAACGGGAAGCTTTCCCTGCAGCATTTGCTTCCGGCTTTCTGCGAAGATACTAAGCAGGCACCGAGTGAATGATGCGCCTGCTGCCAAAGACCTGCTACAGAAAGACTTGTGTGCTACACATCTGTGGGGATGAAAAATGCCCTTGTAACGCGCGGTGCTTCAGAAAAGCCATTACGGAGCCTCGATCTTGCCACACTCAACCAGCAGCATCTCTTCATCCAACATACGCTACATTTAAAGTCCGTTTCCGCAGACAGTCGTCGTGCACGAATGAAATGCATCATTTACAGCGACTTCTGCTTACAAAGAAGAAAACCTCGTCAATTGTCCGAGCTGTTTTCAGCAAATTAATTCGTCAAGATGGCTCGTACAAGTCGAAACACGACACGTGGTGAAACGACCGCGCCATTGAAGCAGGCTTTCTGATCTGCGCCATCGCCTCTTCAAATCGACTCGGTAGCGCCATTTCTGCCTAACATATACGGCCCGTATTCTATTAACGATATTAACTTATCGTTTCTACATTCCATTTATTAAGCGCAAGTAATTTCCCCTATGTTGTCCTTGGTGTCAGTGTTTGTTGGCTTCTCATGATATGACTAATAAAAATCGGGCCCCTCGGTTAACCCCTTTTTTTCACGTATATATATATATATATATATATATATATATATATATATATATATATATATATATATATATACACACACACACACGTCTCGTCCTCCTGAATAAACGAAAGTGCGCAAATCTAGAATATTTTAGACGATCATCCAAAGCTCCGGCATATTCAGTTAATCAATGAGCGTGCCTACACCTAAAGCGACATATCGTTGCTCATGCTTAGCTTTGTCTTGAGCAATCTTAAAAAGTCATCGCATACACATCTCCATGGACGGCTGCTCTTTGCCAAGTGAGCGATACGTGCTCGATACAAACGGTGATTCGGGAGGAGGCGGAGGAAAGAAAGGGAGAAAGCAGGGATGTTAAGCAGAAAAAAATCGCAGTTTCGCCCCCAAAAGGCGAAGCATCGACTTCGATAGCGGATTAGTAGACATCTATACGAAGTAAGGATAGTAGTCTTATCGACCGCATAAACTTGTAAACATTCACTGACTAACTAAATTAACAAATGCGGTGTCACGCGCGCACAGGCAAACATGAACACATTTCACTCGATGACCATGGAATCTCGCTGTTAAAACGCTGCAGCATCGAGCGAATTGACTATGTGCACTTTGCCTACATCGTAGATCACTTTGAATATGAGAGGCCCGAGCCACCGCGCCATATACGCAGCAGCCGCGGGAGTAGAACCCCCCCCCCCTCGTTCCTTCCCCTCCCCCTGGTGCCTTGTGCTCGACGGAATACGGTACGCTTTATGCCCGCCTTCCTCCCTTGTGCGCGCGAGATTCAGTCGCGATCGTCGGGTGACCCTCGCAAGTTTCACTCGCACATACAGTATACGGCGCGCGGCGACGATGTTATTGTGCTTCGACTTCATAATACGGAGCACCAGGGCGACGGCGACGATGACGACAGAAATGCGCCTGGGGTGACCATATAATTGCTGTTGTAATATGTGGTTGGCTACCCTATGCGGAGAGATGACAAAAGGGGGAATAGAAAGATGAGAGAGAGAGAGAGAGAGAGAGAGAAGGAAAGACATGGCGAATTCGCGCACGCGCACGGAAAGCAACACTCAAAGCATAAAAAATTGTAATAGGTGCATTGTGTTGATGTCAGTTTACCCGGCGTGTAATTTTCAAAAATAACTTTTGAAACGGCGCAAAAGGGAAGAGCCGTGTCTTTCGTTCCTTTTGCGCTGTTTGAAAAATGAGCGTTAAGCAGCTCGCCCGATTGCCCACCTTGTTAAACATCTTTCAATACGAAACAGTAGCTGACATTCGCTAAACAACAAACAGGGACAACAACAATGTCACGCTGGCGAGTACATTATTTAATATTGTTTGAAGACAACGGAACGGACGAGTTCAGAACGTAAATAGAGTTAACCAGTACAGCTATCATGCATGCACGCCGGACATGAATGAAATAACTGTCTCATAGTAAATCACTGTTTATGACAGATCCGGATTCGTCCTTCTTAGCTCACTCGCTGGCTAAGTAAGACTAGTTAATAAGGACGCGCTAACCAGCCGGTTGGTAAAGGTAAGAAACAAGAAATATCCAGTCCGCATCAAGCTCTACTCTCTGGTAATACACTAATGTATCTACTTGGACCTGTTAGTACGCCATAAGTATACAGTGTTGCACATAAAAGAAATCAACACAAGAAAGAACGATGGGACACACAAGGTACCTTTTGTGTCACTTCGTTCTTTCTTGTGTCCGTGTCCTTTATGAGCAACACTGCACATACATCTGGTAATAGTTAATTCCGAACCGAGGCCTTCCACTACGCGTAGGCTTTCTGTAGCTACCAAAACCAGGTGACATCTAATCTTGCATGACGGTTGCTCTGCTATCCTTAGCAATTCAATTTTTGCGAGCCCCGTGAAGTCGAATTAGTTCGTTGTGTCGTAATGTACGGAGAAGATGTCATTCCTGATTTATTTGCTCGGAAAAAGAGAGAGAGATAAAAAAGGAAAAGGCCACTGAAATAGAGAAAACGTGAAATTAAGAAACCCACTATACTGCAATGCAAGGACACTGGCGTGAGCCAATCGCTGTCGCAATATTTATTGCGCTATGCTAGCATTCACGCGACAGAGCCACACGTACACAGACATGCGCGAGCGCGATCGCACAAAGTGATAAAAACAAACAAAACACCGAGCGCACAACGACGACGATGCCATTCATTGTTCTTTCTTGCCTGTTTTCTGATTACTTTTGTTTTACGGCAGGTGGCTGTTCATAATCGGTACTTGGGTAGAGTGTTTGCATACGGGTCGCGACTTTGCCTGCCCTGTCGTTTGCTCACTCGTATTCTATCGCATGATCATGCCGCCGGCGAATAGCGAAAATCATCTCAAGCGACGCTAGCTGCTTCGACGAACCCCAGGAAACAAGCCATGATTTCCCAACGGACAATGTCATCGCCGAAACGTGGGTAGTATCAACTCGGCGTCCACGCGAGTGCTCCCCGTGAACTTCGCCGCACCGACGCCGAAAGTACTTAATGAAAAGAGGGACCTCCGCCTCGATCGCCGTCTTCGGTATACCGTGCCCCGTCCCGCAGAAAGCAAAGCTCGTTAGCCTCTTCCGCCGCTTCCGAAATCGGCCGACTGGAAAGAACTCGAGCGTGACAGTCAGCCGGCAACTTGTAGAAGGCGCTGTGGTTTATCCGCGTCTGCGACTACATGAGAGAAAGAATCTGTAACGCTCCGTGGACGTCACTGAATTATACGAGCACCGTCTTTTCATCAGCCCTTTTTGCCTCCCGGCGGTGTTCTTTAGAAGGGAGATCACGCGCTCTTGAGCACTATAAACAAATCTTGTCTGTACGCGTGTCGTCCGCCGTTCGTTCTGATGTGATTGCATTCTCGTCAATATTGCCGCCGCATGTTCGGCTCGTTATAACTAGGTCTTCAAACTAACCACACACACACACATAACGGGTGCAACACTCACAATACTCACAACACCGCGAGACGCGCCGAACGCGTTCGCGCACAATGTTTGGCGAAGTTGCGGCGTTCGCTTTGAACTAAAAGCGAAGGCTACAACCTGGCCGGCACCGTGTCACAGGGTCATCTATGTTGGAGAAGCAGCCACTCACTCGAGTCGAGCTCGTTGATCTCCTTGGCGCGGACAGGGGAGGCGGCGAAGCCCAGGTAGAGCCAAGCGCAGAGCGCACGCCACAGGGCGCCGGAACACAACATCGCCTGGAGACGACGCTGCAACACCGAGCAGCACTGCTTCCCGCCTTTCACACGCTCATTGCCACCACCACTCACTTAGTGCAGCGACGCTGCATCACCGCTTTCTGCCGTCCGAGCGCCGCGGCGGTGGGACTCGAGTCTGGCTCACGCCGAGCTGCGCATCCGCCGATACTCGGCGCAGGAGACACACTGGGCTGGACCGACGCCGCCGACGCTCTGGCGGCTCTGACTCATTGCGCTTCGCCCCGCGGCTGCTGCGCGCTCCGCTCTAGCGGCTCGAGCGGCGTCGTCTGCAGCACCCAGCGCCACGCTCCCGCCAGGGGGCGGCGCCGCGGGAAAAGTCCCTTAGGTGCGCGCAGGTCGACAGCCACCTCGCTCGTCGTTTCAGCTGTGGTCGTGTCGGTAGCAGCAGGCCGTATCTGTATCATCCGAAGCACGAGCACGACGACTTGAGCGGGATGCGCTCTGCGAAGGAATAAAACAACCGGGCCCGCATTATATGAGAGAGAGAGAGAGAGAGAGAGTTCTTACGCAATAATTATCCTTTTATCGTTCCAGCTTATCGTGCTGTTGGACATATCAACAAATGTGGCCGGCCAGTAGACCACAGCATTTACGAAGCAAAAAGTTGATAGGCTCGGCCCTATGTGCGAATCTACAGATATTTTCGTTCGTGTTAACAGCCTTTCACTGATCCACCTAAGCAGGCAGAATTAAAGAAGTAGGCAGAAAGAAAAATATTGGAGGAATAGAGCATCACTTAATCCAGGCATAATCTGCCTTAATTATGCATAGTCAGAACTCGATGTATTAGCGACATGTGAACGTTCACTCACAGTGTGCGTTACCAGAACTTCCACTATCTGTACAGCCACGGCATGAAAAAGAAAACAGAAAACCTTGTACTCAGCGAGGAGCAAAACACACTAGAAAAATGTTAATGAAAGTTCACATAAGATAGAGAGGCGAAAGAAACGAGAAAGGCAAGCAGGTGAATGGGAACGGAAGATATGGTTTGCCACCCTGCATCGGGGTACAGGGAGGGTGAAGTATAAGGATAAGAAGAAAGTATATATATATATATATATATATATATATATATATATATATATATATATATATATATATATATATATATATATATATATATATATATATATATATATATATATATATATATATATATATATATATATATATATATATATATATATATATATATATATATATATATATATATATGGAGAGAGAGAGAGAGCACAATCACATGATCACAGCCGGTTGCTATTGTTACGTGGGACTTCGACATATGTTACGTGAGAAGACGCAGACGCGACGCTATATAAGAAACAGGCTGATGATGACGATGATGATATTTACAGATCGATCCGCTGCACTTAGCCAAAAGGCAACAGTGCGCGCTAGCTGCAAATCATCGTGGTCGTCTTCGCACCCTTGGCCTCTTCGTCCTTATACATCGGGAATACTGGTCCGTAGCCCCATCACCGCATGCTATGGTAGCACATGGCCACGTGTAGCACAATGAGCACCAATGAAGGAGTTAAGAGAGCGTATCCGTTCACAACACTGTTTCACCAACATGTTTCGTAACTTCTAGTGTGCCGCAAGGTTTAATCCTTGTGCCTTTGCTATTTCTTATTTATATTAAGGATCTACTGAACAATTTAACATCTAACGTCCGGCTTTCCGCTGATGACTGTGTTATTTATCGTGAAATAACTAACCCAGGCGATTCCCTCTCACTTTAATCAGACCTTGACATCAATTCGTGATGTAATCAACGGCTACTGAAACAGAATGTCAATAAATGTAAAATTATGACATTTTTCTCGCGATAGTGCTGGTTCTACATTTTCCTACAAAATTAAGAACTCTATTCTTTTCTCTGTCACGTCCGTATAGATATTTAGGTGTTCACATTAATAATAATCTGCCATGGCAAACTCACATCGAATGCGTGACTAATTCTGCTAACCGAACAACATTCTGCTGCACAATTTTTCTCGTGCCGCCACTTCCCTCAAACTCATATTGTATGAAACATTTCTGAGATCAAAGCTAGAGTATGCTTCATCAATTTGGGATCCGTCTACAACGTAGCTAACATACTTACACGAAGATATTCAATACCGGTCCGCACATTTTATTGTATGTAATTATTTCCGCAGTGCAAGCATATCAGCCATACAAACAGCCACACTTATCATCAAGATGGAAACTCGCCCGGATATCTCTCTTTCATAAAATTTATTTCTGTAATCCTGAATGGAAACATGGCGTTCTCATACAACCTGTTTACGCATCGCCGCGAGTCGACCACAACGTCAAAATACAAGTGCAAACTTGCCGCACAAACCTTTTCTACCATTCATTTCTGCTGAAGACAGTATCTGAATGGCATCACCTCCCTGCCTCGGTCAGCAGCAATCCTGACCATTCATCTTTTTAAGCTGCCTTATCTAACGTCCTATCACGTCGTATGCATAAACCACTGCTCTCTGTAATGCCGTTAGGCATTGAGAGTATTTTGAATGAATGAATGAATGAATTGCGCTTAGTGTTATACTGAAGAACATAAGGGACAAGACGCGGATGCTCGTCAGTGTAACACTAAGAGCAATACAATCATGAACGTCCACCATCTAGCCCCATTCATTGCGTTACTGAATATATGAATGAATGAATGAATGAATGAATGAATACTAAAGCCGTTTGGGCAGATCGAGAAGCACAGTAAGCAGGGCGAGTCGGTATGATTGCATTATGAAGACCGGCGCACAAACCCACGGTCAGTGTTGTCCTCTTTTCTCTGTCCGTGTGTTTAGGCGCCGGTTTTCATGACTTGCAGGTCTGATGGCGATATATGATCAAAACCAGTTAGCGCAAATAAACGTGCACGCAGTCAGATAGTAAGCACATTCACGATCGATCACCTTTCAAAGAGACCGCATAAGTCATTATCTATTAGAAAGTCCCCAAATGCTGTGACAGCGTGTATTTTTTGGGGACCAGGGACCAAGAACCTCACCCCAAGATAAAGGACCCCCATATTGCCGGTTTGAGCGGCTACGCAGGTTCTCTCGCAGGTTCTTCACACCTGTTCTTCACACCTGTTCACACCTGCCATCACATTGATCATATCACAATTAAGGCATGCCGTGTTCTAGGTTTCCTGCGCAGATATCCAAAACGTTGGCACTGGAGACAAAGGTTTCATTGTACAAATCAATTGTGTGATCAGTTCTGGATTATGCTTGCGCTGTGTGGGATCCGTGGTCGGCACGTGGCGTGAACAGTTTAGAAAGAATTCAAAGCATAGTCGTTCGTTTTGTTTATTCAAATTACACCAGGAATTTCAGTGTTTCAAGAGCAAAACAAAGCCTTGGTTGGGAACCACTACAGCAACGCAGGAAATATCTCAGAATGAAACTCTTAAATTAAATCATGGGGTTTTACGTGCCAAAACCACTTTCTGATGAGGCACGCCGTAGTGGGGGACTCCGGAAATTTCGACCACCTGGGGTTCTTTAACGTGCACCTAAAGCTAACTACACGGGTGTTTTCGCATTTGGCCCCCATCGAAATGCGGCCGCCATGGCCGGGATTCGATCCCGCGACCTCGTGCTCAGCAGCCTAACACCATAGCCACTGAGCAACCCCGGCGGGTAATGAAACTCTTTCACAACATATTCCACTCTCGAACAGGTATAGATCCCGGGAAATATTTTTCCAAGCCTGATTACGTTTCTCAATGGCTGGACCGTGAAAATAATGTTAAAGAAATAGCCTGCAAAACTCGTTTAAAATGTCATTTTCCCACAGAACCATAAGCCAATGGAACAAGCTACCATCAGATATCGCAACGATTCTCTCAAACGATGTATTTTCACACTCTATACGCCCACTGAAGTAATATAGTGTTTTTGTGTGTATGTAAGAGTATGAAAGTGTTCCGGGTGCATGTTTTGTTTTGCCTGCTTTATTTATTGGTTCTTTGTTTCCTCCCCCCCCCCCCCCCCCCCACTGTAATACCTTCGGGCGCTGTGGGTGTTCTGATAAATAAAAAAAAAACATGTATTACGGCCAATCGATGAGCGATGTTCCCGAGACGCATGCAGAGTGTTGCAGCGGTTGCTAGCAGCGTACGACTTCTTCTTAGAAGACGGGTCAGAAGAAGTAAGACGGGTAGACCACCATCAGGAGTAGTTGATGTATGAGGGTATCAAAGGTGATGTCAGTGCGGTGGTATATTCTGAAGCGGCAAATAGGGTCAATCTTGAGGGGCAAAATTCGTAAAGTTTTTCGTTCGTATAAGCGCTGTTTGCATGCTTGACTTGAAGCGCAAAAAAAAAAACAGAAAACAAACGAGAACACGGGGACAGATGAAAGACCAGACAGAATGAGCAGTCATGCTGTATTGTCTTCCTTTCAGCTGTCCGTGTGTTTGTTTGTTTTTTCGCTTTAATTCAAGTATGCATTCTCACGAACACGCACAAATTACAGCTCTTATAAGCGCTGTTTGCCACTGGCTGGCCACCATCGCTAATCATATGTTTGACATCACGATTGGTTTTGCGAACCATTCTAGTGCAATAATTTTTTGTTTGTGAATACAGGCGAATGTTTATTTGTCTCGAATACTCAATTACTTTGTCGCAACTACCATGTTAAATTCAGCAGCATTTGCTTTTAAGCCTCACTACTGAGGCAACGAGCGCAACTGGTCTGGCCCTGAGGCCGAGTTTTCTTCAGTGCCCATATTAATGCACAAAAAAGCAAATAAGGGCACACTTCATCCTTTGGGTAGAGGCTAGCTGTGCGTCTAGAGAGGATATGGCTGCTGTACGCAAATTCGAAAGTGTTAAGAAGCGAGAGCACCAACTGTAGGAAATGAATAGTTGCCCGCAGAAGGGGGTAAGGAGAAAAAAGGGGGCTTATGTGCAACAGCTGCTGGACAAGAAAGTCAGGCCATTTCTCCCCTCAGCCTACGTTGCTGGTGCATGAGGGTAGGGAAAGGGGTATGTAGTAGTGTCAGAATAAAAAAAAAAGAATATAGAAATGACAGATGGCAAATAGCTTCTGCGGAAGCCTCCAAGGTAGAGGAAAGTCCATGAAAGGAATAATTGTCATCCACCCGTCTGTAGCGTGACTCCTTGGTAGCGTCGTGCTTTAGTCGGGCGTATGACAATTTTAAGTAAATTAAAATTAAATTCTGGGAGTTTAAATGCCAAAACCACGATATGATCGTCAAGTACACCGTATTGGGGGATTCTGGACTAATTTCGACTACCTCGGGTTCTGTAAAGTGCACCCAATGCAAGGTACAGGAGCGTTGTTGCATTTCGCCCCCATAGAAATAGAAATGCCGCTGCCACAGCCGAGATTTGATCCCGCGCCCTTCAACTTAGCGGCGCAATGCAAAAGTCACTACACCACCATGGTTGGTTGACAACAATTTTCACTTTAAGAAACGACCAGCACAACACATGTACTCGTACACTAGCACAGGCACGTTTCCAAGAGGCTCGGGGCCCGACACAGGGCGACATGCTGTCTTGTCCGAAGTGTGAACACAAAGAAACAAACAATAACAAAAAACAAGCGTTTATTCCAGTGTAGTCTATACACAACAGACCCTAATATAGTCCTCATTCTCCTTGTTCAGAACAGCACTTTGCCTTGATATCCATACCTTGGCCGACAAAGTGCACCACGCTATATTTCAGTGGCTTCCAAGATACTGTGGCGTCATAGATAGAGCCGTTCAGTCAGCAAAAAGGAATCGACGCCATTATCATGGTCAGAAGCCGCTAGAAAACTTCGAATACTTGCGCGCGTGTGCGAGAGAGAGAGTTAGAAGCTTTAATGATATGCTGGAGAGGTTAGCCTGGCGTGCTGCTCTAGGTTCTGGGTGTTGATTATGATATACACAGTGATAAACACTTAAACAGTACATTCAGTCGCACACATACACATACAGGTACACACTATAGAGATATCTACAAAATTTCGTGAAGGCTTGTGGCCCGCAAGAACATCAGCAGCACTTTCGTGGTGCGTAACGCGCAAGTGATGCTTTGCCAAGGGCCGAGAATGTGCCGCGCTTCCAAGCTCTAGTCCCGCCGAGTCAAAGACTGTCCCTGTGACACGTAGCGGCAGCAGTCGCGCACACGATGTTGCAGGTCGTCAGGGGCGTTCCACACAAAGCACATTGGCAAGTTTGTCAGTTGAATTTTGCACTTGAAATAGTTCGTGTACGCCACGTTGAATCTGATACAGTGGAGGCATGTTTGGCCTTACCTACTGAGGCCTTGCGGCATACAAAAGTCACAAGATGGATCGATTTTATATAGAGTTCCGTACTGATGGCTTGCCTCTGTCCAGAGGGATCACTGGAAACGCCATACAGGTATCTGGGACATTTCTTTCGAAGTGTCGTGTCCAGCTTTGGCAGTACAGTAAGAATGGACGCTGCCTTGTATTCTGCAGTGAGCTGGTAACCCCTGCAGCACAATACTGTGATGCAGTTAGCAGGCTTTATTGCATAGGCGTCACATGTCCATGACGAGTGCTTCCTGCGTATAGTGCATAGCTATAATGTATAGCTTTGCCTGAAAATGCCATGTATAGCACATCCTTTGCTGGAACTGTCTGCCTCTTTTCTAGTATAAGGAGAGCTAGAAAGGAAGAAAAATGTAGGATGTTGTGGGAACACATCTTGTCGGCCCCATGCAAAGAAAACAGTATGGAGTGACGGTACTGATTAAGAAAGTTCAAGTGACGAAGAACAAAGCAAGTACACGGATAAATGCGCAGAGTAAGACATCGTTCGTCACTCAAAAATGCCTTTCATACTCGTACCACGCACGGGGTCAATGCTGGGGAAAATTCAGTAGTAAAAGCAAACTCTAGCCGTGGCTGACGTATGCGGCAGGAAGTGTTACCAAAGTCGCTTACCGTTACCGAAGTAGAATTTGCTGGTGGCGCTGTATATTATGACTTCTGGGGCCGAGTCCATTAAGGTTTTCTTTCGTAAATACCCTGTTCCAGTAGCTAGCCGCCTTCGCTAATAATATGACCAGCATTATGATTGCCCGAAAGTTGCTCTAACAAACACTTCTGGCATGATAGCCTTTTGTGAATACGGGCCCTCGTGGCGCTCGTGACGATTTTCATCTACTAGGCATTTTGATCATTTTGAGCGGGGGACGGTTAAAAATCATTTATCGGGGCGTGCTTTATGCTGTAGTGAGCATAAATTCCGAAGCTACTTCGTATTCAGAAATAAACACGATATTCACTGTACGAACAAGTGAGTCAGAGAGGCGCATTGTAGATCCGGCAACACTTCTTGAATCAGGTATATAAACATTTCCTAAACGCAAGTCAGTGAGGTGTTTGAGAAGTGATTCATGTATTATTATCTTTCAGGGCATATAAAATGCAGATATTAGGGTAGCTCAGGCTTTCCTGCAGTTGCTTTAAATAACGGCCAATTTTCAATCGTGCTGATGACCCAAAGGCGCATCGAGAAAACACGGCGTCGACTGAAGTAAGCAAGTCACTAGGAATGCTATTATTCTTCATATAAGCTTGCTCCTTTAAAGCTAAGCAATATCGTTCTATCGAAAACTACAACACACAATTTCAATTTTGCGCTCCTGGTCGATTATTTTAAGAGCACATCCCAGCAAGTCGTAATGTCGCTTTATAGAAGGCGGCCGGTCAATTGCGAACAGCACCTCCTAACTAAAATTTTTTTGCGAATTCGACCCCCGGTCTTTAGCGATTGTTGTCTGGACGAGTTACGCTGTCTCCTTAATTGTGCGAGGCGGTAACCAAGGTAAAGTTTCGTTGACCGCTTTGCACACATTGGCTACTCTGCATGGCACGTGTGCTCCAATTTTTATGCAAGCATCTAAAATAATGTGGACGTATACGCTGAGGTGTCATTGTTGGTTATTCTATAGGTCGTTCATTCCAGATGCTCACCGCGAAATCGTGGGCCTTCTTGCATGCGGTTATTGAACGAGTTCAATGAACTGCGCTTGAACCTCCGCGAATTGACATTCGCGGAGGTTCGCGGATGCGCGCGAAATTTCGACGATTCTTGTGGCAGTGATATAACAAACTCTACAACGAGGGCCGCAGGACGCAGGGCTCTGTCAAGCGCGCTTGCGCATAGGACTGCAAGCGTCTGTGCAGCCGCTCAGAGTTTCAGTGTACAAGTTCTGGCCAGTCTAGTTACTAAAAGAATTGACACCAGCGGCACGACATTCTAAACGACGAGAGGGCGTGCCTGCATTAGTGCCCGTTGACACACGGAGCCAGACCGATTACATGGCCCACAGCGAGTGCAAATTCGCATTCGCTTCCCCGTTTGAGCATGTCGCTGCCCAGCCGTGTAGGAAAAATATAGTTATAGCTCCCTCAGAAGGAGGACATTTGTGCCTCGACTGGCCATGAAGGGAGGTGTTTAAAAAATTGCAATATAAAGCCCTGAAGACTGCTTTCAATACCAGCGATGCTGTGCGTTACGGCGTTGCTGTCAGACGAAGAAATGTTAGCGCTGTCTCTGTGTCACTGCTCCATATCGGGGATCAGTAAGACACGACAGCATCGGAACTTAGCGGGTCCTGCACGCGGAAACCGGAAGTGACTGAATGGACATCACGTTATCTATGAAAAACAACTTTAAAAAGAGACATTGCGACACGGTGAAGTATAGTGGGCGAAATATTTAGGGCAACATCAAGCTCCGATGCAGATTCGAGCCCATATGGTGTGAAATAAAGAAGTGGGAACACTGTGGATCGTTTAAAAGGCAAGCTTAAATCGTTTAAAAGGCAAAAGTGCTCGATTCTTGCTGCAGGAAATCAATAACGTTTTGAGAAGCATGACGTAATAGTGTGTTGTCAATAAAGGTGGTCAGCCACCGAGTATATGTTTCAGGAATAAATTTCGCCAATACTTCAACAGGGAAACATTTGCATCGCTTCGGCGCATTTGTCTCAGTAAGTGGAAATATTTCTTATTGACCCTCGCTTTTCAGCGTCAGGCTAAACTTCATCCAATCAGTTCAGTAAGCGTCCTCAATAAAATAAGTGATCCTTAAATGGACACCAATGGAAAATGCCGATTCAAAATAAGATTAAGAGTATTGCAGATCTAAGCAACTCTTAGTGCTTTGAAGATGTGCATTCGGGCGCACGGCAAAGACACAAAAGTGGGCGGTCCAAGCGTCTTGAAAAAGAAACGTACATTCTTCAGTAGGCAGAGAGAGAGAGGAGAGAACGCAAAATGACACAAGATGCGGCACCTTCTTTCTTCACAATCTGACGCTCTGCATCTCAATGATGAGCGCATCCAGCGGCCGCTTGCAAGGAAAAGACGTCGCGGTAATTGCTTCGTCTAAATGCAGCCTCCCTCGGCTGGGGAAAAGGCAGGACCAACTGAGCGACACGAAGCTCACGAGCGTCATGTGTCTCCATGTGGCAGCACTGTGGGGTCTCACACGTGCTTTTGGGTCAAAGAAACGACAACACAGTAGGGAAGACAATAACAACTGCATTTATTGCACCTTTATACACTAATGCCTGCTAGTCGACTCACAACACATGGAAGATGCCGATGGGCGCGCGACAAACTTAGGAAGTTCGACTCACCGCGACTGGATAGCGAGCGAATATGTTCGCCCCCATGCTGGACACCAACGCCTGGTCGCTCGCGTGTACGGTCACGCGAATGGTGGCGCATTCGAACAGTCATGTTCATCTGTTCCGGTGTAGGCCTCGCGAGACGGTCTCGCAGAAGCATGTATCGGCGCACGCGCGGAACGTCCGCGCCGCTTGCCGATCCCGTATGAGGCCTGCAAGTATGATGTAATGGCATAGGGTAGTGTGTCGTCCGGCGGCGAAAACGTGCTTACTTTTGCGATGACAGAAGGGGTTGCTGGAGCACGCCGGTCTACTGCAACACCACCTGTCGCTGCAGCTCGTAGTCATTGCTTGCAAGAGGGAAAATAATGGTGCAACACAGGGCCTCCGGGATTGGTAGTTATGGTGGTCGCGAAGGTCATGCATGTAAGTACGGAGCTCGCTGATTGCTTGTTGTGGTTTTTCCTCCCGCGTTCGCAGATTATTTATGTGCACGGGAAGCGCTGCATTTCTAAATATCTGTGTGTGTATGTGCGTCCACATTTGTTTGTTTCTTTTCTTCAGTGAAACCTGGCAACCGCCTTTCTGGCTGGTGCATCATTAAAGGAATCCCATGCAACCCACCAGGCACAGTGCAGGTGCTCCTTCCGGGCTTCTTGTCGTCGTGCGTTTCGAAATATTAAACACATATGCGTGCTTACCGAACGGAACGAGTAGACGAGTGTTTCTTTGTCTTCTGAAACCGAAACGCTGAGCAGACGATCAGGAACACTGCATGATCTCTAGTTGGAAACGTGCAAGCTTAGACGCCGTTTTGATATATCCTAACAGCTTGTAGTGTTTATTTTTTGTTCATTATGTTAATTTCAATTGTTTTGAGAGCGTAAGTTCATAAATGCAGAAAGTTTTGCACAACAAGTTTAAATTTGGCGCGCTAGGCATGCCGGTCGATCGCAGCGCCTTATTGGTGGCGTCATCGCAGAAACGTCCACTGTTCTGCTATTGTTGTGCTGTAAGGGCGACACACTGTCCCATTCCAGTACACTATACTGCAAACAGACCGACCGCTGCCGTAAAGCCACGCGACGAAGCCTGATTACAGGAGATGGGAGCTATTCGGGAAAAACAACATCAGGGGACGCGTGACAGTCCTGCATGCTCGCAGCACATGTGCACTTAACCTCCTGCGAATGAAAGAAAAGCAGAAAAGAAATGGCGTGAATGTATCATAGGGCCTGTGGCATAGAAAAATAAAAATATCGGATATATGTAGCAATCCTTAATGATGTTATCAGGACTTAAGGTCAATTTCACGAGGCTTTTCTTTAGTGAGGACTGCTTCTCATTGACAGGACGCCGTTGCTAACTGATGCCTTCGGTGTTACGATTAATGGATATGATCGAGTTATAACGAAATGTTACAGCATATGAAATGCCTTGAGAATATGGGCCTTGGTTCACGTGTGAGCGAGCATGAAACCTGGAAATTTGCACTTGCGACTTCCTCCTTAAGTAAGTATCCCCTTCACTTCAAGCAAACGCTTAGAGCCTTGACAGAGTAATATCTTGTGTATACCCCGATGAATGACTTCAAAGTCGCGTTATTTTCAGTGTCAATTAGCTGCAGTTTTTAAAGCGAAACTTTCTTAGCCTCTTGCTTCGATTTTCCCACTGCTGCTGATGTCTGGAATACCGCGTCTGAGGGTGGTTCAGAGCGTGTGTATACATGACTGGAGCGCGGCTGAGAGGAAAGTCTGCGCGAGAAACTCGTTTCGACCTTTGCAGCACGTCGAATGTGCACAATGCCCTCTGGAGCTCCCTGGGAGTCGTTACATTAGCCTCTTGAGTAATTATACGTGCAGGTCCAGAGGGAAGCTAGATCCCCCATTCTCCACCCATTTTTCTTAGTTATACTGCACCGGTAGAACCGGCGCAGTCGCGAAACGAGTGAATAACAGCCTTGCCACTCTTCACTCAAAATTACCATACGAAAGTGGGGAGGTCGGGTGCGTAAAAGGCGACGTGAGAATGCGAAGAAACGCTAGTACTACCGACACGACAGCGGTTGTGGGCACACTGGATAAATTTAAGTTCAAGGTATCGCACCGCAGGTTTCTGAAATTACTGAAAAATTAACGCCACGCAAATTTGTCCACCGGATAACTTACGCAGTGCGTGAAGAAGCAGAGCAGCGTTAAAGCGCATCGCAGGGTCTAGACGACACTACCGAAGCGGTCACAGGTCACATTGTTACGTCTCAACACCACAAAGGCGTTAATTAGACGTTTGCCTCGAGGAAAAACACCCACCAATCCATGAGCGCCTAACCAGACGTCAACGTAGCGTAGACACCGACTGGTGACGGGTTCACAAAAGGCCCCTAACCTCACCACTACCTTACAGGCCTGAACTAATGATGAGGGAGGCCAACATCAAATGCTATCGAACAACGACGGCGACCTTGGATTCGCAGTTTGCTATCCTTGCGTATATACCATGCATACCATCGGTCTTCGAAGGTGAGGTTACTGCGGAGCGTTGCGATAACATGGGCGTGGTATCGCAACGGATTCCACGATTATGATCTGCTGCTAGACAGTCTTCAGATTCACTAGTCGACTCGCCTAGGGAAGACAGGGTATTAAAAGCGGATATTTTTCGTGCAGTAAGAGAGAGGGCCCTGATGTGAACTCGGACGTTTAATTTGCTCCTGCATGGAGTGGGCTTCCGTAGCTGGACCCGTGTAACTAAGCTAATAAACATCTTCCCTTCATTTAAACTGCCTGACGTATTCGTCGATGGGCTTGGTGGATTCCTTGCCCTAACGCCACCCGAAGCCACAACAAAATCAACACATCTGTGCCCGCCGCGGTAGCTTTGCGGCTGTCTCAATGCTCGAGTTTGCGGGTTTGATCTCGACCGCCGCAGCCGTGTTTGGACGGGGGCGAAATAAACGGTTAAAAACACTGAGATTTCAAAATTAATCCCAAGGCCGCCACTATCGGTGAGCCTCATTATCTGATTGTGGTTTTGGCACGGAGGGCCCCATAATTCAATTAAAGTTTAATACTTGTGCCACGATGCGATGTGCCATGTAAGTCAATAAATATGCTCAACCCTCTCAGAGGTTGTGAATAATATGGCGCACAACAACGCCTCAAGAAAATACCTCCCCCTGTGTGTTCTGCGTACTACGCAGACAAACAGTAGCGGTGCTCGCAAGGTAATCTTTAACATCAACTAACCGCTGTCGTGTTGGACTAAACGTTGAAGAAGTTAAAAATTCACGTCGACATCACCACTAATTATTGTCTATCAAAGCAAACAGCACAGAAAGCTTCGCTTACATCGGCTCACAGTGCGTGGGATCCGCATGATATTTATAAATTACCTGTGTTACCATTTCTACGCCTACCCAACGAGAAAACCTGTGCATCCGTCCATCTGTCAAGTTGACGAATGGCTATAAAGAAAATAATGTATAAAACAAACTGAATTCGAAAGGAAGAAAACATGGTAGTGAATTCCGAAACTTCGACCCCGCGCTCAGAAGCCGAGTGTCTCACCCACTACAGGCTGTAGGTGCTACAAAACAAATGTCCAAGGAGGGCAGTATCTATGAAGGCTTTGTCGAAATATTTGGTGATGGTGGAATAAGAGACATCTCTAGGACCATATGTTGAGCCGACTTGGAGCATTGTAGACATAAGGAAAATTAGGATTTTGTGAAAGTTAATGCCAAAGACGCCACATCCCTGATGCGTTTCGGCGGTCGCGGGGCCCGCCTTCCGTTGGAGCATTCTTTCACTGACCTAAACGCCACGGATATCTGGGGGTTCATGCGCTTCATCTTGCGCAACACAGGCAGATAAGCAGTCAATGAGTTGATGAGGATGATAAGGAGTGATGATGAGTTACATGGGTCTCATCATGGTTGGCAATGGTTCGACGCGGATGGATAAGGTGCTAAATAGCGATAAGGACTTATAAAGGTCGGAGCAATTCCGATAAGTTTAATAAGTACCTATAAGGGTTGATAAGGGCCTGATCAAGTTTTATAAGGCCGATAATTACCGATAAGAGTTTATAATGGTGGGATTATGCCCTATAAGGTTCATAAGGACATATAAGGGTTGATAAGGATCGGATCGATTGCGATAAGGTTGACACCCACCGATATAGTTGATAAAGACCGATAAGGATTCATAAGGGTAGGATCTAGTTCGATAAGCTTGATAACGACCGATAAGGGTTGATAAGGGTTTATACTGGTCGGATCGAGTTTGATAATATTGATAATGACACCGGACTACTTGGAGATGGGCAAGTGGCAAAATGTTTACGTATACTTAGACAACTCCTAGAAGAGTTCCTGCGTGAATTTTTTCTCACGAAAAAAGAAGCAATGTAGGTAAAATTTCATTGCACTAGCTCAGGCGATAAGTATTCGCTGATGCGTGGATATGTCGCCGACTGACTTGGATAGTCGCGGATCTGAACGCTGCATTTTAATTATACAGACCCTTCTCGTTATTCAGGGGTTGAAGCACCAAGTGCGCTATAGTGTCAAGGTAAAAACAGATGCGTGTTTTTATTGAAAATGGGGGGGGGGGGGGGGTGTGAGGGAGGAAGGGCGTATGTATGTAACAGTTGGAGCCACGTGTTGACGAGAGTAAGCCATCGCACTCGATTTTCTTTTGAATATTATGACGTCCACAGCGTGATAGGCGCGCATGCCCTGACACGCACGTCGTGAAGCCGGCGCTCTTCGCGCGCCCGCGATGCCAGCACGCTGGTAGCGGGCGTCCGCCCCGTTCACGAAGCACGCGGGCGCAGGGGACGAGGCAGCGGTGCGTGCGGTGTCTTATTCAATAAAGGGGCGAAATTAATATGTCGGGGCCCTTGTCGTCCCCGTCATCTTTGGCAACTTCTTGCGCGCGTTGGCGCTCACCTCGCGCGCGCACGCGCGTGACCCGGGGAGGCCGAGACCGTGCCTCTGCCCGCGCGCCTGTTTTCTTTCCTCTGGCGAGAGCAGCAGCAGCGAGCTGATTTGATTGCCCCACTGGCGGAGTGACAGGAATCGCGTTTAATTCAATTACGACCCCGAGCGCCCGCAGCGTCGCTCTCCCGTCGCCGCGCGCGAGCACCCAAATCTTCCGCACGCATCCTTGCTTTTGTCTCCGTGTCGCTGCTGCTGCGCGTGCGGCCCCTTCACATTCCGTATCAAAGCCTAATTAGGTGTTGTCTGTCTCGGGGCCCAAACAAGTTTTGCGTGCGTAACAAGAGCAAGCGTCGCGTCTCTTGCCGCCTTGCCCACGATCCTTTTCTTTCTTCGCGATAGTCAATTGGTGCCTGCCTGCAGATAACGCCCTCTAGGGAAACAATCCTCCGATCGAACGAACACAGACGCTTGTCGCGCGCTTATAGACTTTCCTTGCAGCCCGCTCTGTTCGAGCGAGTCCGTTAGCCGCGCGACGCGCTCTACTTGGTTTACTGCCACGGGTGAAGCCGGCGCTAGTGTTGCGTGGAGAGAAATTAAGTGGCCTTGAACATGAACAAATAGGTATAACAACAAAGTAAAGGCGTACATGGGTGCCAGGACATAAAGAAATAGTATTCTGCGTAAAATCGTGACCTCTCTGTGCGCTAATTCAGAATATGTGCTACATTAGGACGCAATGGGCAACCCGCGCTGAAACTTCGCCTGACAACACTGACGTCGTAACAAACCACCTATAGCGAGCGGAGGAAACAGCTTTCAGCAGCACATGCTACGACTTCGCCCCGGGAAATCTGCCGCTCATCTTGAGGTATATTTGTCCAGATTCTGACTGGACTTGCAGCAACGTGTTAGAATGTAGGTGCGAATTGGATCCTAGTAATCTGCATGGCCACATACAGAGCTCCACTGACCGAATATGGCTAAACGCAAACGTTGACGCATGTTCGCATCTGTTATCGTTTACAATACAGCGTCCTTTTTTTCAGCCTCCGTACAGGACGGCGTCAGTTTTTTTTTTTTTTTGCGCACTCAAGCTACCGTAACGCGTCCTGGCCAGCGCTGGTTCCCCATAGCAGGTCAGTTATAATGTAAGTTACTGAGAATTTCGTGCCTACCAAAAAATGTATTTTCTGAATGTTTGTTGTTATTTAGTTTTTCAGGCCGAATCGAAATATAATTGAGTGGGTGTTTCCTAGGTATACTTGATTGTGCCGTGAAATGCATTTCATGAAAGGGGACAGAAAAAAAAGAAGAAAGTAAAGCGCCAAAGTACGAACTGTTTAATGACAGGCACCTGAGCACCAATCTAAGCACCAACTTGCCCAAGAAGACGTCTGTTTGGGATAAAACGGGTAGATTAATTGTCACAGAGCAGCTGCCCACTTGTCTTTTATTGCATTCCTACCGGTATCATTGTAGCATCCAGAATTTCTTTGTTTTCCTTTGTTTACCTTTTTTAAAATATGAGACTGGTCAGCCAACTAACCTAAATACGCACTTTTCTAAACTACAGTTAATCTAACTGTTTCAGTAAGACCTCAATCACGCTATAATGCACTGCGGGCCAGATTACGGGCCAGAAATGTAGTCACCTTGGTCAACTCAGCCTCAGTGCACCTGTGATTCTTTTGCGTTAGTAAACAGTTAGTGAAAAGTTGGTAACAGTCTGAAGTGTAGTAACTGCTGTACTTTCTTTTTGTGCAAGCCCCTTTCTTATGAGTAGGTCACTGAAGACGCGAAACGTGAGGGGATCATGGTGAAATAGGAACATTGGACAGGCCTCTTTTGTAGAAAATTGGCTGCACGTTATTAAGATTAGCCAGATAATTGGGCGTACAAAATCAAAACGCTGTCGCTCCAGGACTGCCGATAACAGGCCTCTCCAGGTAGGGTTTGGCGCTCTGAAGTAGCGAATCATTATACGTTACCCAGGTGTCCCGTCGATTCGCATAAAATGTAGTCGGAGGCGGTATTTGCGCCGAATTCAAACGTGAAGCTCGAATTGTAGCGCATCACTCTGACTGCAAGACGCCAATGGATGCTTAGCATGAGCGGTGAAGCTGAGACTATTACGAACAGCCACAAGTGCTCTGCTAGCGACTGCTACAGTAGACGTGAGCCTGATCGTAGATCCAAAGGCACATCCGGCAAGTCGAATGCCGATGCGCACTCGCGACTCTGACTTCACTAGAATCACGAATCACTATCACTATCACTAGAATAATCACTAGAAAGCGGCGCTACAGTAAAACAACGGTAAATGATAGTCGGAGAGGCAGCCGCGGCGGCTGAAGTCAATCTAGTGAAAAATGCTGGCCGTGTTACGAACGATCCGCGAGCTTGGTGGTGGAGCGGCTCGCGCCATTTTGCCAGAAGAGGGCAAATAAAATTAAACAACGTCTGGATGGCTTGGTCATCGGCGACGATGCTGGTGCGAGCAAGGAGGCAAGCACAGTGCCGATAAGCGCGGAAAGGAGACATTGCATATCTGTCTGTTCTTTTTTTACATCGTGAAAGATAACACTGCGCAGTTGCACAGCCCCTTCAGTTACACATTCTGATCGATTGTCGATAAATGTGTGAAATTAGCATAATTTTGGTCAAGGTGCAGGATGCTCCATTGAAAGCAAGCAAAGGTAGTAGAATGAATCTTTGTGCTTTTTGTGGCGAGTCATCATAATTGGAGTATTTGAAATACCTAAATATTGTGCAGTCAGTCATGCTACCTTTCTTCGTAAATTATATTTAAGCGCACGCTCGGAAAACATGCACAAGGTAATTATTGGCTGCGAGCATTACCAGAAAAAAAAAAAAAGATCTGTTGCAATTGCTAGCAAACGCCCCACGTCAAACTTCTCGTCAGGAACCCTGTACTGTCTTCCCCAAAGCGCTCGTCTGTAGCGATATATTTCGCTCAAAAGTAAAACGGAGGTACTTTAGGCAAGCAGAATGTTTAGTTTACTAGAAGTTCAAAAGTTCCTGGTCAATTCTTTGCCATGACTACACAGAAAAGGTAAAAAGAAGTTGTGTCCGCAAATGTGTACGCCATGACTGAAGGGGATAGAAAGGTCGAGTGAATGCAGATGATGGTGCGTGAAATCGGGTGCGCCACTTATGCAACGTCAAATGGTGTGCGCTATCTGAATAATATAGGCATATGCAGGGTTTTTTTTTTTTAGAAAATACATCTTTTTCTTAAAAAGTTTATGGCCATGAGACACCTGTCGTTTTCGCATGCGAGTTCTGCGGCGAGGCGGAAATACTTTGACGCTGCTTCAGTTACTCTGAAAATACTAATTAAAAACTGTTAAATACCTTCTTTATTATTATAGTGAGGTCAGTTTGCATTGAAAACTTGTGGGGCGTCACAATTTATGACATGACCTTTTTTTCGAAATCCAAAAATATCGCGCGTAATCTCACGCAAAAAATCGCGCGAAACTGAAGGTCAAATCCAGGCAATATCGAGACTGAGCGCATCCCGCTGCGCGTCAGACGGCAACGCCCCGTGGGGCGGAGTTTGAATGACAGCATGCCGCGGAAAATGCTTACCCAACGTGCTTGCCAGGCAAAGCGAGCCGCATCAGTAGCTGCCGCGACTTGCCTAGACGTTCAAACTTCCTCGCGCTTGTCGTCACGGGTCTGATACGATAGCGGAGTCGCCTTTTCTGCGCTCCCGCGGCGCTCATTTTCACTACTGCCGGGATTTACCGCTGCAGTTCGATGGTAAATATCTCGAATAAGGTGCGACTTTCAAGATATTTAAAAAAAAACGAAGGTGAATTGAAATGTGACTTCCTTCAAATTCGCCATTTGACGTCTTGAAAGTCGCACCTTATTCGAGGCCCTAAATACACTCATAAAAAGTTAATTAATAAGTGCTTGTCAATTAGTCTTTAGAAGCTCACGTTATTAGTGGCAAAGTATGTCAACCTCGCCTAGGAACTCCCCTGCAAGAAAGTCACGTTCGCTGAGATTATAGGCTTCTTATTTTAAAAATCTGTATAGTCTAAAAAAAAAAAATCACCCCGTATCGATATGGGCCATAGACGTCACCGTTTAAACTTTATATCAACATTCTATTACCATTTCTCTTTCTTTTTTTTCATCCTCATCCATTCACCTGCCATATTCTTCAGAGTGGACACTGTACGGAAATATTCCGTACTCGTATATGCCTCGACTCCGCCTACGGCGCTGCGCTTACAAAGCGCACGTCCACAATCCATTTGCCGGAACTCGCGCCCATGGGCGAGCGCGATAACATCGAGGGCACTTGTCCGCAGATACATGATTACCTTCGTCCCGAAGTTGAGCTGCACCAACAGCTAGCAAATGCAAAATATAGGTAGCAACTTTGAAGAAGTAAAACGTGAACCAACTCGCCGATTGAGGAGAATATTTCTTAAGCCCCTAAAACGGGTGTGTCTCGTCTCGCAGGACCCGTGAAGTGCTAGTCCACTTACCGGGGACATTTCCATCGAAGTGGCCCTTCGAATTGCGCAGTCTTCTTTTTCAACGTAATTTGGTTCTTCCGCGAAGAACCTCATTTGCGTAGTAGTCGTAATACAACTTATTCTCCCGGTGCACGTACGGCGTCGGGGCCCTCGTTGCTTTGGGTATTTTGCCCCGGAAATGCGAGCGGGTGCTGCGGTCATTACTACAGGCAACCGTCGCTCTCTCTCTCTCTCGAAACTAATTGCAAAGAGCCTCAGATTGATTTATGTTTGGTCGATACAAGCTCCTTTATCTCGGCACGTGGCCTAATGGTTTTGTTTTGTCCTAATTTGATGCCTCTTCCATTTCTTTTTTAAATTTTGCTGGCTGCAACTTCTCCTTATTCAGCCTATATGTAGACATACGCATTAGTTCAGCAAAAAAAATAATAAATACTTTCTTGTTCTGTCTGCATCAATTAGGGCGTTGTTCGCTGAGACGTCTTATTCAGAAAATGGTATCGGATGAATACCTTTTTCTAGATGCACGAATATGAGAATTTCTTGCGCTCTATACTTGCGCCCTTATTCGCCATTACTGAAGTTTTGGCAGGCGTGCGCTTCGTTGAATGGGGGCTACATAAGCACGAAGCTGGTGGATGCTTATTTTACTTTTTTACGCGCATAGCTTCCTTTGGTTCCCTCGCCCGTTTTCGTGGTGGTCGTATTTTCACCGCCGATACAAAGGCACCGATGCAAAGGACACGTTTTCTTGTGCGAGCGTCCTTGTGCACCCGTGTTGCGGGGCGCTCTCGTGGCCGCATGCCAACCATGTATGTTATAGCTCTCTGCGATCCACGGGCACGAGACCTTTAGAGGTGGAGGGGGGGCTCTGAATGCTTAGATGCTGTGCAATGCGCTCGGAAAGGACATCCTTCCTGTTCTCTCCTGGCCCTCTTCCCTCGTGGCGGCTGCTTTACGGGAGAGGATTCCGAAGGCGGGAGAGGAGGATGGAAGTCGCCTTCCACGCAGGCGCTAGCGCAACTGGGGAGAAACCATACAAGACGAACCTGTCCTTACATGTGTTAAGCCACATAGAGATGTGGCATAACATAGGTGTTGAGCCACATAGAGCACCGGAACATCTACAGATGTTCCGGTTAACGGATCTGTTCTATACGAAATTACGCAGTGAAACAAGAACGACGTAACTATCGTTACTAAAACGAATTTACGCCTTCGAGCACATCATCACTTTCATAAAGCGAATAGCTTTCCAGAGGTTTATAAAACGCTAAAGAATTGTGCATCCGGTCAATGAAAACCAGACAATAAGAAAGGATAAAGCATAAAAGTCTTGTCGCAGCAACATAATTCGCATATTAGTTTTTATCAGTGTTATTAGCAGTGCTTCCAAATTACCTTCCTGTGACCTGATAAGCGTCCATGTTGCTTTGTGTGACCACTGGACGCGAGGCTTTCTTGTGAGTGCCCGCCACCAAGGCAAGAATGGAGGGGTCCATTCTATATGGCAGAGAGCGAGTACGCTGGGCCGACGAAACTGGATGGTCGAAAAAAAAAACAAAAACACGCCGACGAAGCTGCCCGAGGTGAGCACGACGATGCGACGGTGGCGACATCTGCGACGGGGTCAATTGCAAGCGTTTGAGAGTATGACTGCAATAAAAGTGCACCGCGAGACAAATTAGGCGCCTGCTAACTGTAAGGAACATTTTGGGACGTAATAAAATTATCACGGAGACTACTAAGTGTTTCGACAAGCTTCCTGTTGTCGATGGGCTGCGCATGGGGCTGCGCCATTACGTACATAAAGTAGTTCGGATATGTACCTTTCCGCAAGGGACCCTTACCAAAAAGGGCATACTCTTTTGTCGTGTTTCTCCTTGTGTGAACGCTTCTCAGTTGCAGCGGTGGCGTAGAGGTAGAACACCCGCCTCGCGTGCAAGAGGTCCGTGGTTCGAATCCCGGTGCCGGCAATTTTCCACCGGAATAAAAAAAAAATCCGCGTGTTGATGAAATTGCATAAACAGGCCTGGAGTGTGGCCTGATCCCGGTAACCAGAGCCGGTAACGCACCTCACCAGAGCAGGATTGGCCACCCTGGTGCAGTACTTCGCCACAACCTCCAATATGAACAACACAATCAAACCCCGGCCCTCAGTCCCCAGCAGCTGCGAAGCAACTGACCACGGCGGCGGTCAGACATGCGACGCTGCAGAGGGTGCTAAGAATCACTGGCTCCGGACAGGCCACCATTGGAATATGAACCTGGCAACGTTTAACGCTAGAACGTTATCTAGTGAGGCGAGTCTAGCAGTGCTATTGGAGGAATTAGAGGGCAGTAAATGGGATATAACAGGGCTCAGCGAAGTTAGGAGGCCAAAAGAAGCATATACAGTGCTAAAAAGCGAGCACGTCCTGTGCTACCGGGGCTTAGCAGAGAGAAGGGAACTAGGTGTCGGATTCCTGATTAATAAGAATATAGCTGGTAACATACAGGAATTCTATAACATTAACGAGAGGGTGGCAGGTCTTGTTGTGAAACTTAATAAGAGGTACGAAATGAAGATTGTACAGGTCTACGCCCCTACATCCAGTCATGATGACCAGGAAGTCGAAAGCTTCTATGAAGACGTGGAATCGGCGATGGGTAGAGTGAAAACTAAATACACTATACTAATGGGTGACTTTAATGCCAAGGTAGGCAAAAAGCAGGCTGGAGACAAGGCAGTGGGGGAATATGGCATAGGCACTAGGAATATCAGGGGGAGTTATTGGTAGAGTTTGCGGAACAGAATAAAATGAGGATAATGAATACCTTCTTCCGCAAACGGGATAGCCGAAAGTGGACGTGGAGGGGCCCGAACGGCGAGACTAGAAATGAAATAAACTTCATACTCTGCGCTAACCCTGGCATCATAAAAGATGTGGACGTGCTCGGCAAGGTGCGCTGCAGTGATCACAGGATGGTAAGAACTCGAATTAGCCTAGACCTCAGAAGGGAACGGAAGAAACTGGTACATAAGAAGCCGATCAATGAGTTAGCGGTAAGGGGGAAAATAGAGCAATTCCAGATCAAGCTACAGAACAGGTATTCGGCTTTAACTCAGGAAGAGGACCTTAGTGTTGAAGCAATGAACGACAATCTTGTGGACATCATTAGGGAGTGTGCAATGGAAGTCGGTGGTAACTCCGTTAGGCAGGATACCAGTAAACTATCGCAGGAGACGAAAGATCTTATCAAGAAACGCCAATGTATGAAAGCCTCTAACCCTAAAGCTAGAATAGAACTGGCAGAGCTTTAGAAGTTAATCAACAAGCGTAAGACAGCTGACATAAGGAAGTATAATATGGATAGAATTGAACATGCTCTCAGGAACGGAGGAAACCTAAAAACAGTGAAGAAGAAACTAGGAATTGGCAAGAATCAGATGTATGCGTTAAGAGACAAAGCCGGCAATATCATTACTAATATGGATGAGATAGTTAAAGTGGCTGAGGAGTTCTATAGAGATTTATACAGTACCAGTGACACCCACGACGATAATGGAAGAGAAAATAGTTTAGAGGAATTCGAAATCCCACAGGTAACGCCGGAAGAAGTAAAGAAAGCCTTGGGAGATATGCAAAGGGGGAAGGAAGGCAGCCGGGGAGGATCAGGTAACAGCAGATTTGTTGAAGGATGGTGGGCAGATTGTTCTAGCGAAACTGGCCACCCTGTATAAGCAATGCCTCATAACGTCGAGCGTACCGGAATCTTAGAAAAATGCTAACATAATCCTAATCCATAAGAAAGGGGACGCCAAAGACTTGAAAAATTATAGACCAATCAGCTTACTGTCCGTTGCCTACAAACTATTTACTAAGGTAATCGCAAATAGAATCAGGAACACCTTAGACTTCTGTCAAGCAAAGGACCAGGCAGCATTCCGTAAAGGCTACTCAACAATAGATCATATTCACACTATCAATCAGGTGATTGAGAAATGTGCGGAATATAACCAACCCTTATATATAGCTTTCATTGATTACGAGAAAGCATTTGATTCTGTCGAAACCTCAGCAGTCATGGAGGCATTACGGAATCAGGGTGTAGACGAGCCATATGTAAAAATACTGAAAAATATCTATAGCGGCTCCACAGCCACCATAGTCCTCCATAAAGAAAGCAACAAAATCCCAATAAAGAAAGGCGTCAGGCAGGGAGATACGATCTCTCCAATGCTATTCACAGCGTGCTTACAGGAGGTATTCAGAGACCTGGATTGGGAAGAAATGGGGATAAAAGTTAATGGAGAATACCTTAGTAACTTGCGATTCGCTGATGATATTGCCTTGCTTAGTAACTCAGGGGACCAACTGCAATGCATGCTCACTGACCTGGAGAGGCAAAGCAGAAGAGTGGGTCTAAAAATTAATCTGCAGAAAACTAAAGTAATGTTTAACAGTCTCGGAAGAGAACAGCAGTTTACAATAGGCTGCGAGGCACTTGAAGTCGTAAGGGAATACATCTACTTAGGGCAGGTAGTGACTGCGGATCCGGATCATGAGACAGAAATAATCAGAAGAATAAGAATGGGCTGGGGTGCGTTTGGCAGGCATTCTCAGATCATGAACAGCAGGTTGCCATTATCCCTCAAGAGAAAAGTGTATAATAGCTGTGCCTTACCAGTACTCACCTACGGTGCAGAGACCTGGAGGCTTACGAAAAGGGTTCTACTCAAATTGAGGACGACGCAACGAGCTATGGAAAGAAGAATGATAGGTGTAACGTTAAGGGATAAGAAAAGAGCAGATTGGGTGAGGGAACAAACGCGAGTTAATGACATCTTAGTTGAAATCAAGAAAAAGAAATGGGCATGGGCAGGACATGTAACGAGGAGGGAAGATAACCGATGGTCATTAAGGGTTACGGACTGGATTCCAAGGGAAGGGAAGCGTAGCAGGGGACGGCAGAAAGTTAGGTGGGCGGATGAGATTAAGAAGTTTGCAGGGACGGCATGGCCACAATTAGTACATGACCGGGGTTGTTGGAGAAATATGGGAGAGGCCTTTGCCCTGCAGTGGGCGTAACCAGGCTGATGATGATGATGATGATGATGATGATGATGATGATGATGAACGCTTCTCCGGTTAGATGTCCCTTAGTTTAAAGGACTGTTAAAAGGCCCTTGGACAGGTCTCATTGCAAATTTTTGTTATACTCTGGAAGTTCTAAAACGCCGTCGAGGGATCGTTTAACAGAAATAATTCTTCAAATCGGTTCATAATTGGACGAGGTAGAAGAGATTGAATGTCCTGATACTGTACCGCCATGAGGCGAGCGCAACTGCCAACAAACACTATCTTCCTGTGCCTGGAGTAGCGTCCTTAAGCGATGTTCCTTTCCAGCTCTTTCCAATACAGAAGCCGAGAGGCCACGTCGGGTTAACATGACGTTCTTCTCGTTTATTACGTAACGAGAGTCTCGAATCCGGCAGCATTGATGCCTTCAGGCAACATGTGTGGGTTTATTGGCCGGGTTGCCTCCCCCCAAAAAGATCACGTTCTCGCGACGCCTGCGGCAGAACGGATGTTCCACATCCGCCGCCAAGGTATATGAGGGGTGGCGCTGGCTAACACTCCCAGTGTTCTACTAGGAAACATAAATAAACAAGAAAGTGGATGGGGACACGGCGCCGCGGTAGCTCATTTGGTAGAGCACCTCACGCGAAATGCGAAGGTTGTGGGATCGTTCCCCAGCTGCGGCAAGTTGTTTTTTCATCCACTTTAACTTCCATTAATTTATCGCTTCTTTATTGCATTTATTAAGCACAAGTGATTTAACCTATGTTGTCCTTGGTGTCAGTGTTTGTTGGCTTCTGATGATATGACTAAAAAAATCGGGCCTCTCGGTTAAACCCCTTTCTTCGGGCATAGTAATAAGCGCAACCCAATGTTGCGCAATCCAACCTCTAATATACTATACCAACACGCCCTGTCGTCAACCTTGGCAAGTTTCGTCAGCACTAGTCTTTCGGCAGGATAGCAAGAGCAGAGTCATCGCGCGCTGCTCACCGGTATTAGAAAGAGAGAGAGAGAGCAAGGACAGGACAGGCAGGGAGGCCAACCAGACGAGCACCCGGTTTGCTACCCTACACTAGGTGTGGGGGAACGGGGAATAGAAAGAGGGAGAGAGGGAGCACTGAGTGCGTGCGAGAGGAAGCACCGGGACACCACAGCCGGTGCACTTCAAGTTCAAGTAGCGTTCTAGTGGCAGGTGTGGCCACGGTCCGAGTATCTTTGACTCGGACAACGGTCTTGAGGCCAATCTGTTTAAAGTTGTCTTCAGAAAGAGGCGTTGAACGTTGTAGTGAGGGCAGGTGCACAATAGGGGCTCGATGGTTTCCTCGCACGTACAGGAGTCGAACATCGGGCTCTCGGCCATTCCGATACGATAGGAGTATAGGCGCTCGTGAACGCCACAAGCGGCACAGCAAGGTCGTTTCGCCGTGGGAAAGGCTATATATGGCAGTTGTAGCCGTAGCATGGGGTCTAGTTTATGCAATCGGCAATTGAAGGCACTTGAGCTCCAGAAATATTGCGACTTTTTGCGCGCAAGCAGGCCAAGTTCATTGGCAGCGTCCAACCTCGCAAAAGGTATTGGACGCGTCTGGGTGTCTTTGTGGGCAGACGGGGCAGCTCTGTCAGCAAAATTGTTGCTGACGGTGCCAAAGTGAGAAGGAGTCCATTGAAAGATAATGTTGTGCCCTGTTTCCAGAGCATGGTGGTGTACTTCCCTGATGTCGCATTTGATCTGCTCGTAAGGTCTGTGATGTAATGCAGACTTTATGCTGCGAAGAGCTGCCTTAGCGTCACGAAATACAACCAATTTCTCTGTCGGCTCTTCGGTGACGTACGTCATAGCGGCATGGATAGCTTCAAGTTCTGCCGACGTAGATGTAGTCATGTGGGACAAATTGAAGTTACGGTAACCTGCTATGGAACGACGAATGCGGCAGTTGAGCTGGTAGGTGAGGTCGAACCATCGGTACACACACACATATATATATATATATATATATATATATATATATATATATATATATATATATATATATATATATATATATATATGTATATATATATATATATATATATATATATATATATATATATATATATATATATATATATATATATATATATATATGCGGTCATGATACATCCGGTGTAGTAATAGGAGTATCACTTGCTTCAGAGCCGCCGATGGATGATTAGCTTTTGTACTTCCGGGAATTCACTTGAGGCTGTTGCAGGCACCACAGGGGAGATGGCGTCTTCGCCGCCGGTGTATAAGGTGACAGTATGCATTCATGATCAACGCTAATAACTCTCTAAAAGGTCGCTTGAGGTGTCTCGGCTGGTAAGGAGGCAAAGTGAAAGTCGGGGATCCTTGACAGATGGCGAATGTGCGCTCTGAGAGAGTCGACAGCTACATGTGTATAGGTCATGTGGTGTCCCGCGACAGCTACGTCGGGATTCGGCGGACGTATCGATCCCGTATTCATTAGTGGAATTGTCAGCATGAAAGCCGTTGGGTGCGCGTCTTGCTTTGCCGTCCGCAGACCGATATTATGCGCACTCACGCAAAGATCATAAACCGTGGTCATACCATAATCTGTAAATAAAGACCTGCACATGGTACGTACCATTAAAAAAGTTATAGGGTTTTACGTGCGAAAACCACGTTCTGATTATGAGGCACGCCGTAGTGCAAGACTCCGCAAATTTCGACCACCTGCGGTTCTTTGACGGGTGTTTTCGCATTTCACCCCCATCTAAATGCGGCCGCCGTGGCCGGGATACGATCCCGCGACCGCATGCTTAGCAGCCCAACACTATAGCCACTGAGCAACTACGGCGGGTCGTACGTACCATATGTTGTGTTTTAGTGCACCGCCCTCCAAAACTAATTCTGAATTCCAATGGCAGATCTGTAGAGCTCCCGGATCAAAAGTTTCTGTTATTCTTGAAGCAAGTCTGTTCCAAAGGCAAATCGAGTGCTGATGATCCGAGATCACTCCGCGGAGTAGTTCAGACAGCTCCGTGAACATCAGTGGATTCGACCGGGAGTCTAAGTGACGTAGTTCCTTCGGCAGTCGCTGACCTGGTCGTCTGTGTCGCAGACGACATAAGAAAGACAGCGCGGGTGATGCCACGCGACACGCGAGTGATTTCTTATTCTTCGGTAGCAACGGATGGAAATTCAATTAAGCTGTTCGGGAAAAAGGAAACGTTACCGCGATGCTAATGGCATACTTTTCCTGCTTGAGCAAATTGCGGCTCCAAAACAGCTTGCAAGTACGTGCGTTAGACGATCTGTTCGGTTCGCCGAAGCAAGTCTAAACTAGTGAACCTTACAGCGGAGGTCGCTGCTTAGATGATAAGGTAACATAAGGCAAGCGTTCTCGGAGTTTTCATTTCTGGTTTTACGCACCTAACTAACTGAAGTTCCGCGCACAAACATACGCCGCGAGAGTGCGGCAGAAACCTTTGTCGTTCGCAAAACGGACAAGTGCCACTTCGGCGCGAGCAATGCCGGTACTCTATAGCATGGCCCCTGCTTGCTCTTATTGGAGCTCGAGTGTTCCAAACGAGGATTCGGAACGAGCTAGAGGTCTCCGCCGGAGGACGGTGCTCTGTGGCACAGCTTGTGGACCGCTCGTGCTTGCAGCCCAACACCATAGCCACTAAGCAACCGCGGCGGGTAAATGTAATGTTCAAGAAGGCACTCGAGGTGAGTGAGGATCATCCTTTTCGTGCATCAACTTGCCAATGCAGCTGGCGAGACCAATACGCCGATATGATGTTAGTTCTAGGGGAGTCGACTTTCCTTGTTTTAGGATGGGGACAAAGCGGCTACACTTCCACTCAGAAGGAACAACGCCGTCACTTCATGAAATGTTCGAATTAAGCAAAAGAACGCTTCGCTTACACCAGCACACGTCATGGATCTGTTCTCCCCATCCTTTTATGAACGTTGTAACAACAACAACAACAACAAAAACAACAACCACTAAATTCTGGGGTTTTACGTATCAAAACCATGTTCTCATTATGAGCCATGTCTTGTTGGCGAACTTCGGATCTGACCACGAGGGGTGCTTTAACGTGCGCCTAAAGCTAAGTACATAAGCGTTTCTGAGCCGAGACTTCGAGCTCAGCAACGCCACGGCCCAGCCACTGGCCTGCCACGGTAAGTTGTGAAGTGGTACCACGACCCGAGTTCACAAAACTTCACTGCCCGTATTCACAAAAATATTTCTTGTGTAAGAACTGTTCGTAAGAACCATGCAGTATCAGCCAATCGTTATTTCTGGTATATTATTAGGGAAACCAGCTCACCAAGGTTAGAAAGTGTACTAATAAAGCCAAAGTTTTGTGAATTCACCTGCGGCGCACCTGCGCAGCGTGCACGCTTCAGATATATTTGGTGGTGCTGCGCGAAGCGTGACTGGCTCAACACTGTTCGAAAACGACGGCAAAAGGCTCTTGGTCTGCAGAAACTGAGTGAAAAGGTGTGCAATTTCCAGAAGTAAAAATATATGCACAACACCCCCCTGATGTCTGTCCATTTAGGCGAAGCTTTTTAGGCTATTTAGACGAAGTTTTAGAGAACCGCCACAGTGGCTTGCGGCTTTGGTGTTGCCCCATTAACCACGATGTCGCGGGATCGAATCCCGGCCGCGGTGGCCTCATATCGATGGAGCCGAAATGCAAAACACATCCTAGTCCCGTGCATTGGGGGAACGTTATAGATCCCCTGGTAGTCAAAATTAATCCGCAGCCCTCACTTCGGGGACTGCGGTACTTTCCAGTAACGAATGGCATGCGCATTGATAGCATTTCCTGTCGGCAATGCTATCATGCTGATAACGCACGTGCCGTTCGTTACTGGAAAGTACCGGGCTCACAGCGTTAAAGAAAGGAAACGCATCAAGGCAGATGACGATTATCGTTGTGTGGCAGAAGGGGCACGCCAAAGGGTGTAAACTGTTCTTAGAGTGTAGCCGTCTTGTCCCAATCCTAAAGCAAGGAAAGTGTCCCCTTGAACTAAAATCATATCGGCCTATTGCTCTCGCCAGCTGTGTTGGCAAGTTGATGCACGAAAAGGATGAACCTCACGCGCCTCGAGTGAGGATCTTCCGCAATATGCTCAGTCTCAACAGCAATATACGAATCAATTGCTTTCGCGTGAAAATTGATGACTGGATAGCTGTTGGCGATTAATGGCCAGCCTTTCTTGTACAAGAGAACCCATCGATCTTCAGGGATCATTCTCGACCGCGACCTCTCCTGGAGCCCCCATGTACACTACCTAACGAAAATACCTTTTCAAGGCCGTCGCTGAAAAAGCATAGGGACCATCGGTGTGTTATATACTTCAACTCTCTACAAAGCGCTCTGCGTGGGTTTCTTGAGTTACAGCACTACTGTGCTGTCAAGCATCCGGAGGACAAATATCACAGTGCTTGAGAGTATGCAAGCTCAAGCGCTTAGAACCTGTCTTGGACTACCGCGATGGGCTTCAACAGCCGAAACAATTGCCATCGCGAGGGAACATCCTATCAGTACGCATGTTGCCATAGACACCCTTAGAAATAAGCTTCGTCACCTTTCCCGACTCCAGTCTGAGGGCCTTGCTTCTCTCTCAGAAGGTAGACCAGATGCGACTTCTTCGGGCATTGTAGCCTCCTACCGATCAATTCTTCCATCCGATTTCACCCCTACAGCAAGATCACGTAGGCCTTTGTGGTGTCTCCGGCAGCCACCAGTGCGGCTTTCCATTCAAGGAGTTGGAAAGAAGTCCGACTTGCCAACTTGTGCCCTGAATCAAGCTGCTATACATCTAATGCATGATTCCTACTCCAATCGTGTCTTCGACTAACCAGATCTAGTGGCGCGGTAGTTATTCCGTCGACATCAATCTGCAAGAAGTTCAAGATTAGCCACGTTCAAAATCAACCTTGCCGCCTTCCGTAGCATAGTGCTTTATGTGCAGAAACAATCACCAAATCACTGGGCTGTATTCTGTGACTCGAGGGCAGCCCTGCAATCACTTTTATCAGCTCTGTGACTCAGCGCACATGAGCAAGTGGTAGCGGAGATACGATTACGAGGTGCTACTGAAGGATCTGTAATTGTACGAAGTTCTTTTCATGCAAGGTTCGGCAATGGATGAACATTTCTTTCATGGAAGAACTGGAAGCTGCTCTAGTCATTTGCAGGCGTTCCTGCAAGGCGCGTTTAGAAATCATCCTCGACACCTTTCCTGACTACACTCTCAACGCGTTGCTTCTGTCTCGGAAAGTAGACCAGACGTAACTTTTCGCGCATTGTAACCTCCTACTGATCATTCCATCCGATTTCACGCCTGCAGCAAGGTAACCCTGTCCTTTGTCGTGTCTCCGGCAGCCAGAAGTGCGGAATTATGTACCAGGAGTCAGAAAGAAGTCCTCTTCTCAGAAGTGCGCCATCAGTGTTATCAACTCTGCGCCGCAGCCCACATGAACTATTGGTAGCAGAGATAAGATTACGCTACCGTCAAGCGGTAGACACAGGCCACGACATTGGATTTCAGTGGCTACCTGGACACTGCAACATTACTGGCAATGAAATTGCTGACAAAGCTGCTCGCGAAGCACATGGTGAATGTAAAAGCGCCTCTATACCCTTGTAGAAAATGGATGCATAATGGCACCTCAGCGGTCTTGTCCATATTATTGCTCTAAGAAAAAGGAATGCACTGGAGTTCACCAACAGGCGTCTATATGCCATGGACCCACATATGAAGTTAGAACTTTTACTGATTTTAACGGATGGGAAGAAACGTTACTGTGCCGCCAGCAAGTATGAGTTTCTTTCACAAACGCCGACTCATTTTGATTTCAACCGAGGCCAGTGTCACTTGCAGCACATGTGGCGTCGAAGAAACGACCGAATATTTCTTATGTGACTGCCCCACATACGAAGATGAGAGGAGAGCCCTTCGGACAGCTTTGGGGCACTTAGACGACGGGCCTTACACAGAGGAGATATTGGGCCGCGGTTTCATGCGTCTGCTATGTGCAGGGCCCTAGAAACGCTGCTGCGCTTCTTAAAATGCACCAGCCTGTATGACTGCCTGTGACTGACTCAGCGACGAACGCTTGTGTAACAGTGCAAAGTGTGAAATTCTCCCTTCCTTCTTATCGTTCACTTCTCTTTCCCCATTTCCCAGTGCAGGGTAGCCTACCGGTCAACCTCCCTGCCTTTCCCTGATCCCTTCTCTCTTTCTCTCTCTCTCTTGCTACCGAGGAATACGCATGACATTGCCGAATAAATGCTGTAGAAGTCGCCTTGAGAAGAGTAGTTACACATTTGCTAATGCAACCATGTACACTAGTGAACGAAGTCATCAAGCGCACGGGTGAATAAAAGCGCGAATTAACGCTGCACCGCCCTTGCAATTTCGCTGCGGACGTCAAAGAACTGTCCTTTCCGATCTAGTTTTCGCAATCTGAAATTCCCTTAGTGGCCTGCTTGGAAACATATAAAGCTAAAATCTTACAAACTTCTGAGTATTTTTTTTCTTTTAGAGTGCTACTGAATGAAGATTATATATATATAGATATATATATATATATATATATATATATATATATATATATATATATATATATATATATATATTCCGTGGCTTCTTAATTCCGTAATCCCTAGCTGTCTTTCCCTTGTGACTTCTTTCTCTCACTCTCTCACTCTCTCTCTCTCTCGCTATATATATATATATATATATATATATATATATATATATATATATATATATATATATAGCGTGAGAGAAAGAAAGAAAGCAGTCACAAGGGAAAGGCAGTTAGGGAATACGGAATTAAAAGCCACGTAATACGTTTAGAGGTGAAGCTGCGCCGGCCAAAGCAGATGGTTGCTGGCGGCAAGGCGGGGTTTAGTTCCTTGCAGCGTACGCATTGCAGTCCGACGCCACCAAATATAAGAACGAGATCTATTGTGTACAAAATGCACACGCCAAAATGCAATATGATTGGTTAGTCTGCCCAGAGAGCATGAAGGTGCAACGACTTCACAAACGCGACGCGAGTTTTTCAGCGATAATCGAACAGCAGTACCATATGCAGCTGCTAACAGCAATACTCGCCCTGAAATACACCTCTTTGCTAACACAGTTCCCAAGCAACCACAATATCGAAGACGTAGCTATCGACAGAACTGCCCTAATATGAGTGCACAAAAGCTTCTGTAGGCCAGGAACCACTTCGGCGTGGTCAAAGAAAGCCGGCGCTAGCAACCGTATAACGCCGCCATACTTGGTCTTCGGTTAGAAACGCGGTGGCCTGAAAGCTTTCGGATAGATTTTAGATCAACGATTACGTTACTGGAATAGAAAGAAAAACGCAAGGTTTTGTATTCGCAATCGAATTCTTGCTCTATGAATGGTTCGTAGGAGCAGATTCTAGCCAATCAGATGTGAGAGCACACTATTGGCGAAGGCGCTCGATTAATGGCCAAGAGCACTTACGCATGAAAAACATTGTGAATTTCGCCCATGATGCTATAGCCCCGTAATAGTTTATCCTTACCCTCTCCAGACATAAATTACAAGCTCTTCATTACCTGGTGGCAGTATGCCTTAGACGGAAACTGCACCCAAATGCCGTGATTAGAAAGCCCCGCCAGATCCGTATGGGAAGGAATTATCATGACGTGCTTCTTCCTGCACAGAAAAATAAATGTGGAAGGAAAAGGTGAGGCACAGACTAGCGAAAGCCATGATATTCTATCTCAGTTTAATCTCCGCCACACGTTGTTGCCGCTCTCTGGAAATAATAAGAAATGTGTCTTTTCTCTTGCTCGTACTCGGCAGTGTTTTGGAACGATCTCCTTTCAGAATATGTCTCAAATTTTGCGGCAGATTAAGGTGGGGCCTTCTCCTCTTCGCGCTCCTTTCAATTACCAGCTTTTTAATCTCTCGGATCCCCGTCACCGCTGTGTGAGTAGTGCCTCTGATTAAGAAATCCGAACGAACCCAACGAATATTAAAGACATAACGGACGACTTACTTCGGAGGATGCATTTTCGTTTTTCCAACCGAAAGAACAACTCTCTCCTCGGCGTCGTTATAAGTAATGTAAACAGCGAATGCGCCATAAATATAGACGAGCAAAGTAAAAAAGAATTGTGCTCGCCAAATAAAACGAAGGCCTCTATTGCAAATATTAGTTATCTAAAACAAGCACAGAAACAAGCGGTAGTGCGCACGCACGCACGCACATCGAAATCGTTCTTTCTGAGAAACCCGTACAGGTTTTCTGTGTGGCTTCGTGCTACATTCGGGTGGGTGACAATCTTTCTTTTTTTTACCTTTAATGTGCTTCCTCCACCTTGCGGGATTCCGCAGAACTGATTTACCGTAGTTAAAAGCTCAAATCTATGTTTACTCCGTCCGTCCTTTCCGTTACGCCACTTATTGTTTTACCGTCACTGTCTTAGTCTCACCTTCACCGCGAAGCAAGAAAAACCGAAAATGCCGAACACTGCTGGGGCCAAAAAATCCTGATCCGACAGAAATGTGCACTTGGATTCCGGACGCACTAGTCACCACGCTACCGCGCAACAGCCGCGTTTGGAAATACCTGCGGTGTTTGGCGCACAGCGCTGACTCAGAGTGTGGTGGTCCCTGAGTGTGTGTGTGTTTCGGAGGCTGCAGGAGACAATGCTGTAGCAGGTGAACACGAATGTGTGCGCATAGCTATGAAGTCGTTCTCGAGGTGATAAATAATTCGTTCGCCGTGAAAACCTGCCTCTAGTCACATTTAATAAGCTCAAGCTTCACGTTCTGTTATGTCACGTTCACGTTCTCAGCTCACGTTCTAATATTCTTTTTATGTTCGTAAGAGCTGCTCGTAAGAGCTGTTCGTAAGGACCGGCCGGCTTCGCTAATAATATTTCCAACATCATGATTAGCTATTATCTCCTCTTATGAAGAATTCTAACGGTAGAACTTTTTTTGTGTGTATAGACCGAAGTGCCGAAAATGCAAATGTTTTCGTTCGCAAGAACTATTCGCCCCTAGTTCTTGCGAACGACTATAGGCAGCAGCCTTAGCTATGCACATTATGTTTGATATCCCATTAGCTGTCGGCTGTTTATACGAACCGCTCTAGCGTACTTGCTTTTTTGTGAATATGGCTCCTGGGACCGTAGTCACAAAAATGTCTTAGGCTAGAATTGTTCGTAAGAGAAGTTTCGGCCAGTCCTGGTGCTGGAGATACTATTAGGGAAGGCGGCCGACCAATGGCAAAGGGCGTTTAGTAAGGAAAAGCTTAGCGAATTCGGCCCTTGTATTTTTCAAGGCCCGAGCCCACATCCTGTAATTGAGGGAGCTCAGTTTACGCATACCAAGCTAAAAGAACAAGAAAAAAATTGTCCATACACCCCTTGTTGAGATCATCTCACCTTTCCTGCTAATATTGTTATCGAGGCGCACTCAAGCAGCGACCACGTGCCTGCCGTACACTGCGGGTATCTTCGCCTGCGTTACAAGCGCTGGTCGTTGCTTAGCAGAAGGACATGATATTGTATCTCTTGCGCCGAACGATATGTCAGCACTGTTGAAAAAAGAATGCTGTCACACCAACATCCGGAGAGACGCAATACAATACGGGGCAGGAGACCTACTAAAAAAATTCAGTGCCATTCAACTCGGTGAAGGTGGATGACCAACGAAGCTGTGTATGATGGTCCCTTAATGGCGAACTGTTCAATGCCGCGCGCCAAACGCTGTATGCAAATAGAAGGCGAGCGGACGAAAATTAGGTTAGTCGCTGCACCACGAGTCACTCCTCCATGATGTTTGGCCTCGAAGGGTGATGAGGCACCGAGGGTAAGCATACCCATGTAGTGCTGCAAAACGCGGCAGGACACCTTTTACTAACGAATCCCGGTGCGTATAAAAGACACGCATCTCACCGCACTCCGATCGCACACACTGCTTCACCATAGCCAAGGCGATCGTGCTTGGTCGGCGTCCCGCAGTGCAGTAATGGTTGAGAGGCCACTCGAAAACCACAGGCGACGCCAAATTGGTTCCCCAAAAACTCCCTCTGAAAGCTGGCCGTTGCTCAGGCGAAACGTTCCAAGTTTGTGGGATCGGGGCCACATGAGCGGTTCGCATTTCTTTCCGCCTCGCGGTCTTGGCTGGCAGCACGCTTACGGGACCGCCACCACGAGAGAGTGGAAAGAAAGGAGACACGCAAGCGCTTGGAACGCCGACAAAGAGAGGGCGGTGCGAACGCAGATATGGTCGCGACGCGGGTCAAAGTGTAGCATCTGTTCTTATCAGCTTAATATCTGATTCGGGTTGTATGTGTACCTAAGATATTAAACTTATTTTTGCAAGGTGGTGGAGTGTTTAAAGCCTGTTTCACCTCCGCAGCGGATCGGCCCGGTTTTGCACTGTCTTCGGGATCGGTCCCCGTATGAGAAAACATTTTCGGTCAACATGGCTCGATAGGCGCACGCAATATTTTCCAGAACCTAGCCACATACAGCTTTGCTGTAAAACGTACGTAAAAAAGGGGAGAACCGAAAGGGCAAACACAAGTTTGGTTTGTGAATTACACTGCGCATACTGAGTAACATAATATAGTTCTCTTCGGTTTTGCTTTTGTTTATGAAGGAATGTTATGATGCGCATCTAGAAGCAACCAAGACAACAAATAAATAAAGAGAAGAAACAAAACGAGACAAACGTGTACAAGAGAGGAAGATAACTTTTGAGTGCAACTACTTTTTCTTTCTTGGCACTGACGATGAGATTGTTGGGAGTGGCACACAGTGGGAATTTCTCGCAGGCAAGCGGCTATGCTATTGTGGTCGCGTTTACTAACTCAACTTCGCAACTCCGTTTCTTCGGAATGCTGCACAAGGTTTTCTACATGACCATGCACAAACATCTCTCCACAAAGAAAGTGCGCATAATCTCCTGATAATTTTTTTTTTTTGATGACGACTGACGTTATTATTTTTGAAGGATGTTGACTGAATATAGTTGTCAAGTACGGATCGCCATGACAGAAAGTATTTCGGAATGGCGCGCACTTTGAAATTCGCGCTGGTGATGTCTGCCATGTTTCGTATTGGACATTTGACAAAACAGCGAGAACGCAGATACTTAGGGAGTCACTTTGCAAATAGTTAGGAGTGGTATGACTGCCGTGATTTTCCTGCATTTCACCATAGCAGCTCTCTAGTCATCGATCCCAGTCAGAAAAAAAAGAAAGAAAAAAGGCAGTCTGACACCTTCTTTAACCCTCGAAGTACTTGTAGGAGGTAGCACGGCGGTGGTGCAGCTTTGAACCGAAACACATTGAGACGTATGAAAAATACATGACACGCACATACATCCCGTGCTACATACTTTCTACATCGTGCTACATACTTTCTACATAAAAGTGTTTTCAGATGGTTTTCAGATGTTTTAAGATGGTTTTGGCACGTAAAACCCCATAATTTTTTCTTTAAAAGTGTTTTTTCCTAGCGTGAACGAAGCCTGCGAATACACGCAACATGCCTCGAGTGGCCAGTCGGGCGGCAATTTTGCATGTATACGCGGCCTTCTTTCACGCTCGCAAAAAGTTTTATGTAGCACACTTTGAGCAACAGAAATCTGTATCGCGAGCTTTTCATGTTGCTCTAGAATTTTCTAATTGACACTTTTCCTCTAGTTATAATATTTGAGAAGTTGATTAAATAATTAAGACTAATTATGTAGTTATGCGGAATGCAAGAGATAATCTGAGTGTCTCCAAGTGACGGCAAACAAGTTACCTTGGTTCTGTCCAGCTACGTGGCGTTTGCATATTTTTAAATCTTGATGCATGATAGTTGGGACACCCTGTGTAATTCCTGCGTTATATTCTTTTTTCGAAAGTATGCAAAAAAGATACATCGAATTAGGCAGCAGAAAGCCGTACTTACAGTAGAAAACCATACTTAGGCCGTTGCTCTTGGCTGCGCTTCACTGCTTACTGAATATTAAGCCCGTTGAGTAGCTCTGAATATATCCGCGCTTAATGGCAAGAAAAACTGTTACTCGTGAGAAGTTGATTGCCTGAGGATACCAGCGGTGTCAACAAACGATGCAAATTATGCACTTATTATTATGCACGCGTGTTAAAATGAGGAGTCGGCGCACCACAAGCGTCGTATAGGTGTTCAGTACGCAGAGCCTAACATAGACAATATTGTGCTCGTAGTTTGCCTCGTATTTGGTTTAGTTATATCGGTGATTCTCTTTCCCGCTGCCGAGGTTATACTTAGCGTAAAAATTAAGCGACCATGGCAGTTTCACGTACTTACACAGTTTTCCGAGTGTGGCTTCATCATTCACCTTTTGAGTGTCCACAATCCCTCCGAACGACTGCGTAGAGATATAAAAGAGAAATAAAAAAATGGCGAAGATATGTGATTCTGTAAGGTTCACATAGCTCGTTCATTCACGTCCCATCCTCCTTCTTCGTCCATGTTCTAGGTTGCGCTTCTGTATATTTACTAAAACTGGAAGGATCGCTTAAATAATAAGTTTCTCGTCCTCAATATAAGCTCTCACGCAGCGATAAGCAGTTACATAAAGCTGGGCTGGAAGATAATTACACAAAATGCTTTCAAGCCACGCGCTTGAAAAGCATCTTGGCTGCACACTACCATTCCGTATGGTTCGGACCACATTATGTATGTATGTGCAACCACGCTTCACAAATATTACAGCAGAAACTTATTTCGTGCCCAGTTCTGATTAGACACGCCGTAATTATTCATACCCAACGAGCACGTCATTTGCAATTGCGGAAACCAACCAAACCAATCTCGTAACCGTGTATGACCAGCCTGTGTCGAAATTCCGGACCTCGCTGGAAGGTAGTTGTTCTGATCGCCGCCAGCTGTTAGTATCGTCCTTTTACATTAGACGTGATAGCCCATATGCTATGTAAGGTCAGGCGCTTCCAGTTCGATTTTTTTTTTAATTTCAGCATTTTTGGCCCTATTTTTTGAACAACTGAATCGTAATATTGATGTAAAAGTGTTTGCTCTTTTGACAACTTTAGATACATTTTGACTCCTATATTTACGTTTGGTATCGGCGCAAAATGTACTGTAACGATAAATGTTTCAACGATGATGGTTTCAGGTTACATCGTTACGATGCATATGCATACTAAGTGGATGTTTTCAAAATGTGGCTACAAGCACTGTCAAGCGTCATGGTGTTGACTACAGGAAGGGCATCAGAAAGCTGCGGTGTTTTACCGTCTCACTTAACCATGCTTCGCTCGACTGTTATGTTAAGCACAAAGAGTTCATTACTAGAGTTATAGAAAAGATAGTTTTTTTTCAGTCTGAGAGACATAAATGACCGACCATTCCGTGGCATACTTGAATATCGCTCACACGCTGTAACCAATTTAGGACCATAAAATCCTCAAAGATAAGTCGACAGTTTTTTTATGATGCAGTTTATTCTTCGATAGTGAGCTTGGACTAATACAATAACTAGTTGGCTGTATTTTTTAACTTTTTTTCTTTGGCCTGCATTTCCAGGCGGCCTAATTTGGAAATGAAATAGGTAGGCATAGAGTCCCATTTTTTGCATATCGCGTCGTCGCGAATTATAAAATGCATTGTCCAAGATCCATCGCTTGTGATCCGTCGATGATCCTTCGTCAGTTCTCAATTTCACGCCTCTAAGCACACTTTCGCGAGCTGTCAGTGTCCCAGGGCACGTCCAAAGTAGATGACAGGCCTCCACTGCAGACAACAGGAGCTGAGCACTTCGAATATTGGACATTGTCTTCACGTAGTTGACGCCAGGTACAGCTGATGGCTGGTGTGAGAACGACCCAGGCTACAGAAGACTACGGTGAGAGAACTGTTCCATGCAATCAAGATTGTGCGTAAGAGAGGCGGCATGAGTGGGGATGAGAGCTCGCGTGTACCGCTGGAGGACAGCTTTTCGGGCAATGAGGACCGAGCGGGGGCCGACGGGAAGAAAAATATGAAACGTTACAGGTAACGAGAAAAAGTAAGCATTTTCTTTAAATTACTTACCGCACACACTTCAATAGCTCTATGGCTGTGCAGAGATAACTAAAGAGTTGGCTTTTTCACATGTAGAGGTTGCGCGAGGAGAAGCCCACTTCACAGTTTCATTTAGTGTAACAGGCGTGGGCCTGTAAGACGGGGAAGAACTTTGTTCATGCAAAGAATAACCTTTCCATAACTGAAATCCATACTGCCATAAATAAATAATAAGTACAGTCACATAAACAGGTATCCAACTTGCAGGCTCTCTAAATGTTTGAAGCTGCGTCGAATTGCTTTCACAATCTGGATATCGGGTGCCTCCGTGCGCTAACACAAGCTGAATGAAGCCTTGCAACGCACTGTAACGGACGTGCCGTATCCTGAACGATCGTGGAGGTCCAGGTGGACAGTTGAGAGGCATAGTCATGGCGAAATCTTGGCGCCGTGCAAACGACGAGAGAAAGCGCGATCGTGTAGAAGCAGTTTTTCTGTGGGTGAAAACAATGAAGTGCTCAATTTTTCTTGCCTGTCTTCTTCCGCCGCACATTTGATGATGCGATCAGCACATTTGTACATATTTCTTGACATTCTGCTCACTCTGACTGTCGAAAGAAATAGCTCTCATTATCAGCGAAACAATATAAATGTCGCTTAACAATGTCGCCTAACAAACGTATATTTGGAATTTGGAGCTCTAACTGATAGATTAAGAAAAACTTCTTTAAAATTCTTATTTTTTTGTTTTGACGAACATCCCGTTCGCGAACGTTTTAATTGTGACAAATGTTCTTTGTGAGAAAGGTTTGGATGACTGTATGTAACTTTAGGTTATTTTTTTTTTTCAAAAATCCAACTATCAAAATGGTCAGCCTGCTAACATTTCGGACTTCTTGCTCAGCAGCTGATGATTTGGTGTAAGTTGAAAATGTTAAACCAATCCAAAAAAACAGCATCACAATGTTCTACTCCAGAGGCACCTAATTGAGTGTGGAATTGGAAGAAATAACACTGTTCATGCTATAATAGCGCGCGGAATGTATAAAAATGACGAGACTTCGCCGCTAAGGGCGTTGCATTGCAAACGAAACCTTTGGAAAAGTCACGAGGGATATATGTTTTTTTTTAATTAAATTTATTTAAGGAGAGATTGGTGCCTATGTGTTGCTGGTCCTTCCTGGCACAATTTGCACGAGTCGTCCTGATGCTTATCTGGGAAGATACGTTTCAGACGGAATGGATTAGGGAAGGTGTTCATCTGGAGTTGTCGCCAGGCGACGGCCTGCCTCCTGTTCAATTTGGGACTCGGCGGTGGGTATATCCTTCTGGCGTTCAAATATGCACTGGTTATGTCGTTGTATCTGGTGAGCCTGTCCCGTTCTGCTCGAGAAGCGTTCGCTATCGTGCGAGAGGCGTTGTCCTGTTCGGTCTCTATCTTTACAGATATTTCTACGTCTACAGGTAATTCTAAGCGACTCCCAATATCGCTGTAAGGTGTGGCGCAATCGCCCATTGTCTGTTTACTTTTCGTCTGGCGTTATACCAACCAAAGGCATGTGCATGCCTCACGGGACCCGGCTCGCTTTCAGTATTGCACTACAGGGATGCAGCAGTGGTGCAAAGATAGATTGGGCCAATGGCAAGGCTCATGCCTGACATCAGGTATAGAGGGGGACGTCAGAAGAAAGCAAGGGAGGACCGAAGAAGTGTAGCCTCTCTCGCTGCCTGTCAGGCCACTTTTTGAGTTGTCTATTTAATCGGGGACATTGCCCTAAGCAATATGTTCCTTCTTTCCTGCTGTAGACGAGGCGCGAAGGCTTCGTATGCTGTAGCCACGGACAAGGTCCTTGGGAGTTGCTCTAGATTGCCTGCCACCCGCTAGATTTTGTATCATCCTTTGTTGTATGCTCTTCACCCATATACAGTTTGTTCACTTTGTATAGTGGACTTGCCTCGATTTTTTATAAACGAAGAACAGCGGAGATTCCGAAAGCGGGAACTTGAATTCGCTATCACTATTTTCACTAAAAACACATCAGATTCTTGCTCAGCAGCTGATGATTTGGTGTAAGTTGAAAATGCTAAACCATTCCAAAAAAACAGCATCACAATGTTCTACTCCAGAGGCACCTAATTGAGTGTGGAATTGGAAGAAATAACGCTGTTCATGATATAATAGCACGCGGAATGCATAAAAATGACGAGATTCGCCGCTAAGGGCGTTGCATTGCAAACGAAACCTTTGGAAAAGTCACAAGGGACATATGTTTTTTTTTAAATTAAATTTATTTAAGGATAGATTGGTGCCTATGTGTGCCGCCAGCTACTCCTTTTCTCTTATGTGATAGTTATCGTCGGAAAGTTGTCAACAATTACCTAATTGGACTAATAAAGACATGAACGAACATTCACGTACTAAGTCTCAATACTGCATTATAAATAGACGTTCGCTCAACAGAAGAGTTCACATAGCACAAATACTCACAAAACCAAGATATTCCCACAGAAGGTGTTGGGCACTTGAATGCCGCACTCCACATGCAACAAATACAAATGCTACATGAACACGAAGACACAATGAACATGTAGTTAAGGGTGCCTGTTAATAATAACAATGCGCACAATATCTGTTGTATGACAGTAGGTTTGTGATATTTTTCATTCTTCCAAAAACTGTACTAAGGCGCGCGCAGCGATGGTTTGAAGTGTTTTTGTTGGGCATGTACCTAAAATTTTTCCTAGGTATAGTGGCCATCTATCCAAGCCATGTAGTATTTTCGAAAGGTTTTTGCGGGGAGCATCGTTATTTTTAAAGTGTAGAAGGAGGTGTTCTATGTCTTCTTCACACTCTTCACATGAGCATGCAGCACGGTTAGCTCTTCTTATCCTATACAGGAAGCTTTCAGTATAGGCAGTGTCTAGTCGAAGCCTATGAACTGTTGTTTCGACAGATCTACAAATTTTAAACGGAATATTGAATTCTATTCCAGGATCTATATTATATAGTTGAGAATTCTGCGCATCATTTATGAACCAAGTTTCCTTGGACAATCTACCGCATAGTTTGTTCAATAGACATCATGCATCTCTCGCCGCTAGAGGAAATAGTGACAATTCATTCTCTTGATGTACTGCAGGTGCCATGTGATCAGCTGTTGCATTTCCTATGATTTCACAGTGACTTGGAATCCACTGGAAAGTTATGTCGTGTTGTAGATCCTTCGCTATGGCGTATGTCTCCTGTATTTCGTATGTCAATGTGCTGTTTGTTTTTCTTATGCTGACTTCACTTAAGCACAGCAATGAGGCTTGTGAGTCACTCAGAATTACGCAGCGAAGTGGTTCAGACTGCTGACATGTAACGTAAAGCAGAAAGTATTGCGTAAAGTTCTGCCGTTGTGGACACTGTAAGTTAGTAAAGCTTATAAGCTCTTTTCTCTTGGTATGCAGATATACAAAACGCAGATTTAGGGCTTTGTTTCCAGCATGATCCATCGGTATACACGTGAATGCAATCTACGTACTTAGTGTAAATATGTGATAAAGTTAATTGCTTTATCGCAACTACGGGTATATTATATTTGCGACCTACTCCAGGAATTGAAGTGACTGTGTCTGGAATCGCTAGTCGCCATGGGGGATGAGTTGCGCAAGTAGGCCAGTATTCGTAAGCAGGCAGTAAGTTTTTGCACCGCCATATTTCTTCAAATATATGCGTGCAACGGTTCTGTCATGAAGGTCTCGGCATAGTGGATGATTAGCATGTTGTGTACTCAAACGAAAAACGTGACAAGTATCGGTAAATCTTAGTCCGTGAAAAGTTGGTTGGGGGGGACCCAGCAACTGCCGAAACACTGGCTGATGCACGCGGAACACCAAGACAGATGCGAAGGCTTCTGGCCAGCAATGTTTAAATTCTTTCCTCTAGATAACAGGATATTCCATGCAGCACAGGAGCAGAGTATGCTATTCTTTGTCTAATGATTGCCGAGTGAATGCGCAGTAAGGAAGAGGTTGAACTACACTATCTTACTCCAGCAAATCGACGAATAATGTTGATTAGGGAGCTGACTTTCTTCTTTAATGCTTTTATTTGGGGAGCCCATGATAGCTGTCTGTCTATGATAATACCCAAGAACTTGCGTTGTCGCACAAGTTGCAGACGCTGAGAGTCTAGCACGAGCTATATAGAATCTCTTGAGGCATTTTCTTGTAAAAGGAAGTACAGCAGTTTTCTCCTGTGAAATAATCATACTTCTGTTTTTCAAAAAATCATTAATTAGTGTTAGGACAGCTTGTAACGTTTGCAGAACAGCTTGGGTATCTCGAGTCAGGTGCGCATATGCACAAGTCGTCTGCATATAGTGAATAGTTCAAGGTAGCTGGCAGGATATGGGGTAATTCACCCATAACACAGTAATATAGAAATTGACTGAGTACACTACCCTGCGAAACGCCTTGATTCGCTTTATTCTCTGTGCTTTTGCCATCAGCAGCTTCAGTGAAATTTTCCTGCCTCTTAAGAAATATGCAATCCTTCACAATGTTTGGCCAACTATGCCCAACTGAATCAACCCATGTAGTACGTGAATGTGACTGGATGAGTCAAATGCACGCTTTATGTCTAGAAGCACTGCAATGGTGGTTCTTCCACAGCTCCTCTCATGATGTACGTAAATAACAAGATCTATAATAGCATCCATCGTATTCCGGCGCCTGCGGAAGCCTGGTATATCTTCGGGTAGTGTGTTGGTGCATTCTGTCCATCCCTAAAGCCTAGCGTCTATCATCTTTTTCATAAGTTTACATAGACAACTTGTCACACTGACAGGGCGGAAAGAATCTAGCGATAAAGGAGTTTTACCCGGTTTTAGTATCGGAACACCTCATGCAATTTTCCAGAAAGGAGGAAGACGTTCCAATATCCACGCATCATTCAGTAAGTTTAACAAAGTTTTTGTGGCCACAGGACCCAGATTGTTTAGTGCAGCGTATATGACCCCGTCAGGTCCAGCCGCTGTCCTCTGGCAGCACGATACAAGTGCGTTCTTTAGTTTTTCTAATGAAAACGGTTGATCTACGTCATGATGATGGCTATTGATAGATAAAATGATCGATGATTTTACTTCTTCGACAGAGTTACTATATTCAGGTGTGTTTACTGCTGCACTTGGGCGTGTAATAAGCTGACAGAACTCGCTTCAAATGGCCGTTTCCGGTACTTTCTGGACTCTGAATGGTTGTTGGTGTGTTACTGTCCCTTTCAATGAGTGCAGAACATTCCTTAATTTTGATTTAGGTGTGAGGGGAGTAAGTGTAGTGCGGAATTCCTGCCAGCGCTTTGTACCTAGGCGCTCCAGCTGCCGACCCGTACGATCGTACATCTTTTGACATTCTCGGTAATCTTCAGTAAGGCCTGTGCGTCGGTATTTCCCTTCAGCTCTGCGGCGTACAGCTCTGAGCCTTTCGTATTCAGAGTCTACACCAACGTAACCTTCAGCAATCTTAACAAACTTTGAACAAAGTTTTAATTTCTCTTCTACAAGCGATACTAGACTGTCTGTATCACTCACTGCATCAGCTTGACTTGTAATGTGACATCGAAATGTCTGCCAATTTGTTATCTTTCCAGAATGCCGATAAGTCAAAAATTGTAGTCTGGAATGCTATATTAGTATACGAAAATGATCGCTATCCCTTGTTCCAATGTCTGTCTTCATGTTGCGCCACATGCAATATCGTTTGAGCAGAACGTGTGGGCCAGACAACTGGGGTAATTAAAGCTCCGTAGGAATGTCACTGAGCCGTCCTTCAACAGAGACCACTCTTCTGATAAGTTTGTTGATGATGCGTAATATTCCACATTACCTAGGAGATATATAAATGTGAGGTTCAATTCACCGAACAAGGTCAGCTGCGCTGCAGAAAATTTGGCGCCACATCCACAAAGAACTGGTTTCATCATCTTCCACGAAAATTCTTTGGCACTGAAAGAACTGCATACTTCGGGCTTTAGCTCGTGAAATTTTTTATCTTTCTTCTTTTTTGGCTCGCGAAGTTTGCCAGGCTTTTCTGTGCCTTTTTTGTTCTTTTTTCACACGTACGTCAGATGAAATAATCAGCCAAAAACTCCTGCAGGCGACAGCATCTCCTAAAAAACGTCTAATAAAAGGGGGAAGTGAAGAAACAAAACAATATACAAAGAAAGTACCGCGAGTTCACGCGTGTTAATTTATGACGCTCTCAGGGGGCCTTAATGATCGCTTCACCTCTTCACCTCTGAAGTCTTCTTGACAGCTTCTGCATGATGTCGTTAGCGCAGAGGGAATAAGAGAGTGAGAGAACGATATAGGGGACAGTGTGGTGGGTGTTTCCTACGAGCAACATGAGGCTTTCCACTTGGTCAACGTTCGCTGGGCAGTGGTGTTGTATGTTTTTTATTAGTTCACATCTTGTGTTGATTGTTCTCTTTTTTTTTGAACACTGAACTACCCCTCCTTCGTCGCCCCCCCCCAACTTTTTTTTTTCTCTTCTTTTTACCGAAGCCACCTCGTTAATTCTCAATGAAGAAAGTGACGAAAGGAAGGATGCAATTTTTTGCTTCGCCGGGGCAGTGCCTCTTTGGCCCGTGAAGTGTCTTTCATTTTTACTGTGAGCTACAGTTAAATTCCAGAACCACAGTAGGAACGACAAAAGTAGAACACGCAAAGGCAAGATTTTGTCCTAAATTTTACCTCAGTTATCTTCCCTTTTCTACAGGGGCATTCACCGTTGCACTAGCAGGGGATTAAAGCTGTTCATGAAGTTTGCCAAAAATACTGCTGAGCTGCGGGATCATGCATTTCTCAATATTTTAATGTTTCCTAAAAGGACTACTACTTGAAAGCAGTTCTTTTTGTATTTAGGATAATAAAATATTATGCGCAGCTCTGCTATCGCAAACGCCAGAGACCAGCGGAGCTGGGGGAAGTTAAGGCTTCAGAAAATCCATGCCGTCTTCCTCGGGTGGGGGGCCGGGAGGGGGAGGGGGTTCGGTTGGGACGGTGCGTCATTTGAGACGCCCACCGCAACATAAGGGATTTGTTGAGAAGCCATATGCGTCGGTGTCGTGTGCCAGACACTGCAGCGACGCGGCATCACCAGCCGCGGCTTAGCTCTGATGTATGCTACCTCCGACGCCGTGTACCTAGTAGCTTCTTGAAATCCGCCGAAGCGAGCGCGCGGGTTTTTATCGGAGAGCAATGACGTCATCCCACCATTGCCCCACCACGCCGCTCCTCCTACCCCGCTAGCCTACACCCACCCTCGCCGCGTCACTACGATGAGCGATGCTATTTTTATACTCTGGTTTCACTCTCTCTCAGCTCTCTCTCCCCAGTTCGGCGAAGCTGCGGACGTCAAGAGAAACCCAGCGAAGTTCTAACAGCTGCATTGCAAAACAAGGAAACCGGTGGCACGAAATAGTAGTTATGATTGGTCTTTGCGTTGGGACGTGGGTTGTGGTTAGGAACTGTACTATTAACGCTTCGCGAAGTTTTCTTAAGGTTTTCGCGGCAGGGTAATGTCACGTTTAACGTATACTTCTCAGTTAACCAACCGGGCAGTGAAAGGGCGTCTTGGTAGTAATAGATAGAAAACTGTTGCGGCTATTTTATCACAAGTGCTAAGCAACGATTCTGTAAGGGGTGATTTGTCTGCATCGCCTTTGATTTCATTGCGGAATTCAGCGTATTAGTCAAACGCGCAACCAACACTTAACCCATGATACTCGCCAGTCGCAAACAGTTTTGATAATTAGTACATCTCAGTAGCTGATAATTTTAAAAAGATTTATGTGGAACATTGATATTTCTTGTTGTTCCCTCTGAGAATCTACGCACCTGAAACGACTCAAGTAAATATCTAAAGAGGGCACGTGTTCGAGTTATAGGAACCTAAGTTGAGAAAGGTAATGGTTGCAATTGGCACCATGGACTACATTTACAGAGCAATTAGCGCAACAATGGCAGCTTCGAAACTTCATTTTCGTGCCTTGTTAGACTCCTTCTGACACAACCGTGTAGTTATCAGCAGCGGAACATCCCGCATTAGCCTCTACGCGGTAACTGGTGAGGAGATGCCCCATCACTGTTGATGGAGCAGTGATTCCTGCCATCGCCTATTGCAGCTATTTAGGGAGTGTACATCGACCGGTGTTTGCCATTTTCAACGCATGCCACTTTTTTTTATGAATCAAGCTTCGCAGCTTCGTACATGTATACAACACCCAGCACACCCGCCTAGAGCGCGGGAGTGATGCGCTCAGAACTGCGTTGGCGCCGTCCATAGCACTCGTTCTAGATAATCAGATACCGCATTCGCAAAGCTTTTCATTCGTAAGTGCTCCTTTCCATTGACCGGCCACCTTCCTTAATTATATGTCCACAGCACCAGTATTAGCTACAATTCGCTCTTATGGACAATTCTAGCTTAAAAGCTTCTTTTCTTGTGTGTGTGTGTGTGTGTGTGTGTGTGTGTGTGTGTGTGTGTGTGTGTGTGTGTGTGTGTGTGTGTGTGTGTGTGTGTGTGTGTGTGTGTGTGTGTGTGTGTGTGTGTGTGTGTGTGTGTGTGTGTGTGTGTGTGTGTGTGTGTGTGTGTGTGTGTGTGTGTGTGTGTGTGTGTGAACAAGGGCTGGTATAAAGTGGGCCAGTATAATCTAAGGATTCCTCTCGCTCGCTTTCCATTCCTTTGATCATCCAACGTACACGATCGGCTGATCCTGGTGATAAAGTGGGCGGAGTGTTGCTTGTACCACTGACGTTACGAAGGCGTTCTGAGATTTTAGGTCACCAGGGGCAGAATTCACAAAGGTTTTCGTTTCGCCCTTGACCGGCCGGCCTTCGATAATCGCTCCGGTTGTCGAACTTCGTTGTTGAATAGAATTTGCTTTTACGAACAATTCTAACGTAACAGCTTTTTGCGAACACGGGTCCTGTATTCACAAAGCTTTTTATTCGTAAGTGCTCTTTGCCATTAACAGGGACCTTTGCTAATGGTATGGGTCAAAATCAAGATTGGCTGGCATTTCCTCCTACGAAACATTCTACTTTAAGAATTTCTTATGAATGCGGACCCAGGACCCGGTTCCACAAAAACATTCTTATGCGATAATTGTTCGCTAGGGCAAATTCTAGCAAATCCTCATGTTCTGATGTTGGGCATACGTTTATTAGCGAAACGGCCGATGAATGGATACGATCACTTACGGACGAAAAGCTTTGTGAATTCGGCCTTACCCGCCATGGTTACTCAGTGGCTATGGTGTAGGGCTGCTGAGCACGAGATCGCGGGATCAAGTCCCGGCTGTGGCGGCCACATTTCGATGGAGGCGAAATGCAAAACACCCGTGTACTTAGATTTAGGTGTACATTAAAGAACCTCAGGTGGTCCAAATTTCCGGAGTCCTCCACTACGGCGTGCGTCATAACCAGAAAGTGGTTTTGGCACGTTAAAGCACCCCCCCCAAAAAAAAAATTCGGCCCTAATATACCATATAATATTATACACAATATACCGGGTGTTCAACATTTAGATTTATGGTTTTCTTAAAATTAGGCACTGGGAGGCACGCGAAGACATGTGCAGATGAGTCATGTGGCCAGGGGGACACAAATTGAGGTGATAATTATCGCTGTCAGCAGCCTCACTAAATAAAATTGAATAATTAACTTTTTCTTGATTGCAGTAAGTCGGTACGTTTGTATTGAAAGGATAGAGGCAGTCGTGTTTCTACACAGTTTCACTTGGAAGAGTTCTTCTTGCACCTCTGTGCTCCGAAATATCAGACTCCAAGTTTTAATTGTCGTTCGCATGATTACGCATACAAGACAGTTAGGATCGACGCAAAGCTCCTCCCTGATGTGACGAGGCTGTTGCGTGCGGCGCTTAGTCTGACAACGGGGTGGAGGCATTGGCAAAGCCGTTAACTGTCCCCCTTCCCCTCTCGGCCCTTCCCCTCTCGTATCTTAAGATACGATCCAAAGGGTGTAATTTTGTTTAGAAGTGTACGGTTGTCACACGGTGCATTTTTGGCGATCGAGCCAGATCGGCCTCGAATTTATGGACGATTGATTCCACCCTGCCGCGAAAGAAACAAATGTTATGCGGCCAACGAATGTTTTGCGGCCAACGAACCGTGCCCACCGACTGAAACGCAAACTAGCATAGAGAAAGGATTCAACAAGTGCGGACGCTTCAATAGAGCTCAGCAGCCGAATTGACTGTAGCGCTCCAAGCCGCCGACATTAATACCTAAACGACACTTCCAATTTCGGTTTTGGGCGCGCGCGTTTAGAACGCTAGCTGGAACGTGTTACGCCGGCTGCGCTGATCGGCGCGGCATTTTTTTCCCTCTCCTGCTCAACCGCGCGCGGTCTTGGTGTGGAATCGTTTTAATATTAAGTAAAATGATTGCGAACCATCGAATATGTGCTATGTGCAATTTCATAAAGAAGACGCAAGACGCTTTGTGAAATGAGGAAATGTTTTTATTAAATGTTTTGAAGGAGAGCTTGGTGCCTATATGTGTGGCGCCGGCTACTCCTCTTCCCTTACATGATAGTTATCGTCGGAAAGTTGTCAAAAATCACCAAACTGGGCTAATAAACACATGAACGAACATTCACGTACTAAGTCTCAGCAACGCAATATAAATAAATGTTGGCTCAACAGAAGAGTTCACATGGTATAAATACTCACAAAACAATGATGTTCACACAGAAGGTGTTGGGCACCTCCATGCCGCTCTCTACATGCAACAAATACAAATGCTACATGAACCCCAAGACACAATGAACATGTAATTAAGGGTACCTGTTAATAATAACAATGCGCGCAATAGCTGTTGTATGACAGTATTATTGGGATATTTTTGATACCTCCAAAAGTTGTGTCAATCAACCACAGGGGCTCGACCGTTAACGCGGCTTCGGTACGAAGCACGTCGTCGCTTGCGGCGGAGCAAGTGGCCATTGCCTTGGCCCTCCTGGATGACGGACATGCCAATATCTTCAGCGACTCCAGGGCAGCCATCCGCGCCTTCAGCGTCGGCGCCGTGTGTAAGGAAGCCTGTCGCATCCTCGCCGGCAAAAGCATCACCACCCACACTCTCACGTGGTTCCCCGCTCACATGGGATCCATCACGGGAGGCCCCACAAACCTCAACGAGCTGGCCCACTCCAAGGCGCGAGGTCTCACTTTCCGCGACCATGGAGAACTCCAACGCCGGCCCGCAGCGGTGGAGAATAGAGATCAACCGACCACATATAACGAAATTGCGCAGCACTTTTATCTCGGCAGGAGAGAGTTTCCCCTTCCACACAAGAAGTTAAATAGAGCGCAGGCATTGACCCTCAGAGAACTGCAAACAGGCTCATATCCCAGCCCGGCTTTATTCCACAAAATTTATCCCGACACCTATGCCACTAGTTCTTGCAGGCATTGCAATGACATCGCTAGCCTAGATCATATGCTCTGGCGTTGCCCCTCGTTACGAGGCACAGAAGAAATCAATGAAGACAAGTGGCTCTCCGCTATCAAGAGCCCCGATGCCGGGGCGCAACTATGGGCTGTCCAGAGGGCCCACGATGCGGCGGTCGGGCAAGGCCTGACTGTCCGAACGTGGGAGCGGCCCGCAGCGCGCTGAGTAGCGTACCTCAGGACCTTATTAAAGTTTCGCATCCATCCATCCATCCAAAAGTTGTACTAAGGCACGTGCAGCGATAGTTTGAAATGTTGTTGAGCATGGACCTAAAACTTTTCCTTGGGATAGTCGCCATCTATCCAAGCCATATAGTTTTTTCGAGAGGCTTTTGCATGGAGCATCTTGATTTTTACAGTCTACAAGAAGGTGCTTTATGTCTTCTTGAGCCTGTTCACATGAGCATGTAGCACTGTTAGTTTTTCTTATCCTATACAGGAAGCTTTCAGTATAGGCAGTGCCTAGTCGAAGCCTATCAACTGTTGTGTCGACAGATCTACAAATTTTGAACGGAATATTGAATTCTATTCCGGGATCTATAATATATAATCGAGAATTCTGCGTACCCTTTATGAACCCAGTTTCCTTGGACAATCTACCGCATAGTTTGTTCAATAGACATCACGCATCTCTCGCCGCTAGAGGAAATAGTGACAATTCATTCTCCTGATGTGCTGCAGGTGCCATGTGATCAGCTGTTGCATTTCCTATGATTTCGCAGTGACTTGGAATCCACTGGAAAGTATTGTCGTGTTGTAGATCTTTCGCTATGGCGTATGTCTTCTCTATTTCGTATGTCAATGTGCTGTTTGTTTTTCTTATGCTGACTTCACTTAAGCACAGCAATGAGGCTTGTGAGTCACTCAAAATTACTCATCGAAGTGGTTCTGTCTGCTCGATCTACGTACTTAGTGTAAATATGTGATAAAGTTAATTGCTTTATCGCAACTAAGGGTATATTACATTTGCGACCTACTCCACGAATTGAAGTGACTATTTCTGGAATTGCTAGTCGCCATGGGGGATGAGTTGCGCAAGTAGGCCAGTATTCGTAAGCAGGGAGTAAGTTTTTGCACCGCCGTATTTCTTCATATATGCGTGCAGCGGTTCTGTCATGAAGGTCTTGGTATAGTGGATGATTAGCGTGTTGCGTAGCCGAACGAAAAACGTGACGACAAGTATCGGTAAATCTTAGTGCATGAAAAGTTGGTTGAGGGGGGACCCAGCAACTACCAAAACACTGGAAGATGCACGCGGAACACCAAGACATATGCGAAGGCTTCTGGCCAGCAATATTTAAATTCTTTCCTCTAGATAACAGGATATTCCATGCAGCACAGGAGCAGAGTATGCTATTCTTTGTCTAATGATTGCCGAGTGAATGCGCAGTAAGGAAGAGGTTGAACTACACTATCTTACTCCAACAAATCGACGAATAATGTTGATTAGGGAGCTGACTTTCTTCTCTGATGCTTTTATTTGGGGAGCCCATGATAGCTGGCTATGATAATGCCCAAGAACTTGCGTTGTCGCACAAGTTGCAGACGCTGAGAGTCTAGCACGAGCTATATAGAATCTCTTGAGGCATTTTCTTGTAAAGGCAAGTACAGCAGTTTTCTCCTGTGAAATAATCATACTTCTGTTTTTCAAAAAATCATTAATTAGTGTTAAGACAGCTTGTAACGTTTGTAGAGCGGCTTGGGTACTCGAGTCAGGTGCGCATGCACAAGTCGTCTGCATATAGTGAATAATTCAAGGAAGCAAGCAGGATATGGGGTAATTCAGCCATAACACAGTAAAATAGAAATTGACTGAGTACACTACCCTGCGAAACGATTTGATTCGCTTTATTCTCTGTGCTTTTGCCATCAGAAGCTTCAGTAAAATTTTCCTGCCTATTAAGAAATATGCAATCCTTCACAATGTTTGGCCAACTATGCCCAACTGAATCAACCCATGTAGTACGTGAGTGGGACTGGCTGAGTCAAATGCACACTTTATGTCTAGAAGCACTGCAATGGTGATTCTTCCACAGCTCCTCTCATGATGTACGTAAATAACAAGATCTATAATAGCATCCATCGTATTCCGGCGCCTGAGGAAGCCTGGCATATCTTCGGGTAGTGTGTTGGTGCATTCTGTCCATCCCTAAAGCCTAGCGTCTATCATCTTTTTCATAAGTTTACATAGACAACTTGTCAGACTGACAGAGCGGAAAGAATCTAGCGATAAAGGAGTTTTACCCGGTTTTAGTATCGGAACACTTCGTGCAATTTTCCAAAAAGGAGGAAGACATTCCAATATCCACGCATCATTCAGCAATTTTAACAAAGTTTTTGTGGCCACAGGACCCAGATTTTTTAGTGCAGCATATGTGACCCCATCAGGTCCAGCCGCTGTCCTCTGGCGGCACGATACAAGTGCGTTCCTTAATTCTTCTAGTCAAAACGGCTGATCTAGGTCATGATGATGGCTCTCGATAGATAAATTGCTCGATGCTTTGAATTCTTCAACAGAGTTACTGTAGGCAAGTGTGTTTATTGCTGCACTTGGGCGTGTAATAAGCTGGCAGAGGAAATGTTTATTTTGGTCCATATAAATGCTCGTTCCGGGCTTTTTGTGCATTTTGTCCAACGTTGTGGCACCACGCAAGCAGCAGTAGTTCCTGTATGAAGCTCCACTGGATGACGTCAGGTGAAAAAAGTAAAATATAAGCATGCGTCATTTCGGTATTAACTATACTTATAGGAATAATGCATGTAGAGGCGAAACGTGCGAAGGTTGTGAATGGGTGGCATCAAAAACAAAAGAAATTCGCTTTTTTATACATGGCGTAGAAAATACCCGAGTAATCCCAAACAATACAGTACATAACATATCACGAAAACATCTGATTTCCAAGCATTCCTCCATTCTCAGGCCTCATTTCCTGCACTTTAAGAGCACAAATACACGGGCGACTGCGCGTCTCCAAAAGAACTTGGCTTCAACTGACGCGAAAGTACGCTACGTATACACTCTGAAAGCAGATTCACCTTTGGGGTGTATATTTGCCACACAACGGTAATCTTCATCTGTCTTACTTGCGTTTCCTTTCCTGAAAACGCTGCGCTCGCTACTTTCCTGTCGAGAATGCTCTGTCATGCTGATAACGCGCATGCCGTTCGTTACTGGTAAGTACCGGGTTCGCAGCCTTGAAGAAATGAAATGCGGACAAGAGAGATGATATTTATTATTGTGGAGCAAGATACAACCCAAAGGGTGTAATTTTGTTTTAGAGTGAAGAAATGCGCAGCGTTAAAGAAATGCGTGCAAGACATGTGACGGTTATTGTTGTGTGGCAAGATACGACCCAAGGGGTGTAATTTTCTTTAAGAGTGCACAGTCTTTTCCGCATTTCCTTTCTTTAGCGCTGCAAACCCAGTACTTCCATGTCCCGAACGGCATGCGCGTTATCAGCACGGCAGAGCATTGTCGACAGGAAAGTAGCGAGTGCAGCGTTTTCTAGAATGGAAACGCAAGGAATACATATGGCGATTATTGTTGTGTGGAAAGATACGACCTAAAAAATTTAATTTTGTTTAAGAGTGTACACAGAGGTAGCTACAACGCAGGCTCTCAACCAGACCATGCTAGACGCTCGCAGAATTCCTTCTCCTCGCCCTCAAGATAAATGCGTGGGTGCAAAGCCTGTTTTCAGTAATTCAGAAGGCAGAATTTTGGAGTTACATGTTCCTGGTGCACTCTAAAACAAATGTATACACCCTTTGAGATGTATATTTGCTACAACTCAACGCACCCTTAAAACGGTTGCACCCTTTGGGGTGTATATTTGTCCCACAACAATAATCATCATCTGCCTTGCTTGCGTTTCTTGAAAACTTGGCGCTCGCTACTTTCCTGTCGAGGCACCGGGCTTGCAGCGTTAAAGAAAGGAAACGCGGGCAAGACAGACGACGATTATCGTTGTGGGACAAGTTAAGCCCCACAGGGTGTAACTTTTTTTAAGAGAGCACTCTAAAAAAAGCTTACACCCTTTGGGGCTTATCATGTCCCCAAACAACTCTGAGTTTACACCTTTTCAGACGTATCTTGCCGCACAACAATAAATGTCATCCGTCTTGTCCGCATTTCCTTTCTTTAACACTGCGAGCGTGGAACTTTCCAGTAACGAACGGCATGCGCGTTATCGGTATGACATATCACTGCCGACAGGAAAGTAGCGGGCGCGGCGTTTTGAAGAAAGGAAGAGAGAGAGAGAGAGAGCAAATGATAAAGGAAAGGTAGGGAGGGTAACCAGGACTGAGCCCGGTTGGCTACCCTACACTGGGGAAAGGGAAAAGGGGACGGAAAGATTAAAAGAAGAGAAAGTGTACTAGCTATATCGTTCGGTCACTCAGTCCGGATCACAGACGCTGACTCAATCCAGTTGCCTTCAAATATCGCAGCAGAGCTTTTGTGGCCTTTTGTAGCTGCGATATGTGAGGCCATGGTCCCAAGATCTTTTTCAAGGTGAACGGTGTTCTATCGAGCTGATTTAGAGCTGTGCAGAGGTCATGTCTTTCGTTTTGAAAAGATGGGCAGTAGCACAGTAGATCTTCTATAGTTTCCTCGGCACCGCAGGCATTCCACTCGGCGCTATCAGCTATTCCAATCAAAAATGCATATGCATTGGTGAATGCGGCGCCCAAGCGTAAGCGGCACAGCACTGTTTCCTCATTACGCGGAAGCCCTGGTAACAGCCGCAGTTGCATAGAGGGGTCGAGGAAATGCAATCGTTCTTGGGTGAAATCAGGTGTGTGCCACTTCTCTGGCGTCATACGGTGTGCTACCTTGCTTAGGTGTTGGGCCGCGTCGGTCCGCGATAAAGGTACAGAAACAAGGGTTGCTCCTTCGTGTGCTTTCCTAGCAGCTTCGTCAGCGAGGTCGTTGCCGGAGATACCGCAATGGCCGGGCAGCCACTGAAGCACGACGTCGTGTCCTTTCGCTATCATACGATGGTGCATTTCTCGTATCTCCGACACTAGTTGCTCACACGACCCGCGACGAAGAGATGACAGAAGACATTGTAAGGCCGCCTTCGAATCGCAGAATATTGCCCACCGATTAGCGAATTGGTTGTTAATGTAATCAACGGCACCTCGGAGGGCAACAAGCTCCGATCCGGTCGATGTTGTCATGTGAGAAATCTTGTATCGGATGGTAATTGATCGTGATGGTATAGCCACTGCGCCGGTGGAGCTGGTCTGAGTGGAAGAGCCATCCGTATATATGTGGACTCGGTCAAAGTAGAAAGTGTTCAAACAATCCAGAGCTGCTTGCTTCAGGGCCAAGGTAGGCAGGTCGGTCTTCTTTCTTATCCCTGGAATCGTGAGACGCACTTGAGGTTGTTCTAAGCACGACAAACCTGAGGTTGAACGTGTTGAGGGTGTGAAGCCCGATGGTAGACAGGCACGATGGATGCTGACCTCGTTGGAGAAGGACGCCTGTGGTCGTCGTTCTGGCAGGCAGGCAAGAGAGCTTGATTGCATGCGTGAAACATGACGAACATGGGCCCTAAGCGTGTCGATGCTATTGTAAGTCGTGATCGGATGGTCTCGAGCAATTATAATGGTTCCTGCTGTTGAGGCTCTCCGCGGAAGTCCTAGGCAAGCACGTAGTGCCTGTGCTTGCACGCTCTGTAGTTCTCGAAGATTTGACTTGCATGTTTTAGCAAGCACGGGAGAACTGTAACGTAGCAATCCGATAAAAAGTGCTCGATATAACTGTAGCATGGAGCCCACTGACGATCCCCATTTTTTCCCGGCGATAAACTTGAAGACATGAACAATAGACGTGAGCTTCTTCAAGTGGGCAACATGAGGGCTCCAAGAGAGGTGCCGGTCCACAATGACACCCAAAAACCGATGATTTCTCTTGTAGGAGATAGGCTGGCCATTAATGCGTACTGGATAACGAGACATTGCACTCTTAAAACTGTTGCACCCTGTGGGGTGTAAATTTGTCCCCTGTCATCTGCCTTGCTTGCGTTTCCTTTCCTGAAAACTCGGCGCTCGCTACTTTCCTGTCGAGAATGCTGCGCCACACTGATAACGCGCATGCCGTTCGTGACTGCGAAGTACCGGGCTCGCCGCGTTAGAGAAAGGAAACGCGGGCAAGACGGATGACAATTATTGTTATGGGACAAGATAAGCCCCAAAGGTGTAATTTTTCTAAGAGTGTGGTTTTCTTGTAAAAGCGACTAACGCACGCAAGGAAACGCAAGCAGATGATTATTTTTGTGTGGCAGATAAACACCCCAAAGGGTGTAAACTTTTTTTTAGAGTGAACAATCTTCATCTGCCTTGCTCACATTTCCCATCTTGAAAACTCGGCGCTCGCTACATTCTTATCGAGAATGCTGTGTCAAGCTGACAACGCGCAAACTCTTCGTGACTAGGAAGTACCAGGCTCGCAGGGTTAAAGAAATAAATGCGCGCAAGACAGATTGCGATTATTGTTTGGGGACAAAATACAACCAAAAGGGTGTAAGCTTTTTTAAGAATGAATAATCGTCATTTGTCTTGCTTGCCTTACTTTGAAAACGCTGCGCTCCGTACTTTCCTATCGAGAATGCTCTGTCATGCTGATAACGCGCATGCCGTTCGTGACTTGTAAGTACCGGGCTCGTAGCGTGAAAGAAAGAAAAGGCGCACAAGACAGATGGCGATTACTGTTTTATGGCAAGATACGACCCAAAGGGGCTAAATTTGTTCAAGAGTGTTGGAGCGCCTTGGCGTTATCTACTCCGCGTTCCACCGGCGCAAGCAACACACTCCCGTGTTGTCATTCTTGGCAATAGCTCGTCGCGTTTTCGACAAGCGTGAGTACCGAAAGGTATCTGTTGTTGCGGGGCCATAAAAAGCGTCGCAAACTTGTCCGAATAGTGGCTCTTGTGCGAAATCCCGTTTTCGACTGCGCTCATTTTACGAGTATTTTTGCGTGTTTTCGGGAGACGCCGCTCCCGAAACCTTCGGCGATGGAAGCGGAGTCCGTTAGACGTCCGGAGGAGACAGACGTCACAGCATCAAGCGCTCCTAGGAAGCGCAACCACCTCATGAGCGACACAGGCAGCGAGGACACCATGCTGTACTACTCTGCTTCAGACGAGTATCTAACAAATGACGGTGATTACTCGACAGTTGCGAGGCAAAACGGAAAGAGGAGAATCGTCACTGCTTCCTCGTCTTTAACAAGGACGACGGCGATGGCCAAGAACAATGACACGGTTCGGCAACCTGAATCGACCTGACAACCTGAATCGGCTAAACAGGCAAGCCATATCTGCCACACTGGAGGCTCTTGTTCCAAATGAGATTACAGACATCAGAATCAACAACCATAAGAACATTCTCGCGATCGATGTCAGGGACAGAGCAGCGCTGGATATCTTGAGAACAGTCACAGTGCTGGGGAAGATATTAATCTTTCGCACCATAATACCACAGGACAGCGATGCTTCATCAGGTGGGATTTATGATGTCGACGAGTCAATCAACGACAACGATCTGCCTATATTGGTTAAACCCGCCACAGCAGATGTCACTATTATTGAACTTCATCGCCTAGGAGAATCACGTTGTGTGAGGATAACTTTCAAGGGAGGAATCTTGCCGTCACACGTGAAAGTTGAATTTTTGCGTCATCCAGCGCGACCGTTTGTTCCACGACCACTTCAGTGCCATAATTGATTGAAGATAGGGCATGTCAGTGGCATATGCAAAAATTCTACCATGTGCCCAAAATGCTCTGAGCAGCACAGCGCTGATGCTTGCCGTGCGACTGATTTCAAGTGTGCGAATTGCTCTGGTCCTCGTGAAGCATCGTCGAAAGACTACCCGAGACACAAGACAGAGCTGAAAGTCCTGAAACAAATGGTGAGAGACAACTCAACGCACAGAGAAGCAGCCGTAAAAGTGCGACTGCGCCATGCCCGCCGCAGACGATCTTCGTCCACTAGAAATACTGATACCGTCGTAAGAAAGACGCTACTTCCAACAGCTGGTGCTCCGAATACCCACACTAGCCACACGGGGTCTGGTGACGCATTGAATACGTCTTCTGCAAGGGCCTGGCCTGCGCTTCCGGCATTGAGTCCTCCAGCAGAACAAAGATCGACGGTGGACTACCGACGCACCAATGACGGCACAGATGGTGTGCGAGGACAAGACAAGCAAGTAATAGCTATAATCAAGTCTCTAATGAAAGTCATTCGCGTGTTGATAAATGACATACAGACGCCATCTGCTCGGGGTGCACTGCAAGTGCTAGACGGTCTGGATCCAGTTCTTGCGAGCCTCGAATAGCAAGCACAATGGCTCTACCGCGTCAGCCGTACTTCAGACAAGTCAAGGAAGCGTCTATTATGCAGTGGAATGCCCGTAAACTGAAATCTCATATAGCTAATTTTAGCAATTACATTTTCACCAATCGATTCCCCATTATTGTCATATGTGAACCGAATCTACAGAAACCCGTCCGGATCTCAGGCTATAAACCTTATGTATTATCGACTTGTAATGAAATTAGCAAGGTGATAATCTACATACGGTGTGAACTGACTTACATTATTCATCCAGTGCTGCCACATGACAGTAATCAGTATGTCTGTTTGACCGTGAAAAAGCGCAAACTTTCATTTACTCTAGTGGGCGCTTACCTTTCTCCATCAGGTCGTTTCGACAGACAGACACTCTCGTCCACAGAGACTGACTGAGACTGAGTGACTGAAAGACTGAGACGGAGACTGAGTGGCATTATAGATGCGACTCTTGGTCCATGGATTGTTGTTGGGGACTTTAACGCACATCATTCACTTTGGGGAAGCGTCAAGGTAAATTACAAAGGAAGAAACCTCGTTTCCTTTGGCTGTGACCATGAACTTTGATGTCTAAACGATGGCAGTCCCACGTTTCTGCGCGGCCGGACGTACACGGTAGTTGTTTAGACTTGGATTTTGTTTCGCGATGCCTCACTCACTGTGTCCATTGGTTCACAGATATTGAAACTGACGGAAGTGACCACATTCCTACCTACTTGAAGATAAAAGGCCTAACAAAATCCGCTCTATCAAAATTTAAACAAACAATAGATTGGCCCGTGTTTAAATCATTTATAGAAGATACGTGCCCATGAGGCTTTTCGTCCACACTAGAATTTGAGATCGCCAAGGCTATGCAGGATGCTATGCGTTCATTTCGGCCATTAGAGAAATACACAGATTTTGATTCGGCAATACAGAGCCTCCGTGCAATCCGCCGGCGAGCGGAGCGACGGTACAGGTGGACTAAATCGGTTTACGACCTTAGAGAGGTCCGACGTATTCAGAAGAAAATTCAACGTCGTCTTGTTGTGCTGCAATATCAACGCTGGAAATCCTTTTGTGAGTCTCACGATCCACGTAAACCTCTGTCAGCTGCCTGGAGAACAGTCCCCGGATTTCGAACAGCTCCTCAACAACGCCAGCCATCTAAATCTCTAGCCCTCCATCTAGGACGCCGAGTAGTCGACGTAGCCGAAGATTACTGCGCAAGGATTGTGGGTCGGGCGTTCACCGATTCACCTTGCGCACCTATTCCTATTATTGTCCCGCCTTGTTCCCGAGATCCTCGTATGGACGCTCCTTTCTCCATCGAAGAACTGGAGGCCGCATTTGCTGGGTGCAACGATCTTCGTCCCCTGGACCCGATGACATCACATACTCTGCACTTGCAAAACTTTGTCAAGAGGCTAGAGATGCACTACTTGGCCTATACAATGCATCGTGGCGTGATGGCCTGGTCCCTACCACGTGGAAATCCAGTCGCCTTGTTCCAATCCTCAATCCTGGCAAGTCTCCGCTGGAATTGTTATCTTATCATCCGATAGCACTGGCCAGCTTTGTCGGCAAGGTAATGGAGCGAATGATCCTTACACGGTTAGAATGGTACTTGGAATTTTACAACGTATATCCAGAGGTAATGGCTGGCTTTCGACGTGGACGCTCGGCAATAGATAGCGTTATTGACCTTGTAAAATATGTACCGCACGAGAAACATCTGAAGCGAATCACTGAGGCCTTATTTCTTGATGTGAAAGGTGCGTACGACAATGCCCATCATCATGCAATTCTGGACGTTTTAGAAGCTGTAGGGATTGGTGGACACGCCTTTCGCTGGATACGCAGCTATTTGAATGGAAGATCTTTCTTTATTATGACTGAAGACGGACCAACGCCGTCTAGCTACACCAGTCGTGGTGTACCGCAAGGCGCAGTACACAGCCCGACCCTGTTCAATCTGGTGCTCGTTGGTCTCACCGATTCGTTACCGCAAACCGTTCAGCTCTCCGTGTATGCAGACGACATTTGCATATGGGCTTCAGGAGTGACACGTCTACAAGTCTACGCACGACTTCAGAATGCTTCAACGGCCGCGTCAACATACCTAACAAGGCAAGGCCTGGAGCTTTCCCCTGACAAATGTGCACTCGTTGCCTTTACTCGCAAAGCAATGGCCCCGTATGCTTTGCGGATTAAAGACCAAACTGTACGATACAGACGAACGTACTACTTTCTTGGCGTCATCATTGATAGGGACTTGTCTTGGAGCCCTCACGTCTCGTACATGGCAAAGCGTTTGGCCGCCATCGTGGACCTTCTTGCATTTCTCGGCGGTGTAGGGGTTGAAGGACGGGACTTCGGGATGAAAACCCAAAACTTGGGAGTATTTATTCTACATTATGTACAGGGACGTGAGCGTCAACTAACATTCGTACAGACATTACGGGCCGGCAGCAACTCGGACGCTGCGGCCCGCGGCAAGAAGTTCGAGAGAGGTGAATCAGGGAATCAGGGCATATCCCAGAATGCTCAGGTCTCTCTGGAAGGCTTCTTATAAACCCTTCGAGCACTGTAAGTCACGTCATGTTTGACCAATGGGAGAGTCCGCTCCGATGACGCCACTTTCAGCCAATGGTAGGCGCCCGTGTCGCGGTGTCACACCTGGCGGCTCTCTGCGGTCTTGCCTCGCAGACTGGCAATGCACTTCTAACGAGGAGAAGGGGAGGGCTGCTCATGCTCCATTGTCCGAGGCCCACCTGCTAATCCCGGCGGCGCACGAACTTGTTGGCACGTGAACTTGTTGCCTTAAACTTGTTTGCTCGGCCGCTCCTCTGGAATGTGCTTTCCTGCTTCGGCATTCCTCAATTAGCTGTGCTGCGACTCGAAGTGGTTTGGGGAACTCGAAGTAATCGCAGGAAACAGCTCCATATCTAACAGCGGGAAGTCCTGGGGCGCAACAGTACCATCAATGTTGCAACTATATAAAGCACTACTTTTGGGCTTCCTGGTGTACAGCTTATCTGTACTAGGAAATACTTGCGCTACAAATATCCGCAAACTTCAGCGTGTGCAAGCACAAGCACTCAGAACCTGTCTCGGTCTCCTCAAAACTAGGTCATCGATTGCGACAGTGGCCATTGCCCGAGACACACCTTTGATCGTCTATATTGATACAGGTGTCCTGAGAGCCCATATCCGACACCTGACTCGGATTCCCTCACACCATCTTGCCTGCTTGCCAGCAAAAAGGCCACATTCAACCTTTGCCAAAAGTGTTGTAAGACATCAGTCCTACTTACCACCTAAATTTACGCCTGCTACACGATTATCCGATCCATTGTGGTGCCTGCACCAGCCGCAAGTGCAATTGACAATTCCAGGTATCAGAAAGAAAGCTGGAGCGCCGTTTTGAGCTTTGAAACAAGGAACTTTGGAACACATTCACAACGTACACAGATTCCGGCAACATGTCTACACAGATGGTTCCGTAAAACTCAACAGCTCAGCTGCTGCAGTCATCATCCCGGCAAAATATGAAGAAACCAAATTAAAAACTTCATGTGTGACCACATCAACGGGTGCTGAACTTGCGGCACTACGTGCTGCACTTGATTTCATTAATCATGAACCACCGCAACAATGAACAGTCTTTAGTGACTCCAAGGCAGCCTTTCAGTGGATACAAAGCCCAATGCGCCACGGACCCAATGAGCAACTGGCCTCAGAAATTCGACGCATGTATCGTCGTAGCCATGACAAGGGACATAACAATCTTTCAATGGCTTCCAGGACATTGCAGCATCAGCGGGAATGATCACGCCGACGAAGCCACCCGATCTGCACATGAAAGTGGTCAACGCGTCTTGATTCCGCTTTCGCGAACAGACGCTGTGGCTGGCCTACGACTGATTTCCCGTGAATGTACTTTGCCTCTGTGGGAATATAACGCTTTCACCATGTGTCGTTTGCGTTCGTTGTCTCCGGATATACGGATGCACCTACCGCCTGGGTTACCACGACGTGAACAGACCATGCTGTACCGTCTATGGCTAGGCGTTGCATTTACGAACTCGTATGCTTTCCTTATAGAAATGACCAACAGCCCCACGTGCGTCACATGCAACATCGATGATACTCTAGCACATATAATCTGTGTCTGCCCGCGATATAGTGCCCAGAGAGAAGTGCTGTGCAGAGTGCTGGACCAGTTGGACAATCGCCCACTATCAGAATTCAAAGCTTTAGGTCAGTACTCCCTCAGAACATCCGCGCTGAAGGCCTTACTCACGTTATTAAGGTTCCTGCGGTCTACGGGGCTAAACGATAGACTTTAAGAACGCTGCCCCTTACCGCTCTGTAGCGTACACGGTTTGTTCGTGCTCGTCTCTCTTTCTATCTCCGCCTTTCACTCTCTTTCTGTTTTATCCCCCTTCACCCTTCCCCCCATGCAGGGTAGGCAACCGGAACTGCCTCTAGTTAACCTCCCTGCCTTTTTATGCATCCTTTTCTCTCTCTCTTCTCTCTCTTGTCCCAAGATTCAGTACACGCCAAACTAACTTTGTCACCCCGGCCGAGCGGCTTGTCGCTGCGTCACGACAGGCGCGGCGAGGGTGCCTCAAAATTATCCTAGGATGCAACAAAATTAAAGACAATATTGTTCGGAGTCGGAGAAAGCGTCACAAATTTGTGCCACTAAGACTCTGCACGTGCAAAAGTAACTGCGTCACACGGCCGAACAGCTTTTCGCTAACTGCGTCACAACACTAGGCGCAGCGAGCGCGCCCAAAAACTACCGACGTTAGTTACAATAATGTGGGACTCACAGAAAGCATCGCAACGACCTCCCAGTACGAGTCATTAACTCAACTGCTCCAGGACGGCTGAGCTGTTTGTCGCTAACTGCGTTACAAGTCTAAGTTCCATGCCGTAAGCATAATTGCTTGAAATGCGTCGCAGACTGTCAAACAAAATTTCTCACCTTGCCGTAGCTCAATAGCGCAGTTGTGCCGTGCCGAAGTGCAGAAGGAACGAAAAAATACGCCAGGAGCCCAACAAACCAGGCTAAAAAACAAACAAACAAACAAACAAAAAACAACTGGCAGACGGGTCACCGAACAGGCCAACGCTCACATGCGCGCCGGCCTGGCTAGCTTCGGAGGCGTGTCTGACGCATGATGCATGCATCCGGCGCGTCATTGGCCTGTCGCTAGGTAACGCTAGAAAAGTAAGTCGCAAAGGATAATTTATACGCAGATATTTTTAGTTTTGCCGGGAAGGAATTAAACAAAATAAAATAACACAATATCTATTAACTTGATTTCACATCGTTTTTTTACCGATGCTCGCGGCAGCAAACGGTCGACATTAATACTCGCGTTGCGTATTTCCTGTTGCTACTTTTCGCCGAGTGTCCCCACTTGTTGAAATCCTTTCTCTATGATACTAGACGCGCGTGGCTACCGGCACTTCCTGCGCCAACAAGAAGTGCCGGTGGACACGTCAATCGTTAAACCAATCCAACCAATCGTCAAAATGGTTGTACCGCCCGCATCTCCAGTCGTGGGCCTTGCGCCCAATATACGTAGCTTTGGATTAGTGGTTCCGCACATTCCATCCCAGCTACAACTATGGGAAGACCACGAGTAGTGCGTATTCCTGAGGAAGAAGCTGCCTACCGCGAGCGTCCGCGAAGGGCGGCAACTTGCACGCGAAAAAAAAAAATCATGGCAAAACACAGACAGAAACCTCACTCGCAAGAAAAAAAGCACACTGAGAGAACCACACACAAAAAAGCACTCCTAAAGCATTCTCACCACGCGAAGCACGCAAAAGCGAAAATGAGGTGAAATAATGGTGAAACAAAAGATTTACAATATAGACTGCTTGCTAAGTTAGACTTGCATGGTGTAACGCTCGGTGTAACTCAGCTTCGCTGTTCGACCATTTTCACGGATTGGAAGGGGCGGTGATTTTTTTTGTTTTGCAGGCTTTCTTTAATGCTTGAAAAATACTTTTATGTATATCACATATTCAGCAACAGAAAGATGGATCGAGAATTTTTCAAGATGGCTTACAAATCTCCGGTTGATAATCTTGCTCTGATTATAATATTTCAGAAGTCAATTAGTTAAGAATAACTAATCAGGTAATTAGGCAAACTACAATATATAGTCTTACCTTCTCCAAGCAACGGCAGACCCCATTACCTTGGTTCAGTCATGCTGCGTGACACTCGCATATTGTCGCACAAGTTATGCGAGGCACCCAGTATACTTATAGCAGTAGCGACTAGGAGATCATCACTAAGAGTTAGAAGCATAAAGATAACACCAAACACCGCAACAGCATCAGCCGCAAGAACAAATATAACGAGAAGCTGCCAAGGCAGAAGAAAGTCTGGCGGACTAGGGGTATGGGTTGCAAGACAGGCACCCTTTTGGTTCTTGGAGATGGCCTTTTGCTCTTTTCGTTTGTGCTCGTAAACAGAGCACGCGGGGTCTTGCCGCCTGCCTTGCGCAGCCCGCGGCGCCATTTCGGGTCAACTTGCCTGCCGCCGAGAGGGGCTGGCCCGAGCTTCGATGCCGCTATCGGAATGCGTACCTACGTGTACCTGGCACCTCGTCCGCTTCCTCGCCCATCCTTTTTCCCTTCATCGTTTTGCTCTTCTCGCTTGCTTTCAAGCTTCTTTACTCCATTTCTCTTTCCCTTTCCGTCTTCCCGATCCACGTTCATCCAATCAGTGTAATGCTGGTAAGGAGGCTTTCTTCATCCTAGAAACAGGAGTGCCTTCATTAACTCGCAATGCTCGCAGAGGATTCCCGCAGCTGATGTTCCGAATTCTCCGCACGAGCGGCCTATCCCTTTATACTTTACTTTTTACTTTGCTTTTCATTCCGGCCATCACGTCGCCCAACGTTAAATTACGCACATTTCGCTTCTTTCCACCTTTCATTCTGGCATCTCACGCCGACGTTTTGCCGAGGTTTAAAAGCTTTCCTCCGAATGGCTTTTCCCAGTCAAACACGATTCGTGTTCCTGGCTCCTAAATAGGAAGCAGAACGAAAGGGAGCCGCGAAGGCTGGAACTTATAACAAAGGAATCAAAGGTAAAAGAATGTACTCATCGGCCACGTATCGTGCCAATGAGACAGGCTCGAGGGAAGAGGCGGCAGAAGAAATCAAGCGGCAAATACGAAGGAGGGTTTTCTCGAGAGTAAAGCACTCCGAAAATGAGCAGAGTTTAGTTTTTGCCATTAGTATAGCACTCACGTTTTTTTTCTTCCCCACTTCTGTTCTGCTCCTCAACCTGACAAACCCCACCTCATCGCTGCCACTGCCCCCTACCCCACCCCTCTTTTTTTGCTGCCTTCCCGCGGTCGCCCAGTTGACCGTCGTCCGGGAAGGAGCAATGAATGAGCCCGTTCTTCGCCCTACATTCTCGCGATCCTCGAGCGTGCGTCTAACCACGGCTCATCTAATGAGCCGGCTGCGCTAATTGAGGTAGCACTCGGTTAGCGTGCACCGGCGTTTGTTCGCGACAAGCCGGCAAGGTGTTGCCGACTCGAAGCGTACATCAGCAGCTGTGCATACGCAGGCGCCTTCCGCTGGGGAACGCGAGCTGCCGGTGAAGAAACCCGAGGCGCGCGCTCTCGGGCTGCGCTTCGCATGCGGGAGGGATGCCGGAGGGAAAGCAAGGATACAGAAAGAAGGTCGAGGGAAAAGAAGGAGAGTGGGCGACCTTTGCAACAAGTCCAGCCTGTTTCCGAGCGTGATACTCGTTGTGGCGCGGTCGGCGGCAGCTGGGATTGCGGCGGGCAAGAAGCCCAGTGGCGCGTCGACGCACACGAGCCGGCCGTTATAATTACGCGGGGAAACAGACGCGAGATGCGGTGCGCGAGATAGGACGCCGACGGGCGTGTGCCCCGCGTGTTCAAAACCTCGAGGCAGCGGCACGCAGAACCGCGCTCGAGGGATGCGGAGGGTGAGGGCTGCGAGCGCTGACAACGCTGAAGATGCAGGCGCAGGCGCCTGCCTAACGTTGTTGCCATGGCACCCAGCAGCAGTATCCCAGGATGAAAAGAGCCGTCATCACTCGGCGTCGCCACGTAGAGCGCGGCATCGGCTCGACAGTCACGCCGAAATGACGACAGTGCCACGAACCTCGTATTTTTCTGTACCTACAAATGGAAGCAGAATATTTCGCGACATGTCATGACGTCGAGAAATAAACATTGTTACGTTTGCTGTTAGAAGCACGCCTTGTCCGTTTCACTTCAGCCTGTGAACACTTCCATCCGCGTCCATCCATCCTTGTGCTGTTCCATGTTAATGATCATGATGCGAAAAACAAAAAAAAAGCGTCGTGTGGCGCTCTTGGGAACCTCTTAACTCTTTACAAAATAAAGTCTATAGACAATCTATAGACATTTGTCTGTGAAGTCCATAGACTGTCTATAGGCGTTTCTTTAGACTAGTCTACAGACTTATGGCCATACACTTTTTATAGACTAGTCTATAAAAAGTCTGGGTCTATTGACTGCCTAAGGCTTTCTATAGATTAATGAAAACACGTTTGCAGACTAATGTCTGCAGAATGTCTATCGACAAAAGTGTATAGGCTTATATAGTTGTACTTTTGTAGACTGCAGTCTATGGAATGTCTATAGATAAATATCTCTAGACTGTCTATGGAGAAATGTCTATAGACCGTCTATAGACATTTATTTAGACTAGTCTACAGACAGTCTATAGACAAATGTCTATAGATAGTCTAAAGACATTTGCTTATAGACATTTTATGGACTTCAGTCTATAAAAATAGAACTGTATACAGCAGTTCTACTTTTGTAGACTGAAATCTACAAAATGGCTATAAGCAAATGTCTATAGACTACCTATAGACATTTGTCTATAGACATCCAATAGACTTCAGTGTGCAAAAATAGAGCTATATAAAGTTTAATAATAATATATGGGGTTTTACGTGCCAAAACCACTTTCTGATTATGAGGCACGCCGTAGTGGGGGACTCCGGAAATTTTGACCACCTGGAGTTCTTTAACGTGCACCTAAATATAAGTACACGGGTGTTTTCGCATTTCGCCCCCATCGAAATGCGGCCGCCATGGCCGGGATTCGATCCCGCGACCTCGTGCTCAGCAGCCTAACACCATAGCCACTGAGCAACCACGGCGGGTTATATAAAGTTTTACTTTTGCAGAGTTAAGTCTAAAAAAATGTCTATAAGCAAATGTCTATAGACTATCTATATACATTCTCTATAGACATTCTATAGACTTAAGTCTACAAAAGTAGAACTGTATATTCCTAGACACTTTTCCCTATAGACATTCTGCAGACATTTGTCATATCAAAAGTCATCATATGACAACTGTGGATACTGTCTTGGGATTGCCAAGAGCGACTACGTAGATCATATCATGTGGTAAACAAATGCGGAGGTATACACTATGTGTATACCAAAGTCTACAAATAGGCTCTGCAGCAATCTCAGCAGTACACAACTTCAGTGGCTTATATCAAGCGAGCTCCGTATTACCCACCGGTACTTGCGCTTGGTTACAGCGTACACGGTTTGGACCGAGATTAACGACTTTTGTCTATTGTCAACCTATAGACGGTATGCAGACCTGAAGCAATAAGAATTTTACAGTATCGGCTGTTTTCTACTTCCTCTCACGCCTTACCACAATCGGTAAACGGGCTGCTCGCACAGGCTAACATGACCTTTGGTGACAATTCCCACCATATGGCCTTCACCGGTGGTCATATAGGATACCGTGGAACAAAATTCCAATTGCAAAGAAGTATACGGGGTGTTTCACTTAATTTGAGCCAGACTTTAGGATATGCAAATGCTACGTAGCTGGAGAGGACCAAGGTAATGTTGCTTGCCGTCGCTTGGAGATACTCAGATTATTTTTTTTGCATTCCCCCTGATTAGATAATTAGTGTTAATTTCTCAGTTATTATAATTAGATGAAAATTATCAATGATGGAATTGTGGAGGAACATTAGAAACTCCCGATACAGCTTTGTGTTGCTCAACACGTACTTCATAGAAGTTTTTTTCCGAGCGTGAAGGAGCCCGCGATTACATGCAATGTGCCTCGAGCGGCCGGTCGCGCAGCAATATATATATATATATATATATATATATATATATATAATATTTGTTTGTGTGTGCATGAACTACGTAGACTGCGAATAGACAAAAAGAAATGTACACCTTATCATCTCTCGTCTATAGACAGACTAAAGACCAAGAATGAACAACAATAAATATAGACTGTATCGACTTTTGTCTATAGGTAGTCTATATAGGGGGGGAGAAGACAATAAAGAAACAAACACCTTATCAACGTTTTTCTATAGACCGTCTATAGAGTGCGAATAGACAAATAAGAAATAGAAACTTTATCGACTTTCATCTATAGACAGTCTATAGACTTTGTATTAACAACAGTCCAAATCTATAGAAAGGCAAGGCGGTCTATAAAAGTCTATTGGCTTTCTATGGACTGTCTAAAGTAATTTTCGTAAGGCATAACAACCGCGCTAAGCGGTGGTTCCAGTGTAACTCGTTTTTTTTTTTCTGCCCCAGCTTTGTAATGAACTATTGTGTTCAGTGCGCAATCTTGCAACTTTTAGCAGCTGGGCGTCATAGACAGAGATACAGCTGTCGTGTCGCGGGTTGTTAGCGTGGGGAGCTGCGGTGAGACGATAACGGACGATTAATACGGCATGACGATGACGTCTGTAGGACGACGACCACGGCTGCGATAACACAGAGGAATGGAAATTCGGTTACGAGAGGACTGGTTGGAAACCGTCTATAGAAGTTCTACAAGTACCTAAAGGAACGTCGAAGAGTTTTGAGGAAAACACTTAGCAGGGTTCGTGAAATCATGGCCTTATTCTGAAACGATCACTTACGCTGATACTATCGCCTTGGCCACGCCTTCACCTTCGGCGCGCGCTCATCGGCTGCTTTAGCAAAATCGCATGAGCTGATTGGCTGGTTCAGCACTACGTCATTCACTTGTGCTCAACCGGCCACTCAGCGCGTGCCTGGCAGCGGCCTCGGCAATAGTGTCGCCGAAGTAGATCGTTTCAGAACACGTACTCATTGGTTAAACCTTCGCCCATGACTATGTTCTATACATGATAACGAGCCGCAAACTAGGAGGATGTGCAATCCTGCGCAGAAAGGTCCTCTAGATGTACATGACCTCTTTCTAATAATAATATATGGGGTTTTACGTGCCAAAACCACTTTCTGATTATGAGGCACGCCGTAGTGGAGGACTCCGGAAATTTTGACCACCTGGGGTTCTTTAACGTGCACCTAAATCTAAGCACACGGGTGTTTTCGCATTTCGCCCCCATCGAAATGCGGCCGCCGTGGCCGGGATTCGATCCCGCGACCTCGTGCTCAGCAGCCCAACACCATAGCCACTGAGCAACCACGGCGGGTGACCACTTTCTAGAGTACCAGAGGCATAAAACTGGAATGCAAGCTTTTTGGGCAGATTTAGGGCTATTAGATCAATGACTATTTAGCTCCGCCCCCCTCCCCCTCCCCCATTTATGGCAGAACACATTTTATAAAGGCTGTCAACAGTAATACAATTAGCGTTCAAAAATGTAGCGACACTGTATTGCTGAAGTCACGTTTACTTAAAATCGGCAGTGTTCATCCTGAAGTTTCCGTTTCTTCGGCTACATGCGAGGAACACTGTCCAAGGTCAATTCATATGGTTGCGAAGGCGAGGAGGAAATGCGGTTCCAAACCAATGAGCAGCGACATCAATTATCGTCGTGCGATTGAAGCGCGACTACATCTCGCGGGGCAAAACACTCATTGATGAAACATTATGCATCCAACAGGTTCACCAATGGAAACATTTCATAAAGTACAGATAATGCCATTATAATAGGAAAATGTGACGTCACAGGCTGTTTGCTTCCATCCATGAATAATTGCGAGTACGAAACAGCGCCAGCTTTCTGCGGTTTGCTCGTTGCGATGCGTGCTGAGATATGCCAACAATGTATTACCCTATCTAACGCTGTAATGTCGTCGAAATTCTCTTATGCGTAGCCATAAAAAGTAATTGCAATATATGTATATAGTATTAACCTTATGATATTCGATAAGCAACGTTATTCTTTAACTGCCTTTTCAAAAAATAGTGTGTTTTAGCCGTGTCTTCAGTACCAGAGAAAAACTGCAGGCGACACTGATGCTGCGTTAGTGAAATGAAAGTGTGGTTTTTGTAAATTATTTCATTGTAATGTTGATTTTATTTTAACACCGAAATAGCAGATGTGTGTTGGTACTAACGACACATGCATATTGTACTTAGTTCAAAACCTGGGTGAACCCAGTGATCCGAATTAATGTAAAACTCTCAAAATTCACCAGTGGAATGCGTGTCGTTATAGAATGAGGACCGTACATACAGATGGGTGTATCCAGGTTGCATTATGACGTGATGTTGTGGCGAAAATTTTCACTTACTTTGCACTCTTGTGTGCTTTGTTATGCGATGTGATGTGGGCTGGCGCAGTAGACTACTTGGCGCAAGAAGCCTCGAACGGGAAAAAATTTTTTTCAGCGCGAAGTTGGCCTCGCAAAATGTAGATGGCGTTGCTGCGCCTCCATGAGCTGTCATTGCAGGACGTATGTGTTTCTATGGCAGCTTCGTTACCATAGGCTCTATTCTCGACACACACGACGGCTGCACGGCCGCCATTATCCGCTATCTTGACTCTTTGATTGGCTGTCGAGAGCTCACGTGTCTTGAAATTTATGCCGGGAAACGGGTTTTGAAAAATTCAATTTTGAGTTTTCATCAAGATGACTAAACATGAGGTATAGCTGCAAATTTTATCGACTGATAGATTTTTCCGGTCCTTGGCAGCTATATTGCGACGTTAGCGAGTTAAAAAGAAAGTGAGCGGTAGCGTACAGAAGCCAGTGCAATTGCATTTGCCATTTCGCAAATATGTGGTGGCGATCCACGATAGCCGCCATGTCAACTTGCTGAATGGCTGAAGGAATATGCCTTGAGGAGCGTCACAGGAAGGGCCGTTTTGTAAATGGGAATTTGACGTTGCGTGACGTTGCGCTGGGCCGCCACTGCGGAGGTTTTCCGCCATAATTTGTTGTGGGACGAGCCGCGTGAATTATGCTAATGAGCAGCTATATGCAACGGTGGCCGAGAAGAATGCGTTTGCCACATTTTCCCAGTCATTTGGCGCCATGAAAATCTTTTGTCTATAACGCGTGTTCTTAGTAGTATGCATCGCTCTCGGGTGGTGTTGGAGTTTGAGCATTGGGCCATCATTTCTTTAAAAAAGCGCGTTGATATGAAATACTATTGGTTGAACATAGCAAACTTTCTGCAACGTTATCCAGTTTTCACTGCCGCGTTTGTATTGTAATCAAGGTTCATGTCTTTCCGCGCAATCAGGAGTTAGAGCAACGGTGTCTTTTTAATTTATAAAAGGAATGTACATACGTAAGGTGGCGCCTTGAAGTTTTCTCATGCGGTGCGAGTAACCGGCGAAGTTAACAAGAGAAGGCAGCGCCGGCGCTTGCGTCGCGCAAGCGGACACCTATGGCGCGCGCAACGCTATCGCCGATGTTCGGCCGTTTCTCAGCCAGCCGAGTCAGGCTCAGTCGCTCAGTCACTCGTGTTTCGCAAGATAGCAATAACGCTGCCTAGAACGTGCGCTCATCACCACTGGTAGGTCGCGTATGTTGTCTCAAGGTATAAAACAAGCGCGTTGACGCCAACATACTATGAGTCATAACGTTTCCCGGGAACACGTATAGTTCATGAAGCAGACGACGGCTGGTGCACAGTAGACGATGGAAGCGAGAAGCGTTTTCGACGGAATAATGCGCTTTGAGCTAGCTGTTTTATTTTTACTACACTCTTAAAAAAGTTTACACCCTTTGGGGCGTATCTTGTCCCACAACAATAATCGTCGTCTGCCTTACCCGCGTTTCCTTTCTTTAACGCTGCGAGCCTGGTACTTCCCAGTCACGAACGGCATGCGCGTTATCAGTGTGACGCAGCATTCTCGACAGGAAAGTAGCGGGCGCCGAGTTTTCAGGAAAGGAAACGCAAGCAAGGCAGATGACGATTATTGTTGTGGGACAAATATACACCCCAAAGGGTGCAACCGTTTTAAGAGTGTGAGGAGGAAAATTGTTTTGCTTTATCAGGAAATTAGGTTCAGTGCCTTCATTTCTGTTTCTTAGACAAAATGTCAAGTTTGCGTGACGTTACGAAAGTGAAATGGGGCCACCAGAGCCATTTTGTAAGCGTCGCGCCTACACTCTAAAAACAGTTGCACCCTTTGGGGTGTTTTTTTGTCCCACAACAATAATCGTCATCTGTCTTGCCCGCGTTTCCTTTCTTTAACACTGCGAGCCCGGTACTTCCCAGTCACGAACGGCATGCGCGTTATCAGTGTGACGCAGCATTCTCGACAGGAAAGTAGCGGGCGCCGAGTTTTCAGGAAAGGAAACGCAAGCAAGGCAGATGACGATTATTGTTGTGGGACAAATATACACCCCAAAGGGTGCAAACAGTTTTTAGAGTGTACACTCTTACACTCTTAAAATGGTTGCACCCATTGGGGTGTATATTTGTCACACAACAATAATCGTCATCTGCCTTGCTTGCGTTTCCTTTCTTGAAACTCGGCGCTCGCTACTTTCCTGTCGAGAATGCTGCGTCACACTGATAACGCGCATAGCGTTCGTGACTTGGACGTACCGGGCTCGCAGCGTCAAAGAAAGGAAACGCGGGCAAGACAGATGACGATTATCGTTGTGGGACGAGATAGGCCCCAAAGGGTGTAAATTTTTCTAAGAGTGTAGGCAAAGTTACACCATTCGGGGTGTATCTCTGCTACACAGCAATAATGGTCATCTGCATCGCTTGCGTTTCCTTTCTTGAAAACACCGCGCCCGCTACTTTCCTGTCAGGAATGCTATGTCATGCTGATAACGCGTATGCCATTCGTCACTGGGAAGTACCCAGCGCGTGGCTTTAAAGAAGGAAATGTGGACAAGGCAGCTGACTTTTATTGTTGTGTATAAAGATACGACCCAAAGGGTGTAATCTTGTTTTAGAGTGTAGATGCTACGTTCCATCGTATAAGCAATACATTGTAAAATAATTTACACACTCTTAAAACGGTTGCACCCTTTGGGGTGTAAATTTGACCCACAAAAATAATCGTCATCTGCCTTGCTTGCGTTTCCTTTCCTGAAAATTCGGCGCTCGCTACTTTCCTGTCGAGAATGCTGCGTCACACTGATAACGCGCATGCCATTCGTGACTGGGAAGTACCGGGCTCGCCGCGTTAGAGAAAGGAAACGCGGGCAAGAAGGATGACGATTATCGTTGTGGGACAAGATAAGCCCCAAAGGGTGTAAATTTTTCTATGAGTGCATCCTAAAAGTGAAAAAGGGTGTAAATGCGTAACTCACACCCTTAGGGGGTCCGTTATATACATAACACCCTAAGGGTGTGAGTTATAGACGCATTTACAACCTTTTTCACTTTTTAGGGAGTAACTTATTTTACAGTGTACTGGAGCCTTCAAAGCGTTAGAATTTAGATGCTGGGTTCCTTTGTGCAATGCGTATTTTTTAGATCCAATGTCAAGGAAGCACTGTTATAAAGGCTAAGAAGCAAGAAACTTTCTACGGTAACGACTCCATACACAATTAAAACATAAAAAAACACGTATCTTCAGCCCAATGCAACACAGCTAACAAGCTCGAGCGCACATAGCCTGCTACAGAGGTTGAGAGAACGCGCATTATTGCCATACTGCAAATATTGCACGTGTACTGCTTTAGAAATAGCTACATATCTTTTACAAAACTGGAACACCGTACTTTTTCAGAAGTCGCTGCGCGTGACATGAAGCGCTCTGCCCCGAACGGCATGTGATCATGGGCAGCATTTCTTAAAGGGACACTAAAGCGAAGCAATAAATCAGTTTAGACTAATGAAGCATTGTTTGAGAACCCTGCTGGCAGTCATTTCAAAAAAATAGTTTGATTATTAGATGAAAAAAATGAAGGTCCAAGTATCAGTATTTGAATTTCGCGCCGAAAACCCAGCGCCAGTACGTCAACGTGACGTCAGGGATTCCAAAGTATGTTTTCTCATTTGGGCCGTGTTGGCTGAATAAAGGTTCCTGAAACTTGCCGTGTTTGATATTTGGTTTCTTAAGAACACAATGTAGTCAATCTGTAGCGCTACATATAATTAGTAGGCCTTAGAAGATGCCATCAAAATCCAAGACGTCACAGCCCCCAGGTGCGGGAACTTAAGTAGGCGTCGCCACCAGTATTTTGTTCTTGTGCATTTTCTGGCCTACCAAACGTCTTATCGTTGTAAGAGTGGTGTTTTTGGTGTTGTAGAACGGTAATTTACTGATGCAGAAGAAATCATTTTTCACTTTAGTGTCCCTTTAACGAACCATTTTATTTTATTTTCTAACTTCGTCATCGTATAGAACGTGCCTCGCAGCTCGGACGCTGCCGCGTCGCTGTTGTCGCTAGCATCACCACTCGTTGCTGCGCATGATAAAAAAAAAAATGCGAAATGAAATTCAGCGTAGCAAATGGGCAGCAGCTGATTATGGCTTCAAGGCAGCCGTCCCTTGTTCATGCGGCAAACAGTGACATAACAAAATATGAAGAGAATAAATCTTAAAAAATTAAATTATGGGGTTTTACGTGCCAAAACCACTTTCTGATTATGAGGCACGCCGTAGTGGGGGACTCCGGAAATTTTGACCACCTGGGGTTCTTTAACGTGCACCTAAATCTAAATACACGGGTGTTTTCGCATTTCGCCCCCATAGAAATGCGGCCGCCGTGGCCGGGATACGATCCCGCGACCTCGTGCTCAGCAGCCCAACACCATAGCCACTGAGCAACCACGGCGGGTGAATAAATCTTTAACAACATGCAAAACAACTTCATGTGGCCTTACCATGAAACGGCGACGAAGCAGTAATGCCAGACGCAGGCAGAAACAGCCAACAACGATCCTCGGGCGCGTTTCACAGGAAGAGCCCGGTGACGGGATCTGCACTAGGCTTCGCACGTTTTGGGTCATGCCAATGGTCGTGCCGCCTGTCAAGCTGATAGTCGCAGCCGCAGCCACATTTTTCTTTATGTGCTCTGCCACCTAGCAGAATCGGCGAAGCTCCATAGCTCAGCGGCGAAACCACTCGAGTGTCCACTCTTATCGTTTATTATGTTACTCTATGTAGCGCTCGTGAAAAACTAGTGCACGTTCATCCTGCCAGCTGCGAGCTCATCTTGCGGCCGCCGTGGTACGGCGCTTCGTGCGAGTAAATGCGGTGGCCCGGGCGAAACTGCCCGGTTTCCATGCAGCGCATTAGAGTATGAAAATTGTCGTAGTCAATGAAATTTCCCATTACAATTTGAACCTACACATTCGAGAGCGAGAGCCTTCGCGTTATGCTTTTAGATATATATTTTGAATGTATTTCTGAGTGCGATGATAAAATATAAACTATCGGAGATAGATGATGCGTTCTCGTTCGATACGTGTTCTGTTTGGTTGCTGCAACGTCACAAAGTGGCAGTATACAAAATTTGGGAGAATGGGGAGGAGAGAGTTGCCAATCGGCAAGCGGTGAACTCCCGGAAGCCTACTTCCCTCGTTTGTCGTCTGCTTGCAGACAGTATGTTACAAAACGAAATGTTTCTCGTCTTGCAATGAATTAAATCTTTATCTGAAAAGTGTATTTATTTTCTTCTCAAGCTTAAACACGTTTTCAAATAGTATTACGTGTGACTACTACATTTTATAACTATTAGTTTCTCAGCGTCGTCCCTGGGTGTAGTGTACAGCGAGAAAAAAAGAAGGAAAGAAACGACGGCAACAGTGGCGCACTTTTCAAGAGGCAACAACAACATTCTAGTGGTTCGCTGGCACCCGTTGATGGGGTCGAGTTCGCCGCACAACCAATGCACTATTTGTTTCGAAAAACGGAATCGACGCCGGAATTCACTTTCTGTCATTTCTTCAAACGCGTTTCGCAGCTCCACTGCTCTCATTCCTCCTCAAGCAACGCCAATGCAACAACCGAAATTCTCATCTTAAGTGGTATTTTCCCTAATTAAACTGTAGGTTGGACCCGAACTTGCCATTCCGCGGCCAAAGCCGCCGTTTGGATCCAATCCAATCTGCCAGACGCGCCATGCGAAGCCGGTCTCGTACGAGCGTATAATAGCTCCAAACTTCCCAACTCCCGTCGCGTTCGGCGCCTAGCAGACAACGTGCTCAGTTGCAAGATGATTGACAGGAGCGTGTCGTCATTTTGACGTCACCAAAAACGTGGGCGCGCCCTGCGGCTGGCGACGTCGACGCAGAGTAGGCCAATCGCGCGCGTCGGTAACCGAACGAACGCGCCGAACAACGATCTCCGATCGCACCCCTGACATCTCTGAATGCTATCTAGCGTTGCACCAAGTTGCATTTTAACATACCGGCGATTCACTCGCCGTTTGTTTAAAAAGGACCAGAAGCAATAATTTCGACTACAAAGGCTCTCTTCGGAAAGGGCCTGTAACCACCGCTACAATATTTCAAATACGTAGACCGCACCTCTCCACTAATGAACGACCACACGATTGTGTTCGACGCTGAAGTTCTTTAAATAAACCCACAGTGAGATAATGAAAACTTTTTGGAACTAGAAGAGGTTTGCCCGGTCTGAGCAGCCGATTGAGTTAGACCCATTCCCTCGGCATTTTATAAAGGCCACTACCTGGCCTTTTTTTATTTCTTCGTGCATGCTGCCTCATTCTCATTGCGGCCCACTTTCAAGCTTAAACACGCCCATGTCACATGAGGCCAGTGTAAGATCATCCCGTTTCCATTGGGCGCCATGCGTTTGATTTGCGTAAAGTACGCCTCCGCCACAAAAATATAACATTCTCAGGCGTCACGGCCGCAGTGCTGTCGCTGACACGGGTTCACTGGAAGAGGTATTTCGGATATATTGTACTCAGGCATCGTTCGTCTCCTCAAGAAAGAGTGTCACAGGTAGTTTTAAAATATGGGTTATACTTAGCGTCCTTTCAACCAAAGTAGTGACCTTGGCTAGTTTAAAGTCAAACACAAGGGCGAGCTGTAATTGTTCGGGGAAACGACACACCAAACCACAGTTAATGCCTTAAAGGGATGCTCCCCCCTGTGATTTTGTCGATAGATGCAGGTGACACTCTGAAGCTTATGCTTTCTTGATTGATTTGCTCCTTGTGACATTCATGGTGACAAGTATGAGCTACCATTGTGGCACATTATTTAATACAGCATTCAGCTGTTTAAGTCTGATCTTAGCAAGGATCTTCGCAAAGTGCCCGTGTTCGAGCATGCCTAGGACTATTCATAGCATTGTCCCTTTAATTTGGTCCAGAAAAAAATAACTGATGATTACGATACTCGGGATTGCGAAATTCGAGCGTATCGCGTTTGACAGCGGTCGCCACAGACCTCCGCCCGTTCATCCAGCACACGCTGCAAATGGTGTGATAGCCGCTCGGGTGGCTTCCGCTTCGCCACGGTCGCATTCGCGCCGCACTATTCGCATTAGTTTTTCACGAGCGCGGTTATCAAAGGATGCTTGAGAGTAAGAGACATGCTTCGCTAGCCCTCTCTTTCCTCGGCGCAAGGTAGCAGCGGCACACGCCGACGGTGGCAGCGCCGCGATAGCGGAGCGCACCCGCTCTCCGGCCGTTCACAACCGCCTTAAGTTTTTTTACCAAGACTGTAGTACATATGGCTTGCACTGCTTCCGATATCGGCCCACTTTGCTATTTGCTATGGCACTCGCTTGCCAAGATCGCTCATGAGCATGATGGCATGACGATGACTGTATGAACCGAACGCAATGACGACAATGGAATGATGAAGAAGCGATGACGTCGATGGCATGATGACAATGAGATTGCGATTGCTGAGATTGGCTTCGTTGACATTGGCTTCGTTACCATGATTTATATCTGCCATGATCTCTTGAGCTTTTGAACGCGTGAGAGCTTGGACCGTATAGTCGCCAAAACTCAGGCCCTTCTTCTTCAACAGCAACTCCGACTGATTTGAAAATAGGTAGGGATAGTGGACAAATTTGGCGATACTCCTGCTTAATTCAGCAATAGTCCAAACGGCCCTTCTATCTTTACACTGGCTATGGGCAAGCAAACACCATTCTTCTCGAGTACTTGCCGGATCTGCGTATAGTCCCCGGTGAAATCCTCAGGTTTCAGAAATGCGGGGTGGACAATGTCCATTATCGCAGCTCAGTCCATAAGCACTTTACACGGCATTTCATTCACTACTAGGTCGTGAAGGTAGGGATTTAAGAGGGCCAAGTTGTCATCGCCGTCTTTCACAAAAGAAAAAGCAATTGTAATCTTCCGACAGCCGATCGCAAGGTGTCTAGGCTCCTGGCAGCGGAAACAGACGACCGGTTTTCTAGACTCAAAAGCTCTTTCTGTTTTTCTTCAGTCTTTTACTGCGGTGTTATTCTCTCCTGAATTATCCGGCTGCACGGCTTTCATCTCTCCTCCAGCCTTTTCGTGGTGAATAGGGCGCCTGCTTTCCTCATTGCGTAATTCAGTGAATGGCCTGACATGCGTTTTCTCGGTTTCGCGTCGTGCCGCGAATTCACCCGCTAGCACTGCAGCACATTCCAAGTCCTTTTCGCCTGGCCTATGTTGAATCCAGAGTCGTGTCTCTTCGCTCAAGGACCCATAGAACTGCTCCATGCAGATTAACTCAATAACCTTGTCGTGACAACCAAACGCGTCTTCCCCTTTTAGCCATTCAATTAAATTGGCTTTCAGCTTGTAAGTGAAATCTTGAAAAGATTCGCCTGGTGTTCTAGCTGCCTCACGAAAACGACGACAGAAAGCTTCCGCTGAGAGCCGATATTTCCTTAGCAACGCAGCTTTGACTTTCTGATAATCAGCTGCATCGTCTCTCGTTAGCCTTGCAATTATTTCGGTTGCTTCAGAAGAACGAACGGTCAGAAACTGTTGCGGCCAACTCTCGAGTGCCAACCCGTTTTTCTCGCAGATTCTTTCAAAAGTAACGAGAAACAGTCCCATGTCATCGTTTATTTTGTACAACGCCATGAGATCCCTTATTTTTACTCCTGCTTTACCTGAACGTCTTTCATTTATTGAGATGTTATTTGCCGATTGCATAGCCAGATCCCGATGCACGTCAAGTTCTTTTAGTTTTAGCTCGTGAGGTCTCTGTCTTTCTTCTGCAGCTCTCTGCTGCTCTCGTTCCTCTCTTTTTGCAGCTTCCCTTTGATCAGGTCTTCGCGCTTTCTCTGCAGCTCTTTGTTCAGCTTTCTCAGCTCGTTTCTCTATCTCTTCCCACGCTTCTGAAATTTTGACGAAAGCTTCGCACTTCTCAATCTCCTCAACAAGCTGCGGCTTTCTCTGACTTTTCCCGACGTCAATTCCCAGCTCTTTACATAATAATAACAATTCTAGCGTTTTTCGTTTGCTTAAATCCATAGTTAATCCCAAACGAGGGCTTTCTCACTCTGTTGTCACGTGAGGAAGCTTTCAACAGGAGCCTGCACGTACAGAAACTAATTTGCTGTTTTATAAAACACACGAGCTAAAACTTGGTGAATTCTCAAGGAAAGTGAAGCGCTCACCATTCTGTTGAAGCCAGGGCGAAGGGTGGAGTATCCCATTGCTGCCTACCAGTTGATATAATCTCGACCGGATGAGGTGAATCTTTACCGCAGGAATCCGGAAACGACAACGAAGACAGGCATCGTGATGATAAAAAAAAAGTAGAAAAGATTGTACTCCCTTCATTTGTACATGGATGTGACCCTCATCTGAGTCTCGAGCGGTTCCTATTTACACGTGGGCCAGCACGGCCTTAAATAACATGTTGCGGTCATTTGGTCATTGCCGTCCTCCTCCGGAGCCTGTCTTGCCCTTTGCCCATCCTTGGTGTGAGCTTGGGGAAAAAGGGTGACGTCGTCTTGACCTTCGATTTCTTCTATCATTTTATGTCAGCTCGTGAAGAACGAGATGGCATCATCTTGAGCTTGTGACCTGTTTTCCCTTTGCCCATCCTTGGTGTGAGCTCTTGGAAAATGGAGACGTCGTCTTGACCTTCGGTTTCTTCTACCCTTTCGTGTCAGCTCGTGGAGAATAGTCGTCGTCTTGACGTTGTGGCCTGTCTTTCCCTTCGTCCATCCTTTTGTGTCATCTCGAGGAAAAGCGAGACGCCGTTTCGGAGAAGAGGGCAATTATGTTGACGTGGGGAAACCCGTTTGAATGCTTCTCACACCTGACAGGTCGATCATAACACCACTGACGAATGCTCTACTTTCTTAGTAATAAATGGAATAGACAGGTACGCTTGAGGCAGTCGAATACACCAAAGGGGGAGATGAAGGTGTCGCCGGCGGTGCATAAGCCGGTGGTATACTCTCGCGGTGAGCGTTGATCGATAGTGAAAATGTAGCTCGGGGTCGCTGTGCCGACAGGGAAACCAAGTAATAGTCGGGGATTCTTGAAAGATGGCGAATGCGCGTTCTGAGCGAATGGACTGCTTGAGTTGCAAGCAGATGATCTCTGATGTTCAGGTACATCGAGGTAAACCTGACACGTGCGTAAAGCTTGACCCTGTGTGCTCTCCAGCGCACGAATGATGGTCTTGCATATGTTTCATAAAAATGGCACACTGTAAAGAAGGAGTCCCAAGAATAGTGCTCTGTATAGGTGCAGCATAAAAAGCACATCTGCAGAGCAGCAAAAAATTCTAACATCCGAGATGCTACAGAAATCTCTGGTTCGAATCCCATGCCTTCTTTTGTACTTTCTATGTTAATGATGCAATGGCAGCCAATTGTGATGTCACAGGGACGTTTCGTCCTCTGTGGGCCAAACAGGCAGCCGCCTAGGGTGGCATTTCGTGAAGGGCGCACCATGCCTCGTTGCACCTCACTCCGCTTCGTCAATACGTCTCATCAGAAAGCTACAGACAACGTCGCCGCTGCTGACATCGCAGGGAGCTAATTGTGGACGGGAAGCTTACTTAATTAGCTCAGTGGTCGTCTTAGTTATCCAGCGGCTCAAGCAAGCAAAACATAATCTAGCATCGTCCTACACCGAGCTTGGAACACGAAGTCGTAACGTTGTTGGCGAGCTTCAGCCTTATGCAGTTTTTTTAGCGATTCCCTCACGATGGGGAGCGCTTACATAGAAAGAAAGAGCAGAGAAACAGTGGAAGCGAGCTAGTCAGCGCGTATCCATTTAGAAATCTGCATTCGACTAGCAGGTAAATCGGGGGCGATTTTAACACTACTGACTCTAGACATTTCTATAGCTTACAACAGTGTCGAACATGAGATTGTGATTTTTAGTTTGCCAAGCTGTGTTGTTGAGAAATATGAAGTGCTTTGCGCGTACTGCCTTTGGGAGTGACTCCTCCTTTTTCCATGATGGGGGCTAACGTTTAAGGAAGGTGGCGCGAGGCAGGGGGGTTGCTTAGATGTTATGCTGCCGCTGCCGATAAGTTGACAAGTACTGCATCTTTTCCTCTTTATTCTATTGTTTACATTCTTCTGCCACTCTTCTATAGGGCACTTCCACTCCATCGAGTCATTCTCTGTAGACTATCATACAGGCGAATTTATAAAGCAATGAAAGGTGCTAGTTGGTGCACGTTCATGTTCGCTTTGCGCTGAGGTTTAACGCTAAAACAATAAAAGCACACGAGATGGCAGAACGAAGTGCATACTACCAACTCGTTAATCTTGTAAGTGAACATTTTTACACAGGGCATCCCAACTAGAGCACTGCGCGGGCCTGATATTCTTGCCCGGGCCCGGCAACGCTTTATGAAGCCCGAACTCAGCCGGGGTCCGCAGTTCTAAGCCCGGGCGCGCTCCATGCCCATTATACGAAGCCCGGGTCCGGCCTGGGCCCGGGCGTTCATTAATAGGATTAGCCATGGCCCAGATGTGCGTGACCAGGCCCAGCCTGGTCACTCACATCTATATGTTTTTACTTGCAGATTGTACCGCATGTGTCAGCCTCACCTTTTCGGGCCCTAATCAGGTGCAGTGATTAGGCAGTAAAACACCGAAATCTTTTTTTCTTCAGTGGGAACATCAGTGATATGATCCATTGCCTGTGCTGTTATTTTTCCGCTGGTGCGCACGCATTTATCGATCGTACGATTTGGTCCTATGAGGTCATTTAGCATGCGAACACACACACGCACACACACACACACACACACACACACACACATATATATATATATATATATATATATATATATATATATATATATATATATATATATATATATATATATATATATATATATATATACATTTGTTGGCTTCTTATGATAGGACTAACAAACATCGGTCTCCTCGGTTAACCCCCTTACTTCTCACTGATTTTATATATATATATATATACACGAACTCATCAGCATACAATAAACGCACAAATAGGTGCGTTTGCCGTCGCTTGGAGATACTCAGATTATTTCATGCATTTTGCCTCATCACATAATTAGTCTAAATAATTAATCACGTTCTCAATATTATAATTAGATGAAAACTGTCAATGGGAAAATTGCAGAGCAACTTGGAAAACTCTCGATACAGATTTATGTTGCTTAGTACGTGCTGCATAAAAGTATTTTTCCGAGCGTGAAAGTAGCCTGCGAATACACTCAATATTGCCGCGCGACTGGCTGCTCGAGGCGCTTTGCGTGCATTCGCGGGCTTCTTTCCCGTTGGGAAAAACACTTAAGTGTAACTTGCTTTCGAGGGCACAAGTTCGCCCAATAAAGGCCTAGTTTCGCCGTTTACAGTTTTGCTGCTGTGTTCGCTAATGTGACAATATATGGTGACGGCACGAAATATGTGGCAAGGTCACGACATGTGACGACAACTTTTTAATATCAGAGGACACCTTCGGCTTGCGCCATTCAAAACCAAAATATTGGCGCACAATGTCCTTGTTCATCTAGCCCTAGAATATCCTAGCATCGTCTGGTTCCTGTACTCTCAGCATCACATTACCAAACAAGAGGGAATACAAAGGAAGGCAATTAGATGTATAATTAACAAATACAAGGTAGCAGACTTACACAACCAATAAAGCAGGCATTCTCACGCCTAAAAACAGAGCCGAATTAGCCCGATTGAAATTTCTTTAGCAGCCCCTTGACAACCAGATAAAGATCGACACAGATACATTTCCAGCACAGATAGAAGGTGTAAGTGCCGCAAGCATTCCCTGACATTTAATGAATATACGTGTCATATCAACTACTTCAAATATTCGTACTCTCATATACAGCAATAAGAAGTTGGAGCAGCCTGGATAGCACAGCTGCTAACATCAGTTCATTTAGCCGATTTCCAGCCGCCGGCGAGAATTACATGCGCGCACCGAACGAGTACGTCTCAACTTCTCCTTGTTCGGTCTTTTGCCATCCATTGGTAATCACGTTCATGTCATTCGTACCAAGTAAGGCATATTTCACTTTCTATTGCATTACTGTGTTACATTTAAATTGTATATGGATGCTATTTCGTGCTACGGTGGCGGATGTGCGCTTCTTTTTCTTTGGAGTGTCGTTGCGTGTGCAGTGCTCAGCGCCATACTCGGAGCGCGTCACTGCCGGCACTTTTTGCGCCACCGAGCTGATGCATCACACGAAAGCGAGAGGCTTTGTGAAGCATTGTTACTGCATACAGCCCCTCAGCGATAACCCTGCGCTCAACGGTGGCGCAAAAAAAAATTAAAGTAAAAAAAAAGATAGAAAGGAAATAGATGGATGTCAGTCATTCAAACTTTGTTTTTGCATCCCTTTATGGTGAACGCATTACAAGGAGAAGGCTCCAGTGGATACAATGCCAGCCAGCTATCAGCAAAACTGAAAGCGCCAAAGGTCACGAGGGGCAACGTGTCTGAAGCAACTCATCATGTTCGTGGCCTGAATGCTCTGTTCCCTGGTTTACCTGCATCGCCATCGATCCTTTGATGGTAATTTTTCCTAGACATCAAGATATTGCTTTCGGCACTTTATTCGTTCAAGTGATACATCAATGTCTCTAAGCTAAACGGACCTCATTCAAGTTACTCTGGACAAACAAAAGCAAGAAACCTTTATCGGGTGCGTGTTATGTAAGGATTCTCTTCAATCGATTCTACTCATTTCTGATCACCCGACACGACGACTGGCCGATACAAGCGATAACGTAGTCGTTGTGTCCTGCCGGGGAATTACGAAGGGCAAAAAGAAGGGTAAATGAAAATAATCGTTACATAATACGGATGCCATAATACTTGTAGCACGGTCCTTCAATCCGACCCTGCTTATAGCATCTGCAACGTACGCGTTTCAGATGCGGTTTGTCGTCGAACAAAATAATCTTCCCACACTTCGCTATATGTACTGATATTAATAGTTCTGACTAAATATGTGTCACTCGTTTATTACACCGCACCCCCCATGGTGGCGTATAGTTGCTTCGGTGCTACGCTGCTAAGCATGAGGTCGTGGTATCGAATCCCGGCCACGGCGGCTGCATTTCTATGGGGGCTAAATGCAAAAACGCCCGTATACCTTGTATTGCGTGCACGTTAAAAAAAAACAGGTGGTAAGAATTAATCAGGAGTCCCCCATGACAGCGTGCCTCATAACCATATCGTGGTCTGGCACATAAAAATCCTGGAATTTATTTGTTTATTACACGCCAAAATCTCCTCATGCCTGCGCATTGAATAGTCCCCATGAGTGCTTAACTTTCCTTCGTTCTTTATTTTATGTTACTTTCTTTTCGGAATCATGCCAGAGTGCGGCGCGGGCATTCTGCTTCCCTGTCTGCTTATTCTGTTGCATGTCAGCTTATGGCTATCATGAACCTTTGTTAGGGAAGCACATCACTGGTGTAAATCGTACAGCCAACGCCTGTGTCGTTTCTTTGTCACTTCTTAAGCAACAGCATACCAGGCTAAATGCGCTGTTCGTTCATACGGGGCGCGTTTGAGAGCACTGCTATCACTGTGCGCAAATGTGCATATCACGTTATTTAAAAAAATATATATACTTTGCGGGCTTTTTCAGGACGCATAAAAGTAACGACGTGTCAAGCAGAAACTTAGAAGCCGCTGAGTTAGTCATTTCTAAGAACGCTCTACAATTTTATCATCTGAAGTTTTGGCCTAAAGTTAATACTTGCGAAATTGGTTAAGTGATGTTGACTAATCACGACATCAAGCAGAATACAAACAATAGTACGACTTATTCCATGCAACGTATAGCCAACAACATGCACTTGGTCGCGTCTTCATCGAGTGAACCGTTTTACAGATGCGCAAGCAAACGACCACAGAGAGAGAGCACACAAGGGCATGCGCAGTCCTTGTGATGACTGTGCCTGTCCTTGTGGGCTCTCTCTCAGTGGTCGTTTGCTTGCGCATCTGTAAAACGGTTCCCTCGATGAAGACGCGACCAAGTGCATGTTGTTGGCTATCATCATGTTGTTGCTATCATCATCATGTGCTATCACAAGCACATGATGATGATTCAGCACACCCTATCTTATATATGAAGTGTTGGGGAAGGCCACACCTTGCCAAAGTCGATGAAAGAAAGTTCCTGCCTCACTTTTATGTTAGACTAAACTCTGGGACCATGTGCAGAAAAGCTTTCATGCTATAATTGTTCGTAAGAACAAATTTCATCTAATCCTTACGCTGGACATACTCTATTAGTGAAGGCGGCTGGCCAGTGACAATGAACACTTACAAATGAAACCATTTGTGAATTCAGCCCCTGAAGTTTATTTGAGGGTATGCAAAATATATTTTTCGTGACATTAGCGAACCATGCCGAAAGAAACTGTTCCATGAAGCATTTCTTGCTGATACGTTGTCTTATGCCATGGCTTAAAACTGCAATAGTGACTAAGCTGCCGCGTTCACGGGGCCGTTTTGCCATTTTGTCTGCCGGGTCATTTCCTAGCAATCCTTTGTGGATGGGTACCCACTGGAATTCATCATTTCCACGACGAGCTGCGCTGTGCTCATTTTCGACACTTGAAATAATAATTTCACTGTATGATATGTCTTGAACTGGATGTTACTCAGAAGCTCTAGCCCGACTTCGAGTCGACGTAAAGCACGTAGTTCTAGCTCAGGCGCGTCACTTTTGACAATGAACTTCGCTGCCTTTAGTATGGCACAGTTCTACTGTAGGGGATGTTGACCAGCGTGAGATCTTAAGCAGACGTCATGCACCTGATGCTGCAATGAGAATAGCAATATGTTTCTTTGCTACGGTAAACAAAATAATTCAATAAATGAAAGTAGGCTTAGCACTAGCAATCCTGGAAGGAGTGGCGGTTGTGAGACGTAACACTGCTGCGCTGTATGGTGCTTCACGATCCTTTCTCAGTAGAACAACCGGCAGATGGCTGGCTGTTATGCTGGAAGGCCTAGCCTTCTTGCGACGGCTGTGACGGCAACCGTGCCATCGGGCATTCAGAGTTCAACAACACTCGCAGTTGCACGAAAACAGAAGCTTTCTCCATCGCGTCAAATGGGCTTAAAACCAGCTTCAAGCGAAGAGGAAGGCTTTAGTACACATGATATCAGCCGACACCAAAGTTCATGGATTCGACAGTACTACTCAGTCATGACGTTCGCAAAAGAATTTGACGTCGTTAGGATCAGCCGTGCGCTCATGTGTGTATTGTTTTCATCTTATGTTGAAACTTCCATGTGTTTCCCTGCATATCCACATCTCCCCGTGCAAGACGACCAATAGTTATACCTCCTCTGGCTGACTACAATGTTTTCCTTCTTCTTCTTTTCTTATTACTTTTTTATTTTTTCAAAGACCCTGGACAGTTGAGCTGGTCAGCCGCAGCTAAGCGCTCTTCCTTTACGAATTAAGTCCCTGCTTTTTTACTTGTAGCTGGATTCACACGACGTACCGTATTGCGCACACCAGTATGACGTTGTGCCGCCAGCATATTACCTGCATCGTCCTTGTGTGTGGCGTGTTTGGGCGGCACTGAACCACATGATGCTCGTCCGCGTAATTAGGCCTGTCGTGTGATTCCAGCTTATGTGACAGAAATCCTACAGGTCATCGGCTTTGAACTTCACCTTCAGTGAAAATTAGTCCCTAGTACATCGGCATCAAGCCCTTCACACCAAGCATAAAGTTTGTTGTCTTAAGGCCAAGCGTAATATAACACTTTTTTGCCTTCTGAAAAAAACGAACATCATTGGGCGTTTTAAGCGAAGCATCCTTGACGAATTCAACCCAGTATTCTGGGTTGAACGGGTGTAACTGTAACTGGTGTAACGAAGAAAGTGCAGTCTAAATAAGTGGGCCAATCCCGAAAGTAGTGCAGTCTAAAACTGTGGGCTGTTTCTGTGGGTATGAGCCACTGGGTATGGGCCACTGGATATGTCTCTCTCTCTTTCTCCCCTCTCTCTCTTTTTCTCCCCTCTTTCTCTCTCTCACACGCACACGCTGAAGCGGAGAAACACACACGCACACACGCACACGAGCACACACACACACACACAGACGCGCGCGCGCGCATGCATCAGCTGCCGAATAAATCAAAGAGGACGACAAAGCCCAAATGAGTAAAGAATGACTTATAAACGCGCCGATAGGGCCGGCGCACACAAAGACATGCACGCGTAGCAACAATTGGTAAAAAAAGAAATGAAACAACAACAAAAATAAAGAGGGCAATCTTCATTAGCTAAACGGCACTCAGAAATTGGGATCCGCTCTGGCTTAAGCATAAAAGTGGCTGGGCGATAAATATGGCATACTTATTGATGCAACATGCTACCCCTAATTCATGAGCGTGGATGCATTCCAGCCGGCAGGGTCTTGATGCAGGGGTTTGTTGCAGTTGCTGACTCGTATATTTAACGACAATGCTCGTGTTGAAATTTCAGGCAAAAATCTGACGAAGATTAGCATCACTGCGATTTCTATACCCTCAGCTGGACTGTTGGCTTAGCAGTGGACAATATTAGGCATTCCTATGATAATGTGTGTAAGGAACCAGGGGCCTTATGCCCGAAGCTTCTCGTTCGTAAGTGCTATTTTCTGTTGGCCAGCCGCCTTCTCCAATATCCATTCTCCATTTACATTCTCCAATACATTCTCCATTCTCCAATATCCTTCTCCATTTACTAGAATTTACTCTTACGAACAATTATGCGAGAGATTTATGTGAATATGAACAGAGATGGACATTCGACGCTGACGACCGTTATGTGACTGATAGCTCTTGGTTGCGGCGCCGCACGATCATGTGAATGAATTTTTTCGCATTCAGATATAATGCGCGCAATTTTTAATATAACTTTGGTGCAGGAAACTATCTGTTAAAAACAAAGCAGAGGACAACGCCAACAATAAGGAACTCTTGCTTTCTAAGCCTCAACCGAAGTAGCAAGTTTGGCGGGGCCGTAACGGGACACACTTAAACAAACTGTGGTGCTACCAGTGGTATTCAATGCGCGACTTGGTGCAGGACCACCTAAAATTATTCATATGTCGAAAGGAGGCTTTTGGTGCACTTCAAATTTCCTTCCACGTTTCTGGCCGTTCCTACCCTCACGTCACTAGTGTCGGCGGCTTCGCAGGCATCTGCAGCGGCTGTACACCCTATACCCGCAAAAGTAAAGAAAAAAATGCGGGTAATTAGGCATCCGAAAAAACGCGTAATTGGCACCCGCAAAATAGCGATGAATTGCCAGCCAGTGGCGTAGCTACAGGGGGGGCCGGGGGGCCGTGGGCCCCGGGTGCACGGGGCCAGTAGGGGGGGGAGGGGGGGTGTCATATACGTCTGAAGACACCCGAAAATTGTCGACATCCTCGCCTTCCTCAACTACACCCGGGGGGGTGGGGGGGGGGGGTGACAGAAGAGCTAAGGGCCCCGGGTGCCAGACGACCTAGCTACGCCACTGTCGCCAGCTACGACTGTTCTTAAATTGCGAGCTTAATCGCATGTCCCCTGTGTTCTGTTGTAAAAAAAATAGCCAACACCTTCTCGGTGTACCAGGCGTCGCGCGTATATCGTACACCCAATTCTAACCTGCGGCTCGCACGGCGTACCAAGGCTTCGGCAAGCAGCGGCCATTCCTCCCCACGTTTGCCTAACTATAACGAAGTGATGAGTGCATCTCAAGAACAACAAAACCCTACATTTACAAAATCTGATGACAAGCGCCTTGGCCTCCTGTGACAACCGACATCGTTGGTGAGCCTGTGTGTCTACGAAGGCACGAACTGATGACTACGAGAATCATACAGTAACACAGTAACGGAACGTTAACACCGATAAGGGTTACAGCGGGATGCAAGCGGAGCAAGTGAACGTTCACAGCATATATGTTGATTGTAGGACGTTCAGCGAAGCGGCCAATCGTTTGAACCCCTGAAGCCTATTCCATACCAGAGTTACGCAGCACTTGTTTACGCACTCAGTTGAGAACTGCGACTTGCACTGAGAGTACTTCGAACTCGACTTCAATATCCTATAGGCCCCACCAGTACGTTGGTTCCTAATATATACAACGAGGTTTTCAAGGAAACGGGTGCAGGTCTGTCGACCTTAAAGACGGCAACATTGCACTCGTCGCCGTCAGCTGCGATGGCTCGTGAGATTCTCATCCTCCCTATCTCCTCAGTGTAGGGTAGCAAACCGGGTTTTCTCGTCCGGTTAACCACCCTGCCTTTTCCCCTTTTTACCGTATCTCTTCCTAAAGTAAGTGTGCGTTCGTGCGTGTTTAAAAATCACGAACGTTGTTCCAATGCAAAAGCCAGGCCAAGGACCCCTACATTTCATTTCGTTCTGTCTGTTTTACCGGCTGTGTCATGCAAGTTAAAGAAAATTTTCCCACATAGGCTGCAGTGGTGCATGGAGAGCAGAAAGAGTCTTCGCGAATTATTATGGATCGCTGTCGAAGGCGGTGCTGCTCTGTGAACCCGATGTTTGACTTGCTGACGTTCGTAGAACGTGAGCTGAACTCTGGAAGCATCGCAGTTGTTTTCTTTATAGATTTTAAGACGTTCGACCGCCTCAGGAAAATGTCTATTTTGCATCGCTATTAAGAATTCTGTATATTCCAAGAATTTCATATTCAATATTCTCATGTGAACATTGTGTTAGCATATAAAGACCTCGTATCATCCAATAAAATTACTTTAGGTATAAATGTCTTTCAATAAATACCGAGATCAGCGGATGTACGGAGTTATGGGGTACATAGAATGTACTGATATGGATGGGCCCGGCTTTCTTGGAATACATGGCTGCCCTATAAAATGGATCTCAAGATTTTTGTAAGATAGGTGGATTTACATAACGAGCAGTGATGGAGAAACAAGGCCCAGATTCATTAAAATGCTCTTAGCCATAATTGTTCCAAAAAGTAAATTCCAGCCAATCCAATTAACTGCTTGATATATTAGCGAAGGTTGCCTGCCAATGGCAAAGAGCACTTGCGAACGAAAAGTTTAGTGAATTCTAGCCTCATACACATACGAAAATTACGGCAGAACCCATCTCACTATAGATGTCGACATTAACGCGATTGGCATCGAAACATTGTAGCCGCACAAGGTATTGCCACGGCTTAAACGTGTCTTGTATGAGGCGTGTGTGCAGCCGGCCGGGCAACTCTCGCGCTTCCCTCTGGACACGCTCAATTATGATGCGGTTTATTGGCATCCCCTTTGAAGCGTGGCGGAGACAAATAGTCACCTAGCCTGCTTGATTTAATCAGGTTTTACTACATAGATCGCCATCTGTAGCATTTTACCTTTCTAATCTCGATATTAACTTTCGTATTATTTCGTATCATATTGTGCCATTACCTGCGCTTGCAATAACTCCCTTTCTACCAAAGTCTTCCCTGCTTTTTTTCTCCACCAATACTGTAATCGTATCTTACTTATCTGAACTGCTGACCAGTTAATACTTCCATCGTCTTCAAATCCCGACGCTTCTGGAAGGTGGGCACTCCCTACAAGTTTCGCTGACTCAATACATTGTCATTCTATTACGATGAACCGAGTCGGTTTCGGGATTTCTTTCCTTACTTTTTTTTTCTCTTTTGCAACACACCTGCCTCATCTTGCGGCGCGTATTTGCTTCGGTATGTTTTTGGGCCGAGGAAGCCAACTCGGGCCTCAAATAGCAAGGTACGGTACTTTGCGTTATCATACAGATTTTCCCTCCTGATTTCTTCCTTTCCATGTCGGTAAATCACCATGGTATTTTTGTGTCCATCCTTGCATCCAGTTTATCGTCTCTGTTTCTCTCACTTTCTTTCTTATGACTCCTGCTTGCCTATCTACACTTTTAATTGCATTGTACTTGATCGCCAAATTTATTGACCTGTTCCTCCCCTCTGTGTACGCTTTTGAGGCACAGATATTTGTGCACTTTAGCCACCCATTTCTTTTCATCCATGTTCCTTGGTCTTTCCTCAAAACTAATTTTTCTCTGCGCTTCTCTCACTTCACAAGAAGCTCAACCCATGTCACTTTGCACCGCCTCTCCTGTGGCTTTACCGTGCCCAGTGGCACATACCCAGGGAATCAAGTTGGTCCGACTGCTGATTCCGAGCCTGGTTCCATCAGCCCAGGAGCTCGATGCTCTGCCCATTAGACCACTGACTACCCTGTGACCCAAGTTGGCGGGAAAGCAGTCAGATAAATAGATGCCCCAAGAAAGTGCATGTGGCAGGGCTGCCAACTCGAGGGAAAATTATTCGCAGATTAAAGTGAATTCAAGGCCTATGTGGGAATAAGGGAAATCTTGCCATATTGAGGCAGATTTTGGGCTCCTTATATAGCTGCAATTTTATAGGCAATTTATGTTTTGTTTTCAGATAACATGTGAATATCAGCGGCTTCGGCTACTTTTGGGCTATCCCTCCAGTCGTTTGACCGTTTGTTGTACGATCATCTGGCAACACTGGAGCACTCGAGTAACTTTTTTCTGTAAAAATTTGCAAACGAAAGTTATTAAAACAGTACTATGTTCTGATTAGGTGCGTTATGTCTAAGCCAAAGATAGGGTTTCATTTATCAGTTTGGATATCCTGGTAACGCTTCACCTCGCCAAGTTGCTTTGGCCACGGTTTTAGCCCGCAGAACTAATTTTTGCGAAACTTACGCGAGGTGTAAAGGCTATATGTAAAAATATTTCTCATCATAAAAATGGAAGGGATGAATAAAACGATGAATCTGTAGTATTATATAATTATTCGGGCAAGCGAAGGAAATTTCGGTAAAAATAAGTAAATTTCAGGCTTCCGGGTGGGCAATTGTGACTTTCCGTGTCAATAGCCTTGTCATGAACTATCCGGAGAATGGTAATCGCATTAATAAATCTTAAGGGTACCTCAAGCAAGTGTTTTGAGCCAGTTTCTCTTCAACGCTGCACTGACAGGGCTGCCAGTGGTGTATGCTTATTAATCTGGTATATCTGTCTACGCAGACAATATTTCCATATGGTAGTTTCCGCGATCGGTTTAAGTCGTCCAGTACCGCTTCTTAAACTCTAGACACAGTTAACGATTATCTAAAACAGCTAGGTATGCAGATTACTCTTCTTAAGTAAGCGAATCTGCCCTATGCAAGACAGAAAGAGAGAGAGAGCAAAAACCTTTACACTTTCTCACAAACGGCCCTTATATTGAAGTCACATCAACAAAAATTAAATTATGGGGTTTTACGTGCCGAAACCACGATCTGATTATGAGGCACGCCGTAGTGGAGGACTCCGGAAATTTTGTCCACCTGGGGTTCTTTAACTTGCCCCTAAATCTAGGTACACAGGTGTTTTAGCATTTCGCCCCATCGATTGAAGTCACATGCAAAATTACAGGGTCTCTTAAGATCTCTCTTAAGAGGTGAACGGCGAAAGCCTACTCTGGCTCATCTTATCATTCGTCTATTAGTAAGCATGTTTAGTCATTTTTAACGACGAATTGTAGTCGTTACAATTCGCCGTGAGACACATTGGTCGTTAGTAGGCATTACTAGTCATTACAAGTCATTTTAGTGATTATTAGTCATTACTGCTCACTATGCTCACTACTAAGCATTTTTAGTCATTTGTAATCAATTGTGGTCACTACAAGCCGTCGTTAGACATGTTGGTTGTTAGTAGTTATTACTAGTCATAACAAGTCATTTCAGTCATCAATAGTCATTACTGGTCATTACTAAGCATTTTTAGTCATTTCTAATCACTTGTAGGCGTTACAATTTGTCGCTAGACATGCTGGTCATTTTGTAGTCATTAGTATTCATTACAAGTCATTTCAGTCATTATTAGTCATTACTGGTAATTATTAAGCATCTTTAGTCATTTCTAATGAATTGTAGTCATTACAAGTTGTCGTTAGACACATTGGTCATTTCATAGTTATTACTAGTCATCACAGTTCATTTCAGTCATTATTAGTCATTACTGCTCACTGGTAAGCTATTTAGTCACTTGTAATCAACTGTGGTCATTACAAGCCGTCGTTAGACATATTGGTGATTTCGTAGTCATTTTAGTCATTACTACTCATTACTAGACATTTATAGTCATTTCTAATCAATCAGTAACCAAATGGTGTGAAGATTGGCAGATGACTATTAACGTTAATAAATATGTTGTATTATCTGTAACTAGGAAAAACATAGATCACTCTTTCAGTACACACTAAACAACATCCCTCTCGCTTCTGTTTGTGAATACAAATACTTAGGCATAATACTAACCTCTGACCTCAGATGGGATGCTCACGTTAACAAAGTCACGGCAACCGCACTAAAACAGTTATTTTTCATTAATAGACGCCTCATACTAGCACCATCTAATATAAAGTTACTAGCATATAAAACATTTGTCAGACCGGTACTAGAGTATGCAAACGTAGTTTGGTTTCCTTTCACTGACAAGCTGATCAAAAAACTTGAAGGCGTTCAGACAAAGGCACTCAGATACATTTTTAACAAACATAGGCTATCAGACTCACCGACAGAACTACTCAAACAAGCCGGGATGCTAACCCTCCAAAACAGAGCAAAACTAGCGCGCCTTAAAACCATTTACCAACTCATAAATAATCAACTAAATCTGGATACCTCACGATACATAACGAAATCTCAAACGAGGAAAACACGTCATAACCCCCGACACACACTAAACGAGTATTCATTCCGCACTGACACTTTCAGGTACTCATTCTTTCCACAGACTATACGCGATTGGAACGCTTTGAACGTGGGCTCTGTTAATAGTTCATCACTAACTGCTTTTATCACGCTTGTTGAAAACGATCTACTTACATCTCAGTAATTATTTTTGTTTACTGTCAGTATCACTTGGTTACTACCTCTGTTTTGCATTTTAACACATTTATCTGCCCAACCCAAATCTTGCAGCGTGAACCTGATTGTATATTTTTTTACTGCTACTGATGTATAAGTTTATTCTGTATATTAATGTGTATTTCCAAACCGTTATTATTGTCATGTTTTGTATGTCAGTGTACTTTTTTGAATGCCCTTTCTGTTACGATCCCTGACGGGATTTACAGTATTGAATAAATAAATTATGGTCATTACAAGTCGTCGTTAGACATATTGGTAATTTCGGAGTCATTAGTGGTCATTACAAGTCATTAGTAGCCATGATTAGTCATTACTAGACATTATTAGCATTTACAAACCACGATTATAACGTTATCATTCACTAACTGTCACTATAAATCATTTGTCATTCTATAATCTGTATTTAATCTGTCTTCATATGGCGTGATGACGCTTCGGCGGACACTTCGGCGGTCAGGTCTGTTGACACAAACTTCACCATGAGCCTAGAAAGATTTTCGCCTTAATAATCCTTTGCTGACTGTAGAACGCTAGTCAAGATTGATCTAACACATGCCTGCTGTTGCGAGTAATGTCAAAGCCACCATAAATGTTCTCCGTCGCGTTGTGTGTACTAAGTGAAATGGAGCAACCACCGACGGCAGCTTCGACAAGCGCGCAGCCCCTGCGCATCTAAAATAAGTGCTTACGTTAAAGCTGATCGTAAGAACATAAACCAGCCGATTGCGTTGCTGAACATCATATTAACAAAAGCGGCTGGCCAATGGCAAACAGTACTTACAGACTGTTTCACAGTGACTTCGTGAATTTGGCCCTAGAGTCACGAAACACGGTCACACAGTGTGTCAAAGCAGTACGCAGAGAGTGACACAGAGGCCTCCAATGTAGACGTCCTGGCATTCGGATTCGAGTTACTACAAAGACCTCAGACGTCAATACAAGGCATTTAGAGCAAGCATGACGTCCCAACAGTACAAATGTTGCATTTGGTATTACATCGTCTGTTTTATAGGATCCTTGAATGTCCGCACCCTGTTTGCATACACTTGTGACACAAACCCAAAAGGACAATCGTTCTTTAACATTCTAGGATGTTTTAAAACGAGCGAATCGAAAACTCCTCGGTAAACACACAGAGGTTTTATGAACTCGCAACGGAAACGAGACATTTCACTCTCTTCAACGAAGTCTCAAAGGCTGTCTCCAGTGTTCCCAACCTAGAGCACCGAAGGCGCCGGCTATATAGGAAAATGCACTAAACTGAAGGCTACAGTGGTTCAGTACCTCTTCTGGAATACTAATATGACCAAGAAGTTAACTTGTGTTACCACCGGCTGAAACGGACACCGGTATGTAGTATACATGAGTGTTCTTGGGTCCTAATGGCGGGTGTTCTTGTCCGCCCTTGCGCTATGAACTTTTCACAGGTCTTATCCTGAACATATGGTCATGTTTGTTTGTTTGTTTGTTTGTTTGCCTCTAACAGTGACTCATATCTATAATGAGGCTTGGCCAATAATCGGGTGAGTTCGGAAAAGATTAAACGAATCAAAAAGAAGCACTATAAAGAAACTTATATAGCTGAATGAAAGAAGCCAGGTAAAGCTTAAGAATTAAGTAAGGGAGTCGTCCTGATTCAATTCTGTATCTCATAATAGCTGAACCAAGATCCCTATGATAGTGTCCCTACTACCATTTTTTCGTCATCTTTCTTCCCTGTTACACCTAGAGAGATGGACAGCAATGCTCACATCATCAGTTCATCAGCTTTCGTTGAAGAAGTCATGACGTTAATTTCAACGTGGTCGTCATCGTAACTTGTTTTTTTTTCAAACTCCCGCTCCTTACGTAATGTACCGATAGTGACTGTTCTGGTAACGCACGCTGTGACTGGACCTTTGTATCTCGGAAATACAGCGAGCTCTGACTTTGCATATTGCATGACAGCAGGCTATTGTATTATGGCATGCAGTTGAGAGATGGCTCTATCCCTCGGCTATTCTTCCTTTCTACCTTTATTTATAGTTTTTACAGCGAAGCTGCATATGGCTGTCCGATTCGTCCATCCATCGCCTGTACGCCGAAAAGTTATCCGGCACAACCCCATGCGCATGCGCGAGAAGAAAAAAAATACAGAGGAAGAGAGGGGCGTGATTTTCTGCGCCAGTAGTGACATCGTTGCTCTCCGACGCAGCCGAGCACGCACGCAGCAGTTTCTCTCCGAGTTGTCATGGTTGGAGTCGGGCATGAATTAGATGCTAGCTGGCCCATGCCGTCGTCCAACTTATCCCCGCTGAGGACGTTGTTGAAGGGAAGGACTGCTTCTCATCGAGAACGAGGAATATGGGTTTATTTACAGTATCTACATAAGGACGTTGCAGTTCATCAGTCTAGCATGACTGCGAGAGAAAGCACACTCAGCAGCCTCACAACAGCTGCTTATAACCACTCTGTCCTCCCTAGACCCCTAGGTGAGGGAAAGACGGCAGTTCACCGCCAATTCGTAACGTCGAACGTCATCGTAGTCGACCCGCGTTTTAGGGGGAGCGTTATACACACTTGCACACAGGTTTTATGACCACGCCGAGGTGAGTGGGTTCTTGGAGACACGGGGTCTCTAAGGAGGCCCGGGCAGGCGCCTTTTCATCCCAGCGCCGTCATCCGGCGCCGTCTTTGTAATAATGCTTAACCAACTAGCCCACCAATACATGCTCAGTTACTTCATCCAGTGTTGACCCCGCAGACAATGGTCACCACGTCCGTCCATGACTTCTAAGCCCCGCGAGACGGCCGCGCAAAATACCTTCCAGGGGCTCCCCTGCTTCAAACAGCGGACACGGTGAATCCACGAACAATGCTTGGTCCGCCGACCGCGTTTAGTCATAGCGGCGCCGAGGGGATGTTGACGCGGCACATCGTTGTCCCTACGAAACGAGTCACCGCGGCAGGTGGTGAAGGCTTCCATGGTCGCTTCGGGGAAGCTCGCCACGCTCGCATCTGCAGCTGGCTGAGAAAGCTTTGCATGTCGGCACCTCTGCAGGCTGTCCCTAACACCGGCTCCGAAATGGGTAGGCCATGCGCGATACGAATTCCTGAGGAGCACAGCTTTCGATCAGCAACGCCGCGAGAAGAACCGGGAACGAGCTCGTCTACGCCGTGCCGATGCTGCAGCCCGTGCACAATAACAGGCTCGTGCAGCCGAGCGTAAGCAAAAACTGCATACCGAGTATCCCGCAGCCTACCAAGCCATCGCTTAATGAACCGTCAGGATTAACCAGGCGATAAACACCATGGCCGCGCGTTTCAGCTTCGCCGGTTAACCATCTGTACGGAGTGCTTGGGCAGCGCTTTTCTTTACACCCCTTTTCGCTGATGGGTTTTACTGAAGAGAACCAGCAACCTTAAAACCCATGACTACCTATGACTTAGGCCGCCACTTAACCACTAAAATACAGCTGTGCATGCATGCGTCCGTGCACGAGGACTTTAGGTAACAGGGTGTCTCAGCGAACACTTTCAAAAATATTTAAAAGTTGCGTGTGGCAGATATCACAATTCTAGTTCATGAGCTGGTCTACTCGAAGCGGTGGACAATACTTGCAAAAAAATTTCAGATGCAACATCTACAAATTAATAAAAATTCACTAATTAGGTTTTTAACTAATTACATTATGGCCTATATTGCAATTTACAAATTGCAAGGCGGAATGCGCAAGTGTTGTCCTGATTAGGTCGGAAATTATCTTGCTGAATATTTTATACCTAAAGCAAGATAATGGGCATACAGTTCTTCAACTCTTTATAACGTCTCCCTTTTTATGGAATAGTATAATACTGGCATTATTCCAGCTCTCTGGTGCACTTGAAGTCGTTAAGCATTGCGTATAAAGGGCAGCAAGCTTTGCAAGCACGATATCTGCTCCCTCTTCCATTAAATCATAGACTGTTATTCCATCTTCTCCTGCCGTCTTTCGCGACATCATGTCTTGCAAGGTCCTTCTAATTTGATCGCTAGTTATAGAAGACCGCATCTGTATCCTATGCATCATTACTTCTAGTGAAGGTTGCGTAGCTGTGCTGGTTACTGTAGAGATCAGCATAGAATTATCCTGCTGCTTTTACTGTATCATCGCAAGTGCTGATGACATTGCCCTGCTTTTATTTCAGTGCGTAAATCTTCTGTTGTCCTGTGCTAAGTTTTCTTCGCGCTGATTTCATGCTGCGGCCATTTCTTACTGCTTCCTCAACCTTTATTCCTACGTTATAATTTCTAATAGCCCTTACCTTCTCCTTGTTGATCAGTTTTAACAGTTCAGCGAATTCTATCTGATCTCTTGAGTTAGACACTTTCATGTTTTGTCTTTTCTTTATTAAGTCCTTCATTACTTGGGACAGCTCACCCACTGGTTTCCTTGGTGCTTTACCTCCCACTTCAATCGCTGCTTCTGAAATCATCCTAGTTACGGTTTCATTCATTACCTCTATGTTATATTCATTTTCTTGCTCTAAAGCTCCATATTTCAGCCAGTGAACTACAGTTCGTCTCAAAAATGCATACTTTAAAAGAAATCTACTCTGGTTGTATAAAGCAAAACAATATTCGCATGGTTCTTGCTGAAGCTTGACCAGGGAGTGGCAAGTACTTCCTTGGATTCGAGTTAAAGGGGCCCTGAAGCGCTTCTTATCAGGGTAGGGAAATGCATTCGAAGTTAAATTAGACTGCTTCAGAAATACATTGCCGCAACAAGTTCTTCAATGCGTTCCGCACAAGTGGAGTTATTGGCAACCAAACATACCTTTCGTGGTGCTTCCGCTCCTTCTTAACTGATTCACACCGCGAAGGCTACGGCAGAGCGGAGTGTGGTTACAATGCTCCGCCTACTGAACGTCACCGTGACGTGCAGTTCAAATTTCATTTTGGGTGTCCACCTAGACGCCACTATTTCCGATTTTGGCGCCTACGACGTGCCAAACGTAGCCAAACGCGGTTGTCCTCAGCGAGCCGCAGTGCGCTCAGCCAATGTTCTCGTCGTGGCACCCCGCGGCAGGAGCACTATCTAGCTACATACACCCGGCCACAAATTATTGTGGACCATTAAATCTGACAAAGAGCTGAGTATCTCCATAACCTCACAACGTAGCCTGGTATTTGCATCTAGAACCTCGACTAGAATACGCTAACACCATTGCCACATACAATTTTACTGCCTATTGCTACATGCTGGTTGGGAATTGAGCGTTTCCTGAGATCCTGTGGTCCGTAAACTTTTCTGGCCGGGTGTACAATTGCAGCGTTTGTGCACAACAGAGCTAGAGTGCGCGCTCGCGCTCATATGCTCCTGTCTGACTGTGCTACGTGGTGCGGATCGGCTTTGCCTCGTACCAGCTTGACCGACGGATAGTATACCACATCCAACTTGGGCATTTTCAAGCGCTATCAATAGCTCATTACAAACGGAAGTCTGCCAAGGCGTCTAATCAGGAACGAGCGCCCACTGGCAAGCGTGCGTGTGGTCTGATCCTAAGTTTCGCGTGGTTCGAGGCAAGTTGAATGTTCAAAAACTAGTGGAAATTAGTGAGACCCGACGGCTATACGGCACCGACAATCAGGGTGGCCAAAGTTTAATTCCTACATGGGCGGCCGCGGCCGAGCGTGAGCAGACGATAGTCGGCTTCTTCCGGAATTGCGTAATAATTACCGAAATTCGCGAGGAGAGTTTCGCTTAATTCAGCCTGTTTATTAAACCGTGTCAATAAATATACACGGTTACAGTAGGAAGAAGTGCACTGATCCAAACACCCTTCTTGATTGATATCAGCTATTTGCCAATAGCAGCCGCATGTAGGAACCTGCTGTATTACGAAATAAAGTGCCCAGAAAAGAATGCGGAGCAAGCATCTGTTGAAAACAGAGCGTTTCAGAGAAAGGTGCATTCGCGCCCCGCTTGCGAAATCCATGCGTCGCGCACGACTGCAAAATTTGGCTGAAGTGTGCACAGACTTATGCTATCCGAGGAATATGTTTTTTGAACCGAACCCGAGAGGTGGTTCAGGGCACCTTTAAGTTTCCCGTTGTAAAGAAAAAAAAACTTCAAGCACGCTATTTTGCTTCAGGTAGCCAATGACTGAAGACCAGTCCTTTGCATCAATTTCGTTAGATCGCTTCCTGTCATACCGTGAAAAAGTGCATCTAACGGCCAATTTTTGAATTCGTTCAAGTATTTTAGTGTGTCTTTGACTATGTGGGCGCTAGCCTATACCAACATTCTCCAAAGTCGTTCGAAAAATTGTTTTATAAGCCATTATCTTGCCATCAAATGTGGCATCCTTTTGTTTGACTTTTACCAGACCAAATTTCTTCCGAGCGGATTTAGTATTTTTCTCTATGTGCTTATTCCAATTTAGACTGTTAGTAATTGTTACACCGAGGTACTTTAATTGAGTACCACGTTGTATTTTAATACCTTGCAGGGCCTAAGCATAACTTCATTGCGCTTTTTTGTTAGTGATGCTAATGCGCACCATTTTATTTAGATTGGTTTTTATGACAGGTTCGCTACACCACTTTTCAATAGTTATCAGTGATTCGTTCAGTAGGACTTGGCCTGAAACACTTTCACACGGCAAAAAAAGGCAATCATCGGCAAAGAGCCTGACTCAAATCGAATGGGGAGATTGAGTGGCATATCATTAACATATATATTAGAAATAAAATGGCCACAATACTGATCCCTGCGGAACTACGGAAGAAACAAGTAAACAAGTAAGAGAGCACTCTTCTGATATTTCGACGAACTGTTGCCTATTGGGAAATAGGCTTCAACCTACCTAATAATTTGAACGTTAATCGCAAGGGAATGGATCTTATGCAAAAGCTTTTTGTGGTATACCCTGTCAAATGCTTTGATTAGATCGATTGATACAATATCTATTTATCCATTGGAGTTGATTTCTGAAGCTCAGTAACGCAATGTTTGAAATACTTTCTGTCATTCGACGATCGCTTCTCGTATCTCCCTGTTCCACCAGCTTTTCGGTTTCTTTTTTTCTTTCCAACGAACATATTGTTTCTCTTTCCGTATTTTTGTCGTTATTACACTTAGAAGCTCACTATATTCCCACTCTTTATTTGGCCATTTGCCAAGTTCTTCCTCGACTCTACCCGCCGTGGTTGCTCAGTGGCTATGGTGTTGGGCTGCTGAGCACGAGGTCGCGGGATCGAATCCCGACCACGGCGGCCGCATTTCGATGGGGGCGAAATGCGAAAACACCCGTGTACTTAGATTTAGGTGCACGTTAAAGAACCCCAGGTGGTCGAAATTTCCGGAGTCCCCCACTACGGCGTGCCTCATAATCAGAAAGTGGTTTTGGCACGTAAAACCCCATAATTATTATTATTATTCCTCGACTCTAGTGACTATATTTGTTATTTGTTCAGCGTTCAAATTTGGACTGGCCATTTTGCACTCCCTGCTCTCTTTACCAACCACATATGCCATTTTCAATATGATACGTTTATGGTCACTCCCTATGCTGCTATACCCTTCCTTCGCAATCACATTTCTCTCAACTTATCATGAATTCTTTCTGTCATCAGATAGTAATCTATGGTCGATTGCCGGTTTCCCACTGCCCACGTGATCTGCCTTTCACACTTAGGCCCTGTATTCACGATAACGAGGTTATGTTACTCACAAAGGCCTAGCATTGACTTTCCGTTGTTAACGGTATGGCCATCTAAATCCTGTATGTGGGCATTCATGTCACCTAATAGGATAATTTCGGCATCATTCCCTAAACCCTTAATATCAGCACTTAAGCATTCCACTAACTCTTTATTCTTCTGTGTGCAATAATTTACGGTCCTTATATACGTAACACCCAGTAAAGTTTTTTTCCCGCTCATTGTCCTGATAACTGAAGGTGTTCTTGACATTTTGAATTTACTCTTTTCCATTTGGCTCCCTGATGGAAGAGCATTTGTATTATGTACAAATGAACAACATGAACGTAGGTATACCTACGTTCATGTTGGATATGTTTTCTAGAATGGCTCGATGTGAGAAATTGTAAAACGCTTTGTGTATGTCTAATGCTAACACTGTTCGAGTTGCGCGTATAGGTTAAGGATATCATTTTGTAGCTGCCACAGTATGTCTTGGGTGCACAGTTTGGGTCGAAAGCCGATCATTGTCTTTGGGAAGAGGTGGTTGGTTTCGGCATAGTCAACCAGTCTATCGAGAACCACATGCTCCATAGCCTTACCAAGACAAGAGGTAAGGGTTATGGGCCTGAGGTTCTCTAGAATAAGTAACTTGCCCGGTTTAGGAATGAAGACCACGCTAGGGTGTTTCCACTCTTGCGGGAGTGTACCGTTTTGCCAGTGCTGATTAAAAAGCTTGGTGATCATTATTATGGTAGGGTCATCTAGATTCTTGAGCATTTTGTTGGTGATCTTATCTTTAGCGGCTGATGATGTCGTGCATAGACAGCTGAGAGCGGCGCGTACTTCGGCCTCGGTGATGTCTTCGCTTAATGTTGTGTTTTTGTCTCCTCTGTATTCTATATATGCACCGGCTCCCGTTATGTATTAAGATATCGGCCGGTCAAGAGGTTGACGAGATGAGAGTCTGTTCCCTAGAAACTACGTACGATTTTCTGAATCCTTTTATGAGTAGCACTTTTAGAGTGTTGTGGATCTAGCATGTGTTTAAGCAGGGTCCAGGGGTTCTTTTTGCTCAACTGGCCAATCATGTTGTCGCATAATTGGTTCCATTGCATAGTGCTGAGCTCGCTAGAGTAGTCCTAAATCTCTTTATCTTGGGCGGTGAGTTCGTGGCGCAGCGTGTGGTTGATCTTATTCTTTAGCCATCTCTGCTGAAGGTATTGATGCTTTTCCCATAGACCTAGGAGTTTTGAGTCCGGCACGGGACCTTCCTCTTCTATCGGTGCCATGGTTGTGGCATTTTCCACATCCTGGATAAGCTCATTCGTCCACGCACTGAGGTCTGCTATATCGGTGAGCTGTTTGCGGTTTCTTACGCATCGGAATACATCCCATTTGTTATGTGGAATCAGCTTCATTTTCCTTTTATGGCCTTTGGAAGGGATAGTTATAACAACGAGATAGTGATCGCTCCCAACACTAGTTTCGCTGCTATCCCAAAGAACCCCATTGGCAGTTTTGACGAATCATAAGTCGGGTGTGGTATTTCTGCTTACACCGTTGCCGATACGCGTGGGCCTATCTGGTTCAGTGATGAGTGTAAGTACTAAGTCACTTGTCACTGAAGATAGCCTAGTGCCTTTCCTAGTGCAGTTTTGTTATTCCCGGACTGTGTGCGGAGCGCTAAAATCTCCTTCAACAACGATTCGTTCCTTCTCTGCGGCTTTACACGGTTTTTTTTTATCAGGAAGGCAATAACTCTGTTGCTTTTATCCTTCGGGGAGCTGTACAAGTTAAGGATAAATACACATCTGTGTTCCTTTTTTCTAGGCAGTAGCTGTACAAGCGTGTAAGGAATTTGGTCTTCCTCCAGATAAAATTTCATTGCCGTAAGGTTGCGTTTTATCACAACTGCCATAGAAGGTCTGTTGTCGGCTTCAGTTAATTCATTGAACGTGGTATACCCAGTAATTTTGGCTTGCGTGCCTGTTTCCTGTGAGGCTACAACATCAACCTTGGGTTCAAAGCTAGTGAGTTGGAACTGCAGTGCTGCACGCTTTTGCTTAAAGGATCCGCAATTCCATTGTATAATCTTAATGGTTTCAGCCACCTTTTTTGGTGTACGGTTCTGCCATTACCGGCAATACAGATGTCATTTTCAAGCCCTTAGTGTTGAGCACTTTGGCAGCTGTGGTGGCAGGTTGTTCGTGTCCGGGGTTTGTGTAAGGCCCTGGGTACATTCGGCTCTATACACAGTGCCTATCCTGGTAAGCTCGTGGGCTACAATCTGCTGAAATTCTGCAGTGGATTTTATGTGATTGGAGACTGTCTCAGCTAGCTGAGCAATTGCTCCTTCTAAATTATCTACTCTGTCCGTAGAGTTTGATGCTTCGGACTCCGTGGGTGTGTCCCGCACTGACGTTTGTCGGCTCTGCCTCCATCGATTCAAGCTCATCTTTCCGAACACAGACCACTATTTCGGGTGCAGCCGGCGTCATAGAGGCGCCTCCAATTGGCTGCCTACTTTCTAGGGCCCTGACTTTGGCATTAGCTGCCTCTAATTGTTGTCTCAGGGCTCTAATCTCTTCAGCGAGCTCCCTCACCTGGTTTGCGTCCTGTTGAGGTCGTGTGGGCGTGGGCTTGGGCTCGGGATTGGCTGGCCAGGTGACCTTCCGCGATACCGCCTGGTCACTGCGTTGTTTGGAGTTGGAGTGGTTGCGAGGCTGACTGCTGCTCCGGCTGCGCTGCCTGCTGCCACTCCTGCTATTTGAAGCTTCGCACTGATCGGAGCGCACGGAAGGGCGGTCGTGCCGCGCGACGTCTCGGTAGCTCGTTCCGCTCTCTGTGCCGGCGCCAGATGCGTTTTGTGCGCCGCTCGCCGGTGGCCCTGCTGCCGTCGACGTGGTCGCGCTTCCTTTTTTCCCTCCCCGGGTGGTCGTCTGCACTGCGCAGGTGCATAGAAACGATAGCGGCAGCTGGTAGCGCTGGTAGGGTGACCGCCATGGCAGATGATGCAACGCGCTTTGCACGCTGCCACAGTTCCCCGTGGCGGCGTCTCATGTTCTTCGTCGCCACAGTTTGGTAGCGTCGTTGCCGTCTTGGGTCCGGACAGACATCGGAGCGACGGCCAATCCGGCAACAGTTAAAGTATGCTTCAATCCGTTCGCGGAATGGATGCACATTAAAGACTGAGGCCCAAAAGCGGACGTGCTTGGGTAATGTTTTTCCGGCAAAGATCACCAGAATATGGCCACAGGATCCTATCCTTCTTGCTACAGCGATTTCAAATCCTCGATTCCTCGTGCATATTTCCTTGAATATGTCGGCGTCAGTCTCGTCCGAGTAAGCGTAATAGATAACGCCTTTCACTGAATTTTCTGGGGCCGGTGCGTATCTAAAAACGGCACATTCCTGTTGCTCAATTTTAAGGCATTTGATGTTATAATAAGCTACAGCTCTTACCCTGGATGGGTTGCTGATCAGCACAGTGTTGCTGGTAGGGTGTACGCTTACTTGATCTTATTGCACCGATTCATCCAGGTTAGTTTGGGCGGCGGCACACACTGTACGCAGAACCTTGGCACGGCTGTAAGATAGCAGGTTGATCGCGCATTGTGGACGAATGATGATCTTGTAATCTTCGGCCGGGTGCTTCGGTGGGGGTCTTCTCTCCTGTAACGACGGCGGGCGAGCGCGATATCTCGGTGCGCTGCTTGGCGTTTCACTTGGCGTCCCATTGTTCTCTTCGGCGGCTGGCTGCGTCTCGGCGTCAGTCTTGCGTCGGGCATATCGCCGCTGCGTGTAGAGAGCGCTCCAACTGCCGTCATTTAGTTCTTCGACCATGATGGTTTCCCCATCCATGATGATGTCCATGCTGCAGAATTTTCAGATCACTAGGGTAATGCAGTAGTGTCGGCGTGGAGTCCCGCCCACGCCGGCGTCGGTAGACTTCCCGATGAGGAGAGCAAGAAGTGAACGCCAGTTCGGGCGAAAAACACTGGTAATAAGGCGAAAAGTCCACCCACCGACCAAAACTTTGTATCAGCGTTGTCCTCGCGTCTTTAGGCTTCCCTTGGTAAAAAAAGCCACTCGGAAAACCTCAAACATCCGGCCGAGAACATTCGGCTGGAGAAACCGGAGAAACACTCGGCTTCTAAGAACAGACAGAGCGGCTCCAGTATCAACGAGCGCTTGCACGGAAACACCTTCGATATTCACAGTTATTTCGTTCGTAGGTAGAAATCGAGGCCTCGAAGTTGTCGACACGAGCACAGTTCTTGCCTCCGGAACTGCAATGGCTAAAACCATAGGAGAAAGTGAACGGCGACGTGGTGAGTACGACCGACGTGTGCCGTAGCCACGTCGACTCGGTGAGCAGGTGTCCATCGTTGTGTGGGAGGAGATCCGGTTCGGTGGCTCAGGACGTAAGTAGCCTTGATTTTCTTAGCCCACACTAATACGGAAGTCACGACGACGACAGAAACGCGCGACATGGCTAGGGTGGCAACAGAAGTAGCAGTTAGGCCTGTTGTCCGTGGTGCGCCAAGGATTAGTGGATGGCAGTGCGGGACAGCGGTGCGGGACGGCGAAAAGGTGGCGGGTTCGGGTGGTTAGGCGCACGCGCAGCGGAGAAGTCATTTGGAGGTCGACCAGGATCCGCCCCAAGCGACATTGCTGGTGACTGTGCGTGTGTGACTTCAGCATAGGTGAGAGGAGAGGAAACAGGCGGATGCTGGTAGAAAGTTCGTTGCGTCTCAGAAATTTGCTCCTCTATCGCTTGTCGTAGCGTCGGAGCAAGCGCCTACGCGGAGTCCGGGACGTGGAGAACAAGGGATAATTGTCGTGCCACTTCTTCTCGGACAATTCTATTGGCCGCACTAACATTGTAGTGTCAATAAAAGCGGCGCCTACAGTTAATGCTGACATGATGGCCGCGTTAGAGCTTGGGAGGCATGTAGAAAAGCGCTGTTTCCGTAACTCGTCGTAGCTCTGGCAGTACTGAACGACGTCCGTGACAGTTTGGGGATTTTGGGCAATGAGCATTTGGAAGGCGTCGTTCTCGATCCCCTTCATGATGTGTCTGATTATCAGCTTCGGACATAGCAGGGTTGATGCGACGGCAGAGGTCGACAATATCCTCAATATAAGACGTAAAGTTATCGCCGGATTGCTGGGCGCGACCGCGTAAGCGCTGTTCTGGGCGGAGCTTGCGAGCAGCGAGCGGGTCGGCCGAAGACTTCCGCGAAGCTCGTTTTAAAGGACGACCAGTTGGCAATATCAGCTTCCTGGTTGTGGAACCGCAGCTGTGCCACGCCCGCCAGGTAAGAGGTGACATTGCTGAGTTTGTCGCCATCATCCAATTTACTGTGGGCGCTCATTCGCTCATACGAAGTGAGCCAGTCCTCGATGTCGTGCTCCTCAGTGCCGTTAAAAATGACAGGATCTCGCTGTCTTGGTGCTCCGAAGCAGGCGACCACCGGTGGTGCGCTAGCACCTTGCAGTGGCACGCCGGCAGGCATTGCCAAGACGGGGGGTTGAGTCCGGGTACGAAGTTCCAGGATAAAAAATGGAACCAGCACGCTTCACCAATTCCTAGTACGTGTTTTAAGGTTAGATGCGCTCTGCGTTTTATGTGAATGCCCAGAAAGAGACAACGGCCGAACGAGGCGAGCGCGAGTACCAACAACGACCGTCTTATTCCTCTTCGTTTTCTGCTGGCGCCCGTATTTCTCGCTACAAAAGATTATTGCTTCCCACATGTTTGGCTAATTGCTTGCAAATAATGTGTCTTAAGATTTTACAGACCGAGCGCGAGTACCAACAACGACCGTCTTATTCCTCTTCGTTTTCTGCTGGCGCCCGTATTTCTCGCTACAAAAGATTATTGCTTTCCACATGTTTGGCTAACTGCTTGCAAATAATGTGTCTTAAGATTTTACAGACTGTACACATGATTGAAATCGGATGATAGTTTCGTACATCTAGTTTGTCCCCAGCTTTAAAAATCGATAAGAGTCTGGTCAGACCCCAGTCGTATGGCATAGTGCCCTGACATAAAGACACAGCAAAGATTTTTACAAGAAACATTGGTACCCAATTGCAGTAACGCTTCAGAAGCTCCTCTGGAAAACAGTGTCAGGACCTGATGACTTTTTAGTATCTAGCTTCAGCAGTAATGCCATGATGGATTCCTTGATAAATGTGCTCAAAACTATGCTCTCTCTATCTTCTCTCCCTTTTCATCCCTATGCCATTTTCCCCCATTGCAGAGTGCCAAACCGGGCATGCGTCTGGTTAACCTCCCTGTCTTTACTCTCTCCTGTTTGTGTGTCTTTTTTGACAAGAACAGTTTTATTTGAGCTGTGCCGTTATTGGCATTTCACATGTTGCTTCTAAGTCAGTATTCGTGATGAACACTGAGCAGAAAAATGTATTGATTTCTTCAGCAATCAGTGCTGGATTACTGCAAATGGTGCCATATGCACATATGCCGAGTACTAAAGGCTTAGTACCCGACGAATAACTCCAAAACTTCTTTGGTGCATTTTTCAAGCAATCCTTTAGCGTAGTCGTCATAAATTGCAACTTGGACTGCTTCAATTCCCTCCGTTGCGTGTTGAGCAGAGATTTAAGTCAGGGTTTCGAGGCTTTCTGCTCCGCGCGCGTGATAAGCGCTGTTTCAGGCGAATAATAGTATGTGTCAGCCTTGGATTGGGTTTATTTATTTGCTTAAATTTCTGCGGCCGAAAGTAATATTTCAGAGAGGATTTAAAGTAATTCGAGAGGTAGTGTACGTCTTCTACTCAGGACATTACATCGAAAACATATTCCGTATAATCGAGAATTGACGTTTCATCAGCTTGATTAAATTTTTAAACGTGTATTGATGGAACCTTCGTAATAACTTTATCATTCACTTTAAGTGCAGCTACTATTGTTTTGTGATCCGAGATACCATCTTTTACAGTGATGTCAGGACAAAATGTACTCAGTGTTAAAAAATAACAAATCGAGTATGGATTGACTGTCTGAATGAATGTTGGTTTAGCAATTAGCTGGACTAAATTATGCTTCATCGCTATATCTGACATGCACCGAGCTTCCCGTTTGACGACAGGTCCCGATTTCAAGCCTACCAAATCTGCACCATCTAAATTAGTACCGCCTGTGATAATGAAATACTCCTTTTTACTTTGTTATTGCAATATATGGTCGCCAAGTGTGTCATAAAAGCAATCTTACCCGCCGTGGTTTCTCAGTGGATATGGTAATAGGCTGCTGAGCACGAGGTCGCGGGGTCGAATCCTGGCCCTGGCGGCCGCATTTGGATGGGGACGAAATGCAAAAACACCCGTGTACTTAAATTTAGGTGCACGTTAAAGAACCCCAGGGGGTCGAAATTTCCGGAGACCTCCACCACGGCGTGCCTCATAATCAGAAAGTGGTTTTGGCACGTAAAACCCATAATTTATATTTTAAAAGCCATCTTGATTGTCTCGGCGCCTATGAACAACTCCAATGATGAGTGTTATTGTATAAAGAAAACATTTACCCCAAACGTTTTCCAGTCCACCAAACTGCGGCAGTGATTCGTACCTTAGTATTTTTCTTTATAGCAGTGCAACGCCACCGTTTCGTATTAACCTGTCGTCGTGCTGTAGATTGAAAGAGCTTAAAAAACTTTGTCATCTCCAATAAAGCTGTGCAGGCTCGTTTCTGTTATTGCAAGTATTATATGCATCATGTACACTCAATCTCGCCAACTTTATTCACAACACTTTGTGCATTTAAGCTCAATATTTACGGGCCACATTTCGCTCTTTAAGCTCATCTTTTGCTAATTTCTCCCTTGGTAGGTTCTCCTGTTGTGCAGTCTTGTCATCAGGAACAGCCGAACCGTGACGTCGCCATGAAATGCACTCTCCTACCAAGGTAGTATACTCTATTCTTCACGAGCACATTTGCGAGTTCTGCCGACGTGTTTATATTTATACGAGACAAAACGTTGCACACGATCATCCCGCTTGCTTTAAGAGTACGTATGGTAAGGAAATGAGGCCTTTTATCCCTACGCATCATACTCGGTGGTGTCCTCTCCGTATAAAGGCTACGGAATTGCTCCTTTCGGTGCATAGGGTTGGCAAATGCTTTGCGTATAGCAGGCAGGGTTGCCCATCACTCTTACTCAACTTAACGATTGCTCTCTGTGGCGTTTTTAAGTGGAAGAAACTTGAGTTTCAAAGTGCCTTGATCTGGAAATAAATAAATTGGGAAAGAGAATTTGTCACTACGAGCGACAAGAATGAAGGTTCAATTTTACGATGAAAATTTTAAGCTTTGCGTAAACATATCCATTTGTTACATTTCACTTTTGACTTTACTATGCAGCGTGCAAATCGCATACGAATATAGAAATGTAAAGTGGAATGTGGCCAGTGGCCAAATTCACAAAACTTTCCGTAGTAATAGCGGTTTGTTGTCAACCGACCGCCTTTGACGATAGTATATTCTACAATACGACGACATGGCAGCCACTCGTGCGACAAGTTTCAACGTATGAATTTTTATTGCGTCAGCATTCTTAGGATACTTCACGCACTTTTCGGGGGCTATCTATCTATGTTTGCATGTTTGAATGTATGTTTGTATCTCACTGTTTTCCCGCCTACCTGGGTCGCTGGTAGTCAGTGGCCGAATGGGTAGCGTATCGGGCTGCAGTGCATGGGTAACAAGGTTCGAAACCAACCGTCGGTCTAATGTGGGTCACTGAGTATGCAGCATTGTGTACATATGGGCTGTTATTCAATGAACCTCTTTCACACCGACCTGGGTGAGCGTAGATCTGGGACTGGGAAGGTACAGTTGTTCGAAGAAACTCTTCGACGCCGACTTGTAGCACTGTGTATATGCCACTCAGTCTTTGATGGTCTTCAATAAGCCTTTGATGTCAACTTGAATCACTAGGTATGTGCCAGTAGGTGTCTGCCACTCTTCTATGAACGCCTTTGACGCCAACTTGAGTAACTAGGTACGTGCCACTGGTAATGTGCCGCTCCACAAGAATAAAAAAAGATCTCTTAAATTTTTCCGATGCTGAGCGTAATTTAGCCCACGGCACAAGTGTTCCTCAAGGGCAGCAAGCCAACGTATTAGCAGACTGCGCCACAAATTCGCTGGTTATGTGCCGCTTTTCAGTGAACCTCTCGCCAACTTTGGTCACAGTGTTTGTGCTACTGAGTGCGCGGCATGGAAGGGAACAATTATCAGCGTGTGCAGGCACCGGTGTGTCACTCTTCTCATCTCGGAGGCCACACGGACTTCTCGGTAGTGTCACAAGTCGTGCAGCATACGTCTCCAGGAAGAAGCGCGAGAGAGTACACCGGTTGCCGCATGACGCGTTTCTCAGCGTTCGCACCAGCGCGCCAAGCATTTCGGAGGTCACGTGCAGGCTTCACGGCGGCGGCGCTAGATGGCGCCGAGTGTTCTTTGAGAAACGCGAAAGAGGAGTCCCGCTGCCGTACACGCCTGATAGATAACTAGTTTAGATGGTGGCAATACGTTCTTTCGGAATATAATTCAATGCCTAAACATTACCGTTGACACTCATCGTGAGATAAGTTCTGACGCATTTTGTTTTTCTGAATACGGACCCAGGCATTTGCGATTTTTCAGTCTTAAAAATCGCGCTTAGTTCGAAATGTGCATAATGGAATTTCAGTGCTCAATCTAAGCAATATCGAAACAGAGCGTGTGCCGCAGCTACGTCAGAGGGAAGCGCACCGTGACGAAGTGTGAGACGAAGTTTGAATGATGGCACGTCGCAGCAGATGCTTGTCAGGCAGAGCGTGCCATATCCCTACGTGCCGTGACACGCCGCCACGTTGTTTCAAGCTTCGTTGCGCTTTTCGTTACGGGGCTTTTCCGTCTGACATGACTGCGGGGCCGCCTTTCTGCGTTCACACCGCACTTGGTTTTTATAATGCCTGGGCTGAGCGTTAAAATTCGCAGGCGAATTTACTTAAGTAGTTGCTATTTTCAAAATCAAGAAAATGGGGGCGGTATTAAAATGTAACTGCCTCCAGATTTGTCATTTGAGCAAATGCCCCCTAAGTTCAAATAATAAAACCATTTAACCATTTCTTTTGTAATTATTCTTCTAATACTCACGTAATTAGTGGAAAAGCATGTCTGCCTCGCCGAAGAACTCATATGAAAAATCATCACGTTCGCTAGCGCCATAACCTTTTTATAAAAATCTCTATGGTGAAAAAAAAACTTACCCTGTATGGTGAAGTGCATTTACCTCATGTCAGTGTAAAATCCTAAACTGTAAGTGCTTTATATATTATATTTTAATGCATTTCCTTTTAAGATGAAGCGGTATTCTTCATGTTAATTCTTGATGACGACATCACTACTCAAATCACAAAGGGAACTTCGCGGAATGCAGTTTCTTTGTGGTGAACAAGATATCTGCTGAGCAGAAAAAAAGTAAGTTATTTTCTCTGTTAGACGCTAAATAAGTCCTTATCCCTATTATACGCTCGAAGTCATCAATTTTGTTTTGCGTGCTAGGGGCCGCATTCACAAATATTTTCGTCAGTAAGGGCTGTTTTTCTGATTGGCCGGCCGCATCACTACTGGCTGGAATATGCTCTTACGAACATATCTATAGCGTAAGAATATTTTTCTTGGAACAGCCCGGGGCCCGTCTTTGACAGAATCCATCTCACGAGGAATGTCGACGGTAATGCGATTAACATTGAAACTCCGTATTACAACAGCCGAAAGGCATCATTTATCAAGCGTGTAGTGAAGCAGAACAGAGTCTCCTTCCTCTTCCAGCTCCCACTGCTGCTTATGGCAGTGGCCAGTTTGGCGAATGTACACTTAGTAGAGCTGAGCAGAATTTCGTAGATTACTTCTGGAGCACAGCAGATGAATGTGATGTGTAATGCTAATCTCATTAACATCGGCAGTCGAGCTCCAACTTTGTGCTCCCATGGCTGCTTGGGGACGCAAGCAGCAGTGATCCAAGTGGCCGCCAAATAGGTTCATTGAAGAGCGGCACAAACCCAGTCGCTCATACCCAGAGGCACACACCTGGTCACCCAAGTTAGCGTGAGAGAGGCTCATTGAAGAGTGGCACATACCCAGGGACCCAAGTTGGCGTCAAATAGGTTCATTTAAGAGCGGCACATACCCAGTGGTTCATACCCAGTGATCCATATTCGCGTGAAAGAGCTTCATTCAAAAGCAGCGCATACCCAGCGGCACACACCCGGGCACACAAGTTGGCGTGATAGAGGTTCATTGAAGAGCAGCACGTACCCAGGGACCCAAGTTGGCGTCAAATAGGTTCATTTAAGAGCGGTACATATCTAGTGGATCATACCCAGTGATCTAAGTTGGCGTGAAAGGCCTTTATTGAAGAGTGGAACATACCCAGGGACCTAAGTTGGCGTCAAATAGATTCATTTAAGAGCGGCACATACCCAGTGGCTCATACCCAGTGATCCATATTCGCGTGAAAGAGCTTCATTCAAAAGCAGCACATACCCAGCGGCACACACCCAGGCACACAAGTTGGCGTGACAGAGGTTCATTGAAGTGCAGCACGTACCCAGGGACCCAAGTTGGCGTCAAATAGGTTCATTTAAGAGCGGTACATATCTAGTGGATCATACCCAGTGATCTAAGTTGGCGTGAAAGGCCTTTATTGAAGAGTGGCACATACCCAGGGACCCAAGTTGGCGTCAAATAGGTTCATTTAAGAGCGGCACATACCCAGTGGCTCGTACCCAGTGATCCATATTCGCGTGAAAGAGCTTCATTGAAAAGCAGCGCATACGCGTGACAGAGGTTCGTTGAAGAGCAGCACGTACCCAGGGACCCAAGTTGGCGTCAAATAGGTTCATTTAAGAGCGGCACATACCCAGTGGCTCATACCCAGTGATCCATATTCGCGTGAAAGAGCTTCATTCAAAAGCAGCACATACCCAGCGGCACACACCCAGGCACACAAGTTGGCGTGACAGAGGTTCATTGAAGTGCAGCACGTACCCAGGGACCCAAGTTGGCGTCAAATAGGTTCATTTAAGAGCGGTACATATCTAGTGGATCATACCCAGTGATCTAAGTTGGCGTGAAAGGCCTTTATTGAAGAGTGGCACATACCCAGGGACCCAAGTTGGCGTCAAATAGGTTCATTTAAGAGCGGCACATACCCAGTGGCTCGTACCCAGTGATCCATATTCGCGTGAAAGAGCTTCATTGAAAAGCAGCGCATACGCGTGACAGAGGTTCGTTGAAGAGCAGCACGTACCCAGGGACCCAAGTTGGCGTCAAATGGGTTCATTTAAGAGCGGCACATACCCAGTGGCTCGTACCCAGTGATTCATATTCGCGTGAAAGAGCTTCATTGAAAAGCAGCGCATACCCAGCGGCACACACCCGGTCACATGAGTTGGCGTGACAGAGGTTCGTTGAAGAGCAGCACGTACCCAGGGACCCAAGTTGGCGTCAAATAGGTTAATTTAAGAGCGGTACATATCTAGTGGATCATACCCCGTGATCTAAGTTGGCATGAAAGAGCCTCATTGAAGAGTGGCATTGTCACGGTGCGGCATTATTTGATTCTTTGAAGCACTGATCAACAAGCGCCAAAAGGTCGTAGGAATAGGAACCGACAAGCAAGACGGTTATTGCTGGCCACTCGGGCAAGCGGCCGAAAGAAGTCGAAGGCAGGTGTAGAGATTATTGTCTTTTTGTCGTCGTCGCAACCGTGACGCCCCGATGGCATTTTGTATTAACCCCTGTGTCTTCTCTGCCCCGGGAATGCATCGAGAAGCTTGCTAAGAAGGCAGGGGTGCGAATACTCCGAAATATGTGGTGGGTCTGCGCAATCCAGTGTCCGCGAATTGCTGACAGTGTATGTGCGCCAACAGCACCGTATGACCGGCTGCCATCGTTTCTCCTGTGTTTGTGAACGGCGGACGATAGAGACCCGCCACGGATTCAAGGGTGTGCGTGTGTGGTGCAATACAAGTGCGCGACTTCTAATAGCAGGGGGAATCACCCGTTCTCTCGCCCCTAATTAAAGGGGGCGCCGCCAAGACTTTGGGAGGAGACGGGATAAAATTGGGTGAACTTGATTGGATCGTCACCAATATCTGGCGTTCCCCGACCCAGGGAAACAGGAAAATAGGGAAATGAGAAGTTGCCTAAACGTAGGTTTTAGACCGAGTTAGGCAGTCTAGAAGCTGATCCTACAATCTGCTGAGAAGCGTCACGGAGCTAGTGCCGTCCAGTATCGCCTGGGCCGCCTAGCCGCGTCAGAAATGCGAGTTACTAGTTGACGTAAGAGACGACAAACCAACGTCTGCAATAAAGCTCAGGGTAGTTCTCCTCAAGCTAGCTCAACCTGCTCAAGGGAAGACGTCAGACCTAGACTACTGGGAAACCTAGCCCAGCATTCGCATCCACCACAACAAGAATAACGGCGTGCCAGCGTTCTTCGGGAAAACTCTGCCGTCGACTCCACGCTTTATGGACTTGCTGCTGCTGCCCGGCCATGCGTATGCCATCATTTGTTTTCTTTTGAACTCTGGTTGACCACCGTTAAGTGTGTTTTGTGTAGTGTTAATTTCTATATCCACTGTTAACTGTTCGTTGTATTTCTTTTGTCTTTATCATTGATCTAGATTAAGTGCATGTGTGTTAGTGTTATTGTGTTCTTTGTGTTTCGTTTAAATTGTGTGTCATTGTCAGTCAATAAATGATTTTTTTTCTTTCTCCCGACTCTGACTCCTTCGCTGTGTTCACTTCAGTACGGAACGACCAGCCGGCTTGTTTAGCCCGTCGACGACTTCGCGCCGACGGCGAACGAGTGACAAGCCATGACAGGCACATACCCAGTGCCACATACTCAGTTATGCCAATTTTTTGTGGCGGTTTGTTTCGAACCCGGTTCCCTAAGCACAGCAGACTGATTCTCTACCCATTAGACCATGGACTATCCGGTGTCCCAAGTTGGCGGGAAACTGGTTAGGTACGGACAAACATGCATACCGCAAATTCCCTAAAGTTGCCAAATAATGCTATTCAGATTAAAGCCTCTTACACTAAACTTGTCTGTAAAAGCAAGTTTGATCTAATCGTGATGTTGGAGGTGAATGAATGATTAATTATGATGATGAGGTGATGAATGATTAATGAAGGTGCTCGGCCAATCGCAAAGATCGCATACGAATGAAAAGCTATGGGAATTTGGCCCAAAACTGCGCCCCCACCCCGCCTCATCTAATGAATAACAACTTGAAATACTTTTAACGGGAAATGTTAGGGAATGGGCACCGTCCATTGTAATACGGTGCCAACATCCTGTAAGTGACATAGATGCGTTGAAAAGCGTATTTCTTAGAGGAAACGTGTGTTCCCCCCGACTATTGCTATTACTTATATTTCGAACATATTGACGAATGGTTGCTAGGACTAGTAATTATAGAGTTAATAACGGCATTTAAAGTACATAAACATAGGCATATAGATAATGAGCAACTGAATTTAATTAAACAAACTTTCTACGAGTGATGCTTTAAACGGCTATCAATAAAGAACTTGTGACTCAAATTACCTAGCTGTTATTTGCTCTTTAAGCATGAAATGCTTTCAGCTCCCGTTCTCGGCGACCTTCAAGTGACCTTGAGCCAGAAGCCAGAGCCATTATCCGGGCACTCAAACGAGAACATCCGGGCGCTAAAACGAAAGCATCCAGCAACCACTCAAGACTGCATTATATATACATACGGTAGTTACATTCCATGTAAGTCACAAAAAATATTGCTTCCGAGTTCTTCAAAACGTTTGTTCACAATATCACTCGAGCTGTAACTTGTAGCACGCTGAATTTTTATTTGTCATTTCCTATAGCGACTTTCAAAAGGCAGATACCGGGCACTATACACTTGATTGTCGCGCTACGACAGAGTTGCCTGTGTTCTTTTCAACGCCAGCGGTACGTGAGGTCAGCTGCGCATCCGGCGCAGCGCGTATGGCTGTTCGACCGAGACAAGACTTGCAGTGACGTTCAGTGAGGTGCAGTGACAGGCAACAATTGCGTCCATATGGGCCAGTGCACAGTATGGTGTGATGCGGTGTGATTGGGTAGGATGTGCGGTTGCGAACATGCATTACACCAATTTTAAGATTTTGGCTAGTATCATCTCCAATCAATCTGCTTTGCCGGTAGCCATTTCATGCTTACATCTACTCTCGATTATGGGAGAGCCAGCATTTTTTATCCACTTTCTGCCCCAACGCCTCAGCGAGGTTCGGATGAAGTTTTCGTGACTTGTATCAACGTGACCTGCAATTGTTTCAGCGCCACGGGAAGGATGCCCATAAGACGAAGGATTTCCTAATCTCTCTACTGTTAACAAAAGCTAAAAATCATCTTCGGCAAGTGATATCGCAAAATTTCAGTGGCATCAGTCATGTGACATTTAGTTTATATGTGAATGCAGACTAATCCATTCACACTGGTTTTCGGGTGAATTTCGCTATGCGCGAACTTAAAGCTTCACTGATAGATAAGATAGAACGACGCGAAAGAAAAAAAATTAAATAATAAAGCGCACCTACTTTTCAGTTCTGTTTTGTTTATTTGTTATTATTCATTCGCCTACTAGGCTTATTAGTGATAACACCTGCACAGGTCACTCTTCAGTAACATTGTCCTAGTTGTCTGCCAAAGCTACTCAAGAGCCACATATGCAGATTTGATCACTAGCATAACTAAAATGACATAACAACCCGGCCACTAAGCGAATGAGAAAAACACAAACAAACACACAAATTGACCGACAAACGAAACGACAACAAGCACAAAGTGGGAGAATCCGGATCAAGGTTTCAGAAATCAAGTTTACTCTCTGTCTATTTCTCTCATCGATATCGTGCAATCAGATCTTTAAATCAACGATACCTAGTGGCCACGAGGCGCACTCTTTCTCCGCCCTCCGCGCTCGCTGGCTCAGATATCCAAGCTCTTTCCTGCGGCTCTTAATACCCTTCTTTGGCTGTGCAGCGCTGTTTGCGCGTTTAAAATGTATCGGCGGACCGCGGTGTGCACCGGCGCCTGCTCGGCGTGTGTATCTATACGCGCGTCGCGGGCCGGCAGAGGTGCGCCGAAACTTGTCATCGCGACCGCTCTCTCTATCGATTGTCTCCGAGGCGTCCCCCTCCCTCCATGTCGGCCCTTGGTGCGTGCGGCTTGAAAGGAGAGGGCTGATGAATTGCTTTTCCTTTCCCCCTCTTCTCCATCGATCTTGCGATCGAAGCCGCGGGCTTTGCCGTCGCGTCCTGGCACGTCGCCCAGAAGGAAAACGGTTTCAGGTGACCCCCCTCCCACCCGGCTTTCCTGTACACGGAGAAGTGACACAGTGGAGCTGGGGAAAAGGAGGGCGCATCACTAAGCGTGGCTCTTGGCGGGACGACGCTCGGATGTGCTCCGTGGACATCGGGGCGCTTATGAGGATACCCGCGCTTGCCGCCCTCCTAACGGCACGCGCTGCCGCACGTTTAGCGGTGCTGAACCGCCGTTCGAACGGTTCACCTCGTCTGTGATGTATAATTCATCAACTCTTACGAATGGCACCGCGAGGACGGGCCGAAAATCGCGCGTCCTTGAAATGTTGATGCACGCTTTTCGAGCGCGACAGCTTTAATTGATTGGCCTGGCATGGCGCCATTGGGCTTCCGGAAACACCGCTACGCTAAAAGAGCATTCGCGGATTCTTTGAATAAGAAGAAGAACGCAACGGCAATGATATAGTTCCCTGAAAATATTTATAACACTTGTGCGGCTCGTGCTCTTTGAACATGTTTATTTATCTTATTTATTTATCATACCCTCAAGGGACGGTTGTACATTGCAGAGGGGAGGGGCAAAGTAAGTAAACACAGAGGCAAATCACAAAATAAGGAAGGAAGGCAGACTACATGGCAAAAAACATCGTATACAAAATAAGAATGGTAAATAGAAACTTGTAAGCGTTGCAAAAATACATGGCGTAACAAAATAAAGAAAGGAAAGAACATACGATATAAAAATACAAGCCATAATGTAAAACAATGGCATAAAAGCAGTTTTTATACAGAAGAAGCAAACGCAACAATAATTTATAACATGAAGCTTTGAAGTGTGCTTTTAAATTTATTGGTGTCAATAATGCTTGTAAGTAATGCGGGTAAGTTATTCCAATCTTTGCTCGTTTGTGGAAGAAATGAATATGAAAAGCCGACGCTGTTGCAGTGCGGAATGTTTACCTTTTGGCGGTGGTCTATGCGAGATGAAATGTATGGTGGTGGTTGGACAAAGATATGTGTTATGGTAGTAGATTTTATGGAAAAGACATATGCGGGATAGTTTTCTACGGGTTGATAACAGCGAGAGGTGAAGGATGGATGGATGGATACAACTTTCTTGAGAGCTTTCATGTTAGTGACACTCGCAGTTCTTTGGTAGCTGGTGAGAATGAAACGGGCTGATCGATTCTGTATTGCCTCTAGAGACAGTATGAGGGCGTCATGACCAGGGTCCCATACTGATGACGCGTACTCTAGTTGTGGACGAATGTAAGTTGTGTACAATAAGAGTTTTAGTGATAACGGTGCTTGAGAAAATTTTCGACGAAAGTATCCCAGTGTGCGAGTGGCCTTAGATGTTATGTGATCAATGTGAGTTTTCCAGGATAGATTGCTGACAATGTGAACCCCCAAGTATCGATATGACGTCACACATTCTAGTGGGATGTTATTTAGCGTATAGGTGGGGCAGATGACGTTAGTACGAGCGATCCTCATAGTCTTACACTTTCTAATGTTTAATTCCATGCGCCACGTACGACAACACTCATTTATATTATTGAGATCCTCCTGAATTAGTAGAATATCTGAAGAATTAGTTATTTTTCGATACAAGACTCAATCATCCGCAAAAAGACAAATGTTCGAGGAAACGTGAGTGGGCAAGTCATTAATATAAATTAAGCTTCGAACGCGCCTCTCGTATTCCCAAAATGGTGTTGGCTGTGACATACATTACAAAAAAATATTTTTACGGTAAATAAGGTGGGTGGGTTTATAATTTATATGTGGACACCTGACAGAGATGTTGGAAGTAACACGCTTCGATCTATATATTCACACTTCACGCAAATGGCGTTGCCACGCGGGCGCTGACAGGTGTAACAGCTACAAAATTCAAGAAAGTTGGAAAATATATCATAATGCGCAAATCTTTGTTGTTGTTCTTGTTCTTGTTGTTGTTGTTGTTCTTCTTGGCGTTTTCGTCGTCGTCGTCGTCGTTGTTGCTGCTGCTGTTGTTGTTGTTGGTCTACATAGTTAAAGGAAACTCAATTGTTCTTCATTTCACCGCGAGTATAACGCTATTCATACCGGGCTACAAGTCTGACCACGATGTTGGTGAGTGCGTATACCTGAGCTGCCGGACGTGTTTACTCAGTGCTATGGAATACTTAAGAGACTACTTAGGATATGCATACCTCACAGTTCCTTTAGCAGTTTATTTTTTTTTTCTTTTCTGAAGTATAATGAGTGTATTTCCTGATTGTAATCACATGTTTATCGAAAGAGTAGTGGCATGGTAATAGACGAAACCAAGGTATTTATATTGCACGAACGCAATATAGCTTTTGTATAGCCTCCACTGGTGTTTTAGGCTAACCTTACAGATCGTTTTCGCTAGAGGGCCACCATCATGAAAAAGTGGCGCCATCTGGCGTCTGACCTTGCTGAGTCACCTTGCTTGTATGTGCGGCTATCGGTAGCGACGTTTGGCTGTGCGAGAAAATTGATTATTCGTGCTTCATGACTGCTTGTTTTTTGTGTTCTTTCTTTATTATTTCTGTGTGTGCATGTTTGCGTGTGGTGGCTGTATTGTCAAAAGCGTTCATTATGCTCTCTATCGCTGCCTCTTGCAAGATTTATTTCGTAAATGGTTCCGCCTAGTAGAGTATTCACCCTGTAAAATAAATTTCCAATAAGGTGTGTCCTCCGAATGCTTAGTATTAAACAAAACGTACAGATTTCTCTGAAACCGCATTTCGTTTAGTGCAAAAATAAGAAGAAGAAAACTATTTCCGCATGAGCGCCCACATTTCGATTTGTTGCTTTCAGGCGCGTGCTATCCGCCGTTGGAGAAGTAAATGCTCTATAGGATAATGACTCCAGAGAAGCGATCAAGTGACTCGGCCCGACCCCCAGAATGGGAACGATCGCCTATAACATAACGATGGTGACCTTAAGGCACGGGTTGGATGTGAGAGTGGACTGGGCGCCGGAACCGGTCGACAGCATGAACAACGAAGCTGCGCATGCGTCGGCGAGCAAATGTTCTGACCACCGCTCTGTACCGGCACCACAGATCCAGCCTGCACTGGACAACCCCGACTTCGCAGCAACGAATCACAGCGGCAAAGCAAGAACGACAACGCGCTATCAAGGCACAGGTTTCCCTCCGCTAAAGTCCGCTACCACCGAGACTACCACGCGGTGCTCATATCCTAATGCAGAGCGTCCGGACCGGAGCCACGCTGACGAAAGGGATTATCGCTAAAAGGCGGAGAGACGCCAGGCTAACACAGCCGTCGATAGTGACGACTAAGACACACAAGAAGCAGAAGCCACCGAAGCAGTAGAATGCGCCACGTGCATGACGAGCGCCCGTCTTACTGCCAGGTGCAGTGCTACGAACCTTGTCCTGATACAGGGACCTCCTGAAGAAATACCTGAGACCAGATATAGCCTAATTTGAACAATTGGTCACCCCAAACAAGGACAAAACAAGCCTGGAACATGCTGCTCTCCCTCTGGGAGTTTGCACGTGAAGCGGGCATCCATCATCGCGTGTGATTCCCTTCGCGCAACCCTTTTAGGCCAAAGAGCCATCCGGTTTCTAATAAAGACGTTTCATTCGATTATCAGCGTAATGTTGCAATGGGAGTGTTACCGTGTTATTTCTTCTTCTTCTTCTTATATGATTAATTAAGGAATATGTTCGCACGTAATGCTTTTTTGACTAGTCGATAGTTTCAGAGCGGAAAAATTATGAATGATGGCTAGGAAGACTTGCGCAGTTTGCGCATGTTGACTGAACTTTCGAAACGCTCTTCACCCCCCAACCTTCCATTCCCAAAATAAAGAAGAAAATTGATTAAAAGCAGGCTAAGGTCCGACTGACTCCATCCCTTTGCTCAAGCAGGCATCGAAAAAATTCTGGTAGATTCGGCTGCATGCGTAGATTGGGGTGATGCAGGTGCCCTGTGGGCTCATATTGTCAACAAATCACTTATTTTGCAGCACTCAACAATGATACACAGAGGCAAACATGGCGCAGCACTTTTGATTGTTTTCTTTTTTCTTGTTATTGGCCCCGCATAACAAGTGAGGTGTTGCCGACTAGCCCCGATGCATACTTTGCGAAGAAATTATTAAACGCTACAAGAACATTCGCTCTTGATAGGCAAGGTATTAGTTTGCATGCTATTTTCTTGCAACTGTTTCTTCGGGCTTTTATTTATTTATTTATTTATTTATTTATTTATTTATTTATTTATTTATTTATTTATTCGCTTAAAATTTCCGTACAAGCCACGTATGAGGCATTGCGTAAGGGGGGCGTTACAGAAGGACTAAAAGAGTATATTGACACGTATATATAAGGGGTATATAAAAAACCATAATATACATACATAAATAATAAACAGCATACAATGCATGCACAACATTTTATGCAAACATTGGAGAAGTGCACAAAAATTGACCGAGGGGCTCGAGGGGCCCGATTTGTATTAGTCATATCATAAGAAGCCAACCAACACTGACACCAAGGACAACATAGGGGAAATTACTTGTACTTAATAGATGAACCAAAGAAACGATAAACTAATGGAAATTAAAGTGGATTAAAAAAACTTGCCCCAAGTGGGAACCGAACCTACAACCTTCGCATTTCGCGTGCGGTGCTCTGCCAAGTGAGCTACCACGGCGCCGCTTTCCCATCCACTTTCTTGGGTATTTATGTGTTCTAGTAGAACCCTGGGAGTGTTAGCCAGCGCCACCACTCACAGAACTTGGCGGCGGATGTGGAACGTCCTTTTTGCCGCAGGCGTCACGAGAACGTGATCTTTTTTTGGGTGAAGGCAACTGGTCAATAAACCCACATATGCTACCTGAGGGCATCAATGTTGCCGGATTCGAGACCCTCGTTATGTAATAAACGAGAAGAAAGGGGTTAACCGAGGGGCCCGATTTTTATTAGTCATATCATAAGAAGCCAACAAACACTGACAACAAGGACAACATAGGGGAAATTACTTGTACTTAATAAATGAACCAAAGAAACGATAAATTAATGGAAAATAAAGTGGATGAAAAAACAACTTGCTGCAAGCGGGAACCGAACCCACGTGAAATGCGAAGGTTGTGGGTTCGGTTCCCACCTGCGGCTCCCTGTGGGTTCGGTTCCCACCAAGCGAAACATGCTTCGGTTTTCCTGTCGAAGCAGCCGAGCAACACGTACCCTGGATCAGCCAGTCAATGGACAACACGTGCGGAACAGAAAATCCGGACCTGCGCACTTGGAAACTTCAGCTTCCTGATTATCGCGAGCTGCCATCGTCTACGTCATCAGCTTCAATGCCTATATTTATGGACCTCCCATGCTGTGCAGTCAGCGGGCATGGCGAAAGCACAGGGATTATGCGTCTCACAAGCCCCTTCTTGTTTTTCATTCCGGTAAGGGACAACCGTCCTCTTGATGCTTACCATAGTGACGATGTCTATCGTTTGCTTCTGCCGTGCCCACGGCCCGTGATCGGAGTGCTTCTAGCAACTCACCATTGTTTCGTAGACTTGCTCTTTTCTTGTGGCGATGTGGAACCTAATCCTGGCTCTAATACTACTGAAACTATGCTTAAACAAATTATTGATGAACTGAATGAACTAAACAAACCACACAGTCTGTAAGTCAACAACTAGGCGAAACAAATGACAGGATGGCGTCTATCGAAAGGAAACTGGACGGACTCGCCTCAACTGTCACTGATTATTCCCAGAGGGTCGATGAACTGCAAAACACTGTCGAAACTTTGCTCCGTAAAGTTGACGACATAGAAAACAGGAGTAGGAGAAATAATCTTATTGTTTATGGGGTGAAAGAAAAAAAATGAAGAGGAACGCCAGGACCTAGAAGCATTTGTGTCAAAAAAAATTTCGAGTGACATACTGCAGGCTCAAGCACTTTCAGCTGATTCAGCTAATTTCAGCTCATCAAGCAGAGAAAGAACTGAGTCAGTTGCTGAGAAAAGTAACTGCCCTATAGTTTTAAGGGCTACCTGTGCCCGGTTCAAAAGATCGAGTGTGCGGTGACGCATCAACGGACAACCTTCGTCCTTTCGCTCCTTGCCTTCGTTGTAGCGTTTTCCAGTCGTTGCACAAGCTGGCACATCCGGGTGTTCGGGCCACACAAAAGCTAGTGACGGCGACATACGTCTGGTCATGTATGAATCGAGACATCAGGCCGTGTACGCGAGAGTGCATAGCCTGCCAGTACTCTGATGTCCAGCGCCACACCGTGACGCGGCTGGCGGGGTTTCCCGCGCCAGACGCGTGATTTGAGCATGTGCACTCGGATATTGTCGGACCACTACCACTTTCTAATGGTCAGGTGTATTTACTCACCTGCATAGACATTTACACGATGAGTAGAATATGCGCCTATCGCGGACATCACCACCGACACAATCGTCCATGCTTTCCTGTACCACTTGGTGGCTCGCGTGGGCCCGCCGTCCACAGTTACGACTGACCGCGGCAGGCAGTTTGAATCTGCTCTTTTCACCAGCATAACACGGCTGATCGTCACCTCTCGCATCATAAGCACAAGCTACCATCCTCAGAGCAACAGCATGGTGGAAAGTTTCCACAGCCAGTTGAAAGCAGCTCTCATGGCGACGGAAGTGCACAGTTGGACAGAAGCGCTACCGCTCGTCCTTCTTGGTATCCGCACAAAGCTGAAAGCCGACATTGACTGCAGCGCCGCCGAGCTGGCGTATGGAACCACACTGCGTCTACTTGGCGAATTGTTCACACGCTGTGGAGGTGAAAGATCTGTTGCTACTGGCGACTACGCCAGCCGGTTGCGGGACATCACGGGCAAGCTTCGAGCCACACCACCTCGCCAGCCGGCGTCGCGATCTGTCAACATGCGCTCGGAACTTTGGTCTTGCTCCCTAGTGTTTGTGCGGCGTGCCACAGTGCAGTGGCCTCTTCCAACCATCGTACAACGGGTCTTTCAAAGCGCTCTATCGCGCAAACAAGCAATTTATTAAGGGCATTCGTAGTCGACGCGAGGTGGTCTCTACTGAACGCGTGAAGCCGGGTCATATGGAGAATTCTCACTAGGTATGTCCCGCGGCTGTGGCAACCCTTGTCAGAGCGACGAAAGAAGCAACTGCGACTTCCTCCCGAGAAACAGTGCGGAGCACACGTAGTGGGAGGCAAAACATTGCGACCGTTCGACTGGACCTGTAACATTCGGCAGCTCACTGGGGAGGGTGTGGTGTAGTGAACGCCATCCGCGCGCCACTATAAGTGGCGCACGTTGAAATGGCTATTTTATAGCACCACACTGTGACCAAATATTATGCACGTGAAATATTATGCACGTCTGTTGGCACACTGCCCTCCCCCCCCCCCCCCCGTCTTGTGAGAGAATAAAAGGTTAGTGTGTTTGGAAATCATCGCTCACGGTCTCATTGCTCTTCGCCCGCGCGCTAGCAACCAACACCTTCATAGTGGTTCACTCTTTGTACCTAGGTGTTTATGAGAATGTGTTTGGATAGTGTGATCGCTGTGAGTGGCTCGGTGTGACCTTTGAGTTGAGCTTGTTTACTCCCTATCGAATCCTCTGTTTGGCTTAGTCTCGTTGCTAGGGCATCTATGCGCCCGTTTAGCTGCGTTTATAACGCGCCTTTTTTTCTTTCATGTCTGCCCTGATTCTATCTTCGGTTGCTATCTTCTCCTCCATGCGCACAAGTCGGGCGTCCATGCCTTGGGTTACGTGGATTGCATCGTTTAGGGTGGGGGCTTCCATGTCTTTGGCCGTTTCGATCGTTCTCTTTTTTGCCGAGGGGCTTCGTTGTGGTGACGAGGCCCACGAGGATGCCGCAGAGGGGGGTACTGTGCTGTTGGGTCTCATAGGAGCGGTGTGCTGCTTGGAGCTTGGTGCCTCCTTCTGGGGGGGTTTCTATCGTTCAGGTTCACAATAATTTCCTTAAGCTCTTTGATTGTTTCATTTTGCCTTTAAATTATAGCCCCGAGCTCTGTGTTGTCATCTCTCTCAGGAGGTCTGCGGTTTCCAGCTCACCTGTTTTGAGCGTTCGTGGCATCCGGTGTTCTGGAAGGTAGGGAGGGAGATGTAGCGACTCCTGTTTCTTCAGTATCTTCGGCTGACGTTAGACCTTGCCCCGTTCCTGGAATGGTATACTCCGGTGTCTTGTTGTTGTCCGCGTTCCCATTGGCTTTCGGTGGGTTTTCCTTCTCTTGTAGTTGTCTGGTCTTTCGAAGCGGGCCTTGCATCTTCTGGTGCCCGTGAAGGGGCGACCGTTGCACAGGATGCATTTCGGGGTGCAGTCCGGTCTCTCCTTGGCTGGGTGCTACGTCCCGCAGTGGTTGCACATGTTGGTCTTTTCTCTCGGGCAGGCTTCGACTCTGTGTCCGGCCAGTCGGCATTTAAAGTAGACATCCATTTTGGCACGAAAGGGGTTGCACAGATATAGTCCTCCTAACAAGCCGATTTGGCTGGGCACCTTGCGAGTTCCAGTAAACGTCATTAGTAGCAATGAGGTCTTGCCTAGCCTTCTTGCTTCTGCAATTTGGCACCCTCTGTTGAGCTCTTGGATGTCTTCGAGGATTTCCTCGTGGGTTCGGTCTTCGAGCACGTTATATGCGATTTCCTTGATGGCTTAGTCCGGGGCCACGATGTGTGCATTGACCGGATACATCTGGTCCATGATTTTGAGATTTTGTAGAATGACGTATTTCTTGACTATTTCCGTTGAGGGACAGCTCACGGTGAAATAATTATTAGTTGGATTGACACGCACCTGGTTTGCTTCCGGACTGTAGCGATCTCTGTGTTGAACCCCTGGAATACTGTTTGCAGGAGCGTGGTTGCCGTGTGGCAACAGTGATCGGTGCCTCCTTTAGGTCAGAAAAGCACTTCATAATCCGTGGCCGGGAGGCATGTAAGCGGCCTCCTTCTTCTGATTGGTTGTTGTCGGCCAGCGGCCGATTTCTATTTATCAGTTGTCATCGGTCGTGATGGATGACGCAAGCCACGTCGCAATCTTCTTCTTAGGGTGGACGAGGTCGTGGGCCTTGTTGGCTAAAGCCCAGAGCTTTTGGTTGTTGCGCTGCTCAGGGGAGATCTACCTGTCCACGGAGCACTCCATTCGAGCTCGCCACCGGCGGCAGCGGAAAGGGACCCTAGTCGTCACAATCACAAATGGTCGCTTTTCTCGAAAAGCGACCATTTTTGGCTACGCTAGGCCTAAAGTAGGCCCAGATTGACCACGTGTGGGTCGGGGGAAAAAGGCTAAGATGAAAAAATGAAGAAATTGGGCTAGGAACGTGTCTTGTCTCCAAAAAACGTAGCGGTTAAGTGCAGGGCACCCTCACTGACCTTGGTTTGACGTTTGCGGGTCCTCGCAGTCCGTAAAGTGGAATAAAATTAGCCGATACTCGGGAGCCTTCGCGAAGCGCGCCCGCACTGCTCGACAGCAAGATGGCGGCCTTCAGAAGCGTCCACGAAAACCAAAATTAGTACTGAACTTCATGTGAAAACGCGCTCTACGAACAGTACGAACGCTCTACGAACATCGCAGAAGATAGCGAAGTAACGAACAAGCGCATAGCCATGTTTTATGTTCACACACGTTTGACACGTATCCCACATGTTGCAACCCTGGCAGTAACGCATAATATACGAGCATGTATATGTATTTAAAAATTTACTTATGGGGTTTTCCGAGCTCGAGGATCATGTGGTTCCCCGCGCACGTCACCACGGAAGGCGATGCGCTCCCGAACCTAAACGAGACGGCGCACCGGACGGCGCGAGACATGACCCGCCGCGCCGAACAGGGCAACGCCTCTCGCACGATAGCGAACCCTTCTCGCGCAGAACGGGACAGGCTCACCAGGTACAACGACAAAACCACTGCATATCTAAACGCCAGAAAGATATACCCACCACCGAGTCCCAAATTGAACAAGAGGCAGGCCGTCGCCTGGAGACAACTCCAGGCGACGGCCTGGAGTTGTCTCCTAATCCATTCCGTCTGGAACGCATCTCCCCAGAGAAGCATCAGGACGACAAGTGCAAATTGTGCCAGGAAGGACCAGCAACACTCAAACACATGATGTTGGAGTGCAATGTAGTTATAGGAAGGATGGCAGTTGGTCCGGAGACCGTGTCGTCGAGGTGGGCCGCCGCTCTGCGCAGCTCAGACCTCTTAATCCAGACTTGAGCAGTCCAGCAAGCCAGTGAGGCGGCGTTGAGGCAGGGCCTTGACGTTCCCCAGTGGGAGACCTAAGCCCGGGTAGCGTTAAACCTTGCCGGATGTACAAGAAAGTTGTATCCATCCATCCATGAATCCATGCGGTTTTACATGCCAAAGCCGCAATCTCATTATGAGACACGCCTCTGAGCGCTTTTGCTGCCGATGCACTTCTACATCTGTGCAGCGCTGTAGAAGGTCCGGCTTGCGGCAGCGAGGAAGTACGATGAGGGAGCTCGGTCTACATATGTAACTGTGACATGCGTACGCATTCGTAACCACATACGTTGGCTTGCAGAATAAACCGGGCGCTCTTCTTCCCATGGACGGCAATTCATGCTGAAGTCTTCTGAAAAGCTTTTGACATTCACATTTAGGCTACCCTGCATCGTCAACACGCGGCACCCTTATTCGCCTTTGTTTGTTGGCTCCAGCTTGCCTCACAGCTTTCACAATGCTGCACGGCTATCACGAGTACGCGGACACCGGTGTTCGGACGCTCTCACTCCCTTCCACGTTCTAGCTGAGCCATGTCGTCTAGGCACACTTCAATCAGACGCTGTTAAGAATGGCGAGCTGCAAGGCAAAATTGCCACTCAATTACGACAAGGGGGCAAGACGCGCATTCCACACCCTCTCCGTCACTGCAGCTAGGAGGCGTTCGAAGAAGCGGCCTTTGTGCTGAAAACCGCCTCCTTCCACCAGCCCCATCGACATTGTGACGGGACGAGTTCGGTGTGTGAACAATGGTTCCGGAGTTCCCCAACGTGGACCTGATCTGACACGCATGGACAAGCTGCCGCGGGAAAGCCGTATTTTGGTGCTTCTCATGCCTCGGTGTGACGCAAGACAACGAGCTACCCACGATTGGCACCGATACTTCCCGGAACGGCACCCCTCCAACGCCGTCGTTTGGGCATCGGAATGTGTGTGCCTTTGTGTACGTAAACTGATCTGCGGAGCAGCGGCGAGTTGGTGATGAGTAAACGAACAGTCGCCGCCACGTATGGCCGGCGGACCGAGTGTATAAAAACTGTTGTTGTGCAAATGCTGGACACACTTCTCTTGAGCAGTCATGTTAGACTGAGTCACTTCTCTCATGCAGTCATGTTGGACTGATACTCTTTTTCTCAAGCAGTCATGTTAGACTGATTTAATTTCTGTAAATAAACCCATTTTCCTCGTTCTCGATGAGAAACAGTTCTTCACTTCATCAACGACCTCAGCGTAAATAAGTTGGACGACGGCATGGGCCAGCTACCTTCGAATTCATGCCGTACTCGAATCTTGGCAAAGGACCACGGACGATGGGATTGAGCCCCCAATCCTGACAACGCTAGTTATTTTTGTTGTTTCTTCATCATTTCGTTTTCCTGTATGCCTTGCCAATCTTTTGTCGCTACTTTTGCCCTCACGTTGACCCTGATTTTCGTGGACAATTCTGGAGTGCTCACGCTATATAAATTTGACCGCTCGTTCGACGCACTTCTGCATCGTTAGCGCTGACACACGATGCTTGCGTGCATCACTTCTTGCGTCCCATCAAACGAAAATGAAAAGAAATAATATTCTGAACCAGTGAGCTTTGCAGAGCCCAAGCGGCCACATTACGTTTGCTACAGACTAGAACATACCCAAGTCCATATTTTATTAACAGGATCTATCCTGAGAGGGAAACTCAAATCAACTGTAATAAGTGCAATGGCATCATTACTCTTCACCACATGCTTTGGCAGTGCCCCGCGGTCTTCACAGACTGTGACAAGGAAGAAGAATGGTGGCGGCAAATGCTACACAGCGAATCACTCTCTGACCAATTACGGGCAGTCCAGAAGGCCCGCGATGTGGCTGAAGGGCTCGGCCTGACAGTCCCAACGTGGCAGCGGCCCGCGTCAACCTATGGTTGACCTTCAGGACCAAATAAAGTTCTTCATACCATACCATACCGGTGGTTGCTGCCACATGCTTGACCCTTCAGTTGAGCATGTTCTCATCGAGTGTCCCCAATACAAACAGCAACAGATGGTTGCCGTGCTCTAATAAGCAGGGCCCGAATTCACAAAGCCTTCATACGCTACAGTTGTTCTGAAGAATGGCAGATTGGGCGAGTTGGTGGTTTTCCATAATGTTTAAAAATACAGCACTAAAAATGTACACCGGACAACAGAAGAGAGGATTGGCCACACATGGCGCTGTGGTGGTTTTCCATATGTTTAAAAATACAGCGCTAAAAAACATACACCGCACAAAAGAATAGAGGATGGGTCACAAACGTTGCTGGTGTGTCCCATTCAGCGCTGTTTTTTTTAAACATTTTAAGATTGTTCTTAGTATGAAATTTCAGCAAACTGGATGCAGGGCATATTATTAGTGAAGACGACCCGCCGATGGCAAGGAGCCCTTACGAAAGAAATGCTTTGTGAATTAGTCTCCAGATTTCTGCTGTCACAAACATCCGCGATGTTTTATTTTTATTTTTTTTACAGCTCGCCTGGTGGCCAGCTTTTGAGCGTCATTTACTTTTCCTGTCTGGTTTCCTGTAAAGTTCAGTTTGTTTTGTCCTTATTTCGTTTTTATTTTATTTGTTTATATTATTTGTGACACTTAGGTGCCTCTGCGCGTTCTTGCTTTAGGTTTCGCTGTTAAACTCGCTCTCGCGCTCCACCCTTTCTGTGGAGTATTTTTGCGAGCTCCTCCCGATGACCGAACTGCGGTTGCCGTTGTGCAAGCACGGGATGGTGCTTTTGGAGTGGGTTGTTTGCGTGTGGTATTTGATCAAACTTTGATCGATGTTCTTGAGGTGTGTGTGTTATCGTGCGTAGCGTTCATATACGCTTTCTTTCTTTTTCTGCGTAGCTAGGATTGGCTTATAAGCAGTGACCTTGACTTATCTGGATCTAATGTGGCCGAATTTCACATTTTTATTCATTTAATGTGAGCAGCATCACCTTGTACTCACAAGAATTCACGTATTATCCGGCCAATAGCCAAAGAACGCCATGGAGATCACGAATAGTAGCGGGGATCACAAGTCACAGTGAAAAACAAAGAACAAGCAACGTTTGAGAGATGCTGCTGGTTCCATGCTGTCAGAAAGGAAACGTTTTTTTATAAATTTATTTATTTACTTATCCACGGAAGCCTTACTTATGGCGTATGGAAAGGCATCTACAGCGCCAGCGGTTAAATTGAGCCGGCAGCGCCGCAAGACATGACCAAATTAGGAAAGTTTTTGCTTCATGATTTTTCAAAGCCGAAAGGTTTGATCGTGTGGCAGTCCATGGGATTCTCAAGACTGTGCGCTCACACCAGAGCTCGAAAAAATCAGGTTTCTTTCTTTCATATTTCCGAAATATGAAATACTCACACTCGTACGTTACTGCGGGAAAAATTATAGCATTAGCAAGGTATATTTTAGTTTTATAGTGGTCAGTATTCTTAGTCTATTAAGCCCACTTTGCTGTGATACTATCCGACCGCTGTCACATTACTTTCTTATGTCCGACGGGTAGGCTTTGAACCCGGTTCCCTCAGCAGAGATGCCCGATGCTCCACCTATCAGAACATAGACGCAAATATATAAATTCCACATAACGCCATTACCAGGTTCAGTCGTGCAAGCTAGCGCTTTGGGACGTTCGCACGTGAGTCGCGTTGCATGAGAACACTTTAATGAGTAAATTGAGAACGCGCACTCTTCTATCTGACAATAAAAATACCGCGAAAATACCGCGCCAAAATGGATGGCGTGGAACGAGCGTTCACCGACTGTACGTGCCCACATCGCGGACGGGAGGTGTACTTTACCACGTCTTCTTCAGGAGGCTCAACAACTTCAGTGCCCCGAAATAGGTGTCCCACTTCTCGTTCCACCGTACCCTACTCTGAGACATAGGGAACGACACTGAAGCGATGGAGACGGAATCGGCAAGTCAATAAAGTCGTCATGTAAGGTGTTGTCGCTAAGATGTGTCTTCGTCAATATATAGTGGGTGGCTGCATTGCTTGTGTGCTAATAGCAATGACGCTGACGGTCATCGTGAGATCGAATCTCCTGCAATTTCTTTAAGGCTAGCAGTTTTTTTTCATAATCTTTGTAAGTTCGTCTGTTACTATGTTTGATAGTACTATTATTCACTAAATTTCTTTAGTACAGTTTCCAGCTTTATCTGTTCTTGATTCTAGAAAAAGGTAGAGTTGTACATAACCCATTATTCCATTGTGAAACTGAATCGTCTGTCCTCCACCTGTTGTCATTATTTCAGTTTTATTTATTATCATGAAAAGATCAGCTTTTACGCATTCTCCTTTCCACTATGTGTGCTGCTACTATACGATGAAGCAAAACAGACCATTGCTTAACGCCGCCACGGAGCATCAAAGTTATGTGCGCTAACCACTGCACTCTCGTGAGCATTTTGACGGGGGCTATAAACTGTACCGCGCGCGTCGCAGACTAGGGTACTAGTGGCCTCAGCACGTGCATTTCGCAGGCAATACCACGCAGTAAGCTCCCGCAGCATAGCTCATGCGCTGTGTTCGCAGTCGTTGGCAGCGTGGCTTTCAGCGCAGCAATAATTTTCAGCGTTACTCTCGCAGACAACTACTCCAGCAGCTCTACGATGTCTTAGATATCCGTGAACGAAGCGTCAACATCATGTCGGTGTCGTGGTCATATCGCTGTCGTCCATGAACTGTAGTCGTCACCGTCGTCAGCGTTGCCCTACTGTCGTCGTAATCATGACGCCATTGTTGTTGTCGTCCTGTCCACGTCTTCACCATGCCGCCATTGTCCTTATGTCGGCGTCGTGATCATTGTCATCGTATTATAATTGCACACGGTTGAAGTGGACGAGTTCACATTGGAATCGCAGAAGTTCCCTAAGAATATCCCCATCCCGTTCTCTCGCAGGATTTTTATACATCCCAGCCGTCCATCGAAACAGCGTCGGCAGAGACAGATGTATCAAGACACATCGTTATTAGGGTTGCACTGAGTACACCAACAATCAATCCTGAAACCATTTAGAAGTGCGTGCTGCTTTGCGAGTTCCTCATGCGGAGCACCGCTTCAAAACTTGAAGCGCTTGGCGTTCTTTCTTCGTTCATATGTACTCTTTCACTTATGATTTCTCATTTCGCGTCTGCTGGCGCTCTTCTGTGTTTTCTTCCTTGGTAAAAATTGTGGTCTGTATGGAGAATAAACGAAGTGCCTTTCTTTTTTATGCCGTAACAGCTCTGTACTCTCCGACGAAAAGGCTGCGACCACATTCCAGGTTATTTTTCTTTCTTTTTTCGGAGAGGATGTGTTGCTGAGAGGCTACAGATACTCCGAGATGGAGCCTTAATAACCTCCCAGTCTTATTAACCAGCAACTCACTTTTCGTTTGCGCTCACATAATTCTGGCCGTAAACTAGCAGGCTAGTGTCTGTTGGTGCGGCGTCATGAATGTAATAATGTTTACTTTTTTTTACTTTTTTTATTTTTAATGGCAACCAGACTTCTCAATTTAGATTGCGCTTAACGAAACAAGGTTTGCGCGAGGTAACAGAGAACGTATGCTAATACCTTCATTATTGCATACTCGACCAAGCGTCGCTCTGCAATAACTTTGTGATCGCTATGCAGTGTTTCATCCTGTGTTCACAAATTAAGCACTTGCGTAAGCACATGTGATGTTTTCTGCCTTGAACCTCGTTGCGCGCGGTTAAAGTGCTCTTGTAACAAGCTCAACGTTTTTGTCCTACCCAGCTGCAAGGAAACGGTACCATAGTGTGCAGTATTCAATATAGTGCTTGATCCATGGGGTACGTAGTAAATAATCTATCTTGCTATGTCATGTGCAATTACGTAACAATTAAGCAGAGTGTGCGAATATTTAGTGTACTTGCGCCACCTACACATTCACAGATAGCGTGAGGGTGCGTCCTACGACTGCACGTAGTGAGCTATGCGTCTGCCGTCTTCTCTGGCTCTAGTTTCTAATATTCGTGCTTAATATCGCGGCAATTGCAAGCATAAAGCTGGTTGTTTTCCCTAATTTTCTCTGTCTAATTTGAAATTAAGTTGTCGAAGTTCGCACAGAGAAAAATGTTTCTCGATAAGTACAGGAGATGAGTTGACGTTTACGTTGCGCTGAACTGATAAGTTAAGCGGCTTTGTGTCAGCCATTGGGACTAACAATATTGCTACCGCTTTCTGCTTTCGAATTACTTACTGCAATGACGGTAGCGTTTCACGCTCGGGAATGCATGCTGGTCTTGTAGAAAGTTCGACTAATTAGTTTTAATGGCCCAAGCTTGCTGCACCTAAGCTATGAGAAACGCCGCAGTGGGTGCCATGCCATACTCGGTGCGTGCGTGCGCGCGCGCGCTTGAATACGCATGAATCGACGTCACCTTATTCTCCATAGTTTAGTAGAACTTGTTGTTGGGCGAGTTGGTAGATATTAGCGAACATTGTTTAACTGCGCGAGCAAACGAACCACAAAGACAGCGAGGGACAAGGACGGGCGCAGACTTGCAACTAAAGTTTATTCCACAAGGTACACATATAAATACACACCCGACATACACCACTGCGCGTGCGCGAAAAAAGGCAAGGTTAAAGAAAAGTAAAACCTTGTATAAGCGAAAATTCTCCATAGTTAATGTATAATGTTAATGTACTATTCTCCATAGTATAATGTATTCTCCATAGTTTCGCTGAACTGACAAAGCTCAGCGCGCAGCAGGCAACTGTACCCAACCAAAACCAGAAACTAAATCACAGCGGAGATATCGGGCCCCGATGCGCAGTTTTCTCTGGACCTCAGGAGCGCGGCGATATTCTTAATTAAAGCTCGTTCTAGACAGTCCCACTTTGATCAAGGCTGTTTTTCAGCTGCCCATCACTAAGGTTTTCTGTATACTGCCTTGGTAAGGCATTTGTGCATAACGCGCACGTATGCGCTGTTGCACCAAACGGCAAATTGTGCTTTGTATGGGGCATAAAAGAAGTGCCGTTTTTTTTTCTTCTTTTCTGCGATTCCGGGTCCTCTACTCTGCGACGAAAAGGCATCAACCACATTGCAGAAGTTTTTCTTTCTTTTTCTTTGTTCTTTCGGGGACGATCTGTTGTTGAAGGGCTGCAGTTATTCCGAGATGAAGCCTTAGTAAGCTCGGAATCCGATTAACTAGTCCCTCGCAATCGTTTTGCGCGGACATAATTCTGGCAGTAAACCTGCTGAATGTGCATGTTGGTACGACGTCGCGAATATAATAACGATTTTCTTTTAAAATATGACAGGTATCCTTACAAAAAGATCCAAATTCGAAAGATCTTTCTTCATAGGGATTTGCTTTTATTGGCTGGTCGCCACAATAATATGCTTGTCATCCCGATCGGAAGGTCATGAGTAGCGCTGTAAGGTATAACCGGTTTTATGAATACAGACCCGTGAAAGCGTTGGACTGACAAACTGAATTAAAAAACAATTAAACACAAGAAAGTTAACCAGACGGATGTCCGGCTGACTACCCGGCACGGGATAAAGGGGACGAGGGATTGAAAGAAAAGAAAACTCTCAAGTGAGAAAGAGAGAGAAAGCAGGGATGGGAAAGACAGGGAGATCAATCAGACAAACGTCCGGTTTGCTACCCTAAACGAGAGTAAGGGAAAGGGGAAAGATGAAGAGAATGAGACAATGAGCATGGCGCGCACATAGCAGGACGCGCAGCACGACTGCCACCGGTCACTGTGGCTGGTGTGAACTTTCATAAAGGCAGTAAGCGTGTCCGCTACGATGCACATGGACAGGCAAGCTTTGCAGAAAACAACAATCTTTCTCAGTATCTTGCGAGGTTCCTGTGTTTGCTTTTTGTTTTTTTATATTAGATCCTGGGGTTTTACGTGGCCACAGCAGGATCTGATTATTAAGCACCCCGTTGAGGGACTCAGGATTAATTTGGACCACCTGAGGTTCTTTAACGTACACCCAATGCACGGTACACGAGCACCGTCATAGACAATAAGCCACAACGGCGTTTCATTTTTGTTTTAGTTTTTTTCTGTTTTGATGCGAAAGCATCAAATGACCCATTAAGCGAAAAGGCCGGTGTCTGTAGCAGCGAAACGGCTCCTAAATTCCCATCGGCTGCTGCTCGATGTCACGTGCGCACCTGGATGGAGCCGAGTGCCACGTTGGCGCGACAGGTGTTGCTAGGGGGGAGAGGGCATCACCGCGACTCCATATCACCCTCGCTCTCGCTCACGGAAGCCGGTCATATCTGTGCGCTCCTAGTCCGCGCAAGCTCTCGCCTGCGTTCTAACTTAGCCTCAATAATCGCTATTAAGAAATTAATGCATAAAAATATTGCTCGAAAGGCGAAGCATCGATTGCCATAGCAAATTAGTAGACAGCTATACGAAGTAAGGATAACAGTTTTATCGGCCCTATAAACTTGGACACATGCGCTTACTAATTGAGTTAACAAGCATGATGTCAGCGCGCACAGGCAAGCATAAACGCATCACACTGACTGACCGCGGACACTAGCTGCCGAAACACTGGCGGGAGCAAGCGCGGCAGCAGCAGCGAGCGAAGTGACCGTCGTGCTGTGCATCGCTTCGAAGCAAACAGCGGCGAGAAAACATAACACACAAAGGTAAGAGCTGTCTGCATCGTTTTCCAAGATACGGCACGCGCGATCGCGCGCCGCCGCGCGATGTACGCAGTTGCTGTCGGAGTAGAAGCCGACTCACCTGCCTCCACCTTTCTGCCGCGCTGCCTCCCCGCTTTCCTCCGTTTCGCACGCGCTAGATTGAGCCGCGATCGTCAGTTCCCCTTGCGCCCCGTCACAAAATACGCAGTTACTGCCAAGAGCCAAGCGCCACGCAAAGTGCACCGGCGTTGTGCTGTCGAGGAGGAGTTGGCCAAGCGTCTCAACGCGCTCGCTTGCCAGTGAGAAGTTCATAACTCGAAGGACCGCTCAGCGGCGCTGAATTGGACATTCATGCTTTTTGCACTCACAACTAATAAAAAGCGCTTAGGTGTCCTTTGATATTTTTTTCCCTGAGTTTGTTGTGGTTTACTTTTTTCAAGCTTTAACCCGTAGTAACAAACGAGCAACTTGCTGTTAGGACATAATTTAGGCCTTCGTGTATGTCCTGGGACGCATTCCTTGAACAATCGCGGCGAAAAAATTTTACTTCGAACTTGTACGAGTTTCACTATACAATCCTAATGTTTGTATTTTATGTAACGAGTTCTTACATCTATAAAAATTATTTTGGAACAATAAACTGGAAGATTAAAAAAATGGACCAAGGACATCAGCGAGAGCGTTATAGATAATACGCAGATGTGCACCAGCTACGAAAATCAGCGTAGCTTTTTTGTGAGTGCTAGATGCGTAAAGGATTCCTTGGCTCTTGCCTCTTTAGTTTACAATGATCCTAAAACAGTGAAAAAGGGAATCCTTCATCCGACCCTTACGAGTGGCATTGCATCAAAATGGAGAAAGTCAGAAGGTGTGTGTCCGAGCGGTAAACCAAAATAACTGGTTTTCTGCCCCACGCAGTAATTATAGGAACAGGTCACAGAAAAATAAGGGGAATCGCGTATAGAACGACATCGTAGGCAATCCCACGCGAAAGTCATTACTCCGCACTTCCATAAACCCTCGTTAAAATAAAATAAATGCAATAAAATAGACAGGCAACTCAAAACCCTTGTGAGCGAAAGCGGCGCTATGCTTAGTAGATGGACGGTCGTCGAAACCAACTAATGCGTTGAGCCGAAATTGCCCTTCCCCATTCTAGTATAATAAAACCAGCCACATTTCGTGCTACTGCGATCAGGGGATTTTCCAGAGAACAGCAAAATATTTTGGAGGTTCCTTCAACCACTCTTAGTCCTTAAGAAAATGCTGTCGTAAGCATCTCCCAAGACCACGTTTTATAGCTTTCTCTTTTAATCCTTCTTGTGTTACGCCTGATACGTCGGTTAGTCGTTGAAAATGGCTGTTTTTTGTGTGTATCAGCAGCAGTAACTTCAGCGCAGTGAGACAGGTACCCCGCTGGTAAGTAAAACTAAGCTTAGGCGCCTGGAAAGCGAGCTGGGATGAGGCGCCAACCCTGCGCCCGTCGCTCCCCTAAGTGGCGGCCGGTGTCGCGTCTCTGGCAGCGGCTGGGGAACTGGCGGTGTAAGAGACGGCATCGACCTGCGAGCGTCAGGGCCGCCTATCGTGCACGGAAATGGATGCTCCTGTCGACGATGATAAAGCTGGCAGGCTGCTTACGCTGCCCGGAGCGAAGCGGACGTCCGAGAAAAAATGACTTCCTGCGCTCGCCGTGTCGCTGTCATTTGTATACGCGGCCACGATCGGTGCTACCCAAACTTTTTTTTTTTCTCCTTCTTTTGTGCGTAACCGACACGGGAAGGCTTCAACGCGCGCCGCCACTCTGCACCTGGAGACAGCGGCAGCTTGGGCACCGGCGGCGCCTGTCTGCTTTTCCGTGCTCCGTCAGTTATGATCACGCTGGCCTCTGCTCTTCTACACGTGGCGGACTGCTAATTCAATCCGCGGCGGAGCTGCTCGCGTGCCGGACGCTCGCGTGGCTTCTGCCGCACGGCGAGAAACCGCATCTCAGCGCACGATTCGCAGTTTGATGCAGTAAACCATAGGTCTGTGTGATGTAATGTTTGCTTTAATTTTTCCTTTCTTCAATGGCTGTCAGGTCTGGGAACATCCATTAACAACCTCATAATCGACGCTCCAGCTCCATCAGCTTCCCTCTGTAACCAGGCCAATCTATAGTTCTGCACCTTGAACTAACCCAGGAGCGTTCGCGTACTTTGCATAATAGTATATCTAGTAATAATTTAGCTACATTCGCACAGGCTGTGTTAAAACAGTAAGAGATCAGACTGCTAGCGAAGCTTCAGTGGGAGCTCGGTTTAAAGTCGACTGGGTGATCTTCTGTGCATAAAAACTCCACACAACTAGAAGGCTTTCTCACAATATGCTGTTAATTCGCTGTAGAAACGTCAACTGATAAAAGCAACCCACTGCTGGAAAAATGAAGCGGATCTCGATATTAGTCGACCATGGTGATCAAAACAACGCACTTTCACGAGCTTGTGCCGACGTTCGAGGCGTCCTTAAAACAGTGTAACTGTGGGAGAGCAAAAAAAAAAAGTAGCACGTTCGCCCGAAAGGCGAAGCATCGATGGCGATAGCAAATTAGTAGACAGTTATACGATGTAAGAAAAGGAGTTTTACCGGCCGTATAAACTTGGAAACATTCGCTTCCTAACTGAATTAATAATTATGGTGTCAGCGTGCACAGGCAAGCATGAACAAATCACACGCGATGGCCATGGACACTTGCTGCCAAAACGCTGGCGTGAGCAAGCGCGGCAGCAGCAGCGAGCGAAGTGACCTTCGTGCTGCCTATCACTTCAACACTAACAGCGGCGAGAAAACAGAACACACAAAGGTATGAGCCATCTGCAGATCGCTTTCAAGATAGGACGCGCGCGAGTTCCCCTTGCTCCCGGTCGCGAAATACGCAGTTGCTGCCGGAGCCAAATGCGCCCCCTCCTTCCCTCCCACCCCCCCACGGCCTCTCGCTCGAGGGAAGACGGCGTGTTTGCTCTCCGCCTTCCTTCCTCACGGGCGCGATTGAGCCGCGATTGAGCCGCGATCGCCGGCTCCACTCGCGTGCTTTCACTACCACATACAGCATACGGCGCGCGACGAAGGTGTTATCATCCTTGGACTTTATACGGAACATCACGACGGCGCCAACGGCAAAAGTATGCCTTGAATGCCCATGTAATTGTTATCGCAATAAAAGACCGAGGCGTCTGGGTCTTCATTGCTTCGGTCATTTAAATATTGCGTATCCTAGTCAACCAAAGCGCATAGTTTGCGTTGTTTTATTTCGGTAGTGGGAGAAGCACTGGAGACCATTTCCGGCCGTTTGCACAAATTTTATTGTTTGAAACTTCTTAATGTGCCGAATATTGCCAAAGCTGACCAACAATAAAACTACAGTAGAGTTCAGCTATTCCTTCGTCTCTGAGCTCCTTTACTGCGACAGTAGCATTTTCCCCCAGTGAAGACCAGCATCTTATTTGTTTGCTTGTTTGTTTGTTTTTTGTTTTTTTTTGGTTGCCTGTGTATTTTCCAACGAATTGCGTTCACCTTACTGCTGTTGAAGAACCCAGCGGTTGTATGCATGGAAGTTTGTTAGGGGGGAAGGCTACCGTCGTATGAAAACAGTTTCAAGTAAGAATTTAAAAACATATTAATATAATATTCGAACGTGAGTTAGGGCTGTGATAGCACAGAAAAAAAATATAGCCTTGATTAGATAAGGTCTGACCTATTTTTCTTTTCTTTTTTGGTGTACGCAATTTCCTTTCTTTGTGACATTACGGTTAATTTCGCAACCTTCATTAAATTTTAATATTTGCAATGTTTCCGCACCTCTAAAATAAAGGCAACATCTTAACCTTTAGAAATTTAAACTGCAGTAAAGGTGCACTGTAATGTATCGAGGATGCGACATAAATCATCCTGCAAGAGTTACTAAGAAACTTCTCCTAGCTTGCCATTTAGTAAAAGTGCACAATATTTTTTTTGGTTTGCTTCAATGTTTCAAAGTATCAGAGAATTTGTGCATCAAAGGTATCGAATTTCCCGCGTCCTCCAAGCAACGCACTGTGGTAGCATAAAAAATAGGTTATATCTCTGCGTCAAGCTGACATGTAATGCCTGATAAGACAAAGCACAACACGCATGTTTATTTGAAACGCATTTTCTTTTCCCGTGCGTAGGAAGAACGAGTTAGCATGCATATTACAAAGAAACAAAAAGTCAGATTATGATATAGTGAAGCATGGATGTGGAACACATTACGATGAACTGTAATTCATTGTGGAATGATGAACTTTGAGAGGGCTGTTTCTCCACCAAGGCTGAGTCATACTGAATTCAGTTTTCAATACATTAACTTTTACACCCATGTTTCATTGTATAATGGCTTGGCTTCTTGCCCCTTCACGGGCAAGATTGGTCCACTCTTTGGGCACAACCAAATACTAGTTCTGTGCGAACTTCTACAACAAAAGATTGTGGTAAGATAACGCGTACAGCGGCGTGCAAGCCCTTAACTCCTTATGCAATATCTTGCAATAAGGCAGGCACCATCTGTCCAAGATGATTAAGAATATATGTCTTCGTTACAATGGGAAGTTAAAGTACACTTGAGTTGAAAAAAACTGAGATTATAATAAGAAACATCACTTAGCACAAACGATCACAAAACCATGGAACAACGCGCTGGCTACACACGGGGTGCCCCAATTATCATGCACCAAGAATTAAAAATATTCAAATGCTACGTAGCTGGACAGAACCAATGTAATGTTGGTTACCGTCGCTTGGAGATACTGAGGTTATCTTATTATTTTTATTTTTTTATTTTTGCATTCCGCCTATACATGCTATGTATCCTGCGAGCTACACCTACAAGTGTGCCTTCTGCTCTGCGCCCAATACCCTCTACCACATGGTAAGTGAGTGTGGACACAACCCAATGACACCGCACATAACCGGACGGTCCAACCGTTGAGCAGTGGGAGGCCCAGATGACAAGCCTTAGCCCTGAAGACCAGCATCGTCATGGGAACAGGGCCAAGCTATCGGCTCAGGCCCACGGCGTCCTGGATTAAAATGACTTGGAATTTGTACTGCGGCAAAATAATGTTACGTCATGATCAACTTGTGTGCTATTCAAGTCGGCGCAATATCGCACAGTCTCTACGTAGCGATAGCTGCTACAAGGAAAGTACACTGGGTAAAGTGGCCCAGTGACGGAGTAGCGAAGTCAAGCGTGGCACCTCAAAGCGCGAGCTGTCACGAGGAAAGAAGACGAGAGAGTGGTGTGGGACACACGCACCGAGTGTTTCAAAGAGCTAGATGGCTTTGAAACGCGAGAAATATGAGCGGAATTTCCTGTTGCGAAGATATGAGTGGTGCTATTGCTGGATATATGCGTGAGGTGTTGCTTTCTTGTCGTATGCTGTAAGTCATACATTCTTTTGAATATTTGTCCAATGTGCAAAAAGAAAACTTCTTTACAAAGATCACCTTGATGTTACGCTCCCTACACGACTGTACCGTCTTAACCATTCTGGAGGCCCATGCAGGGGAAAATATGCTCAAGACGGTTAATATGCCCGTTTCTCCCCTGTTCTTAAGAGTTTGTTATTTAAACTACACCCAAACACTTTACCTGTTAAAACTTGGCTCCAGCAAAAAAAACAAGTATTGTTCCCTGGACGACTGACTGCCCTTGGTGTAAAAAACCCGCAAATTATTGAACATATTTTTTTTATATTGTTGCTCTGCAGGTTTTCATTGGGATGTCCTACAGCGAACCATTAAAAATGAATTGCCCCTGGACGCGCACGGTATAACCTTCCTGCCAGTTCAATACACATAGTAGCTCTTCGTTTTGATTTAATAAGGCTCCTGTGCCTACACAGTTGTGGAAGACCCGCATGCAAATTCATTATGTAGATATCAATTCCTGTTCGGTACGTGACAATTTCATCAATAATGCTTTTCGTGTCAGAGAGGTGTTCCGGAATCAACCTAATCTGCTAGAATGGATCACCCTGTTTGATGATTTGGCGGTGCTTGGGAAGTTTTAATACGTGTCAGCCACAGAAAGGCTGATGCATTTTAACGTTGTGTAATTGTTTGTTCAGTAAAAAAGGCAATAATGAAGAAGAAAGCAATCGTGGCCTTACGGTTACAGCACCGGCCTGCTCTGCTCGACGGTGGAGGTTTGATTGCACCATGCGTCGCATATTGTTTTCTTTTTTTTTTTTATTAAAGCCACGCGAGACACGAACCAACCTACCTACTATAGGTGGGCAGGTAAGTTCCTGTCGCGTAGTAAGTAGGTAGGTTCCTGCTACGGTAAATCGGTAAGTATGTAGGTACCTACCTACCTACCGCAAAGTGCCAAGAATAAGACAAAGAATGGTTCTCATTAAAAAGTGTTCATTCCATACGGTATATGACGCTACTTGTCCAAGAGTTCCGATGGCAATGTTTAACATCGCGTGGGAAGGTGTCAAGCAAATTGATTGATCTTCTATGACCCGGTAAGGAAAGAGTTAATTACTTACAGATATCAAAAATCGGAAACAGCGGGCATTATTTTATTTTATTGTGACACTCTTTAATGAAAAGTCAGCAGCACCCAATTCGCCACATTACTCTTTAATGAGCGCGGCAACGACTAAGAACGCATTACTCACTGAAACCGAAATTAATTATCCCTTTCCTCCTCGTGGTAATCATGAAGTACAAAGCCAACGAATCCTCGTCCTCTCAAAACGAGGCCGTGTGCCGTGGAGAACGAGCAAGCGCAGTCATGGCGCAAAGAGTTCGAATGACGTCACACCACCTAGCGTGAGAGAGGAGAATATTGGAATTTATTGGTGCGCCGCCGCGCAGAGAACAAACTACGTCACATCAACTGCGTACAAGCAGAGTGAGGAGCGCTGCCATTGAAAACATGAGTTGTACGTGAGGTCCATTACTGTCTTCCGTTCATTCGTCCGTCATTTGCAAGAGCATACGTCGACATTCGCTTGTTCCGCGGCGGCTTGCTAACAACCGCAAAATGAATTACACATTGGACGCTATAACGTAACACTATTCCAAACTTTTCGATTCCAATTCTGAAATCAGCCCTCCGCGATTGGTCAAAAACTTTTTTGGACCATCCCCCACTTCATCTGTCTGTCACGCGACGTCAGGAAAATCGATATAGCTCCCCATCTGATATGACGAGTACAAACGGATTATGTGTGATTTGAGCGAACGAAAGAAAAATAGTTATTTCTGATTCGACGCCTCTTCGCCATTAGCCCTCGGCTATTGGTCAAAAGTTTTCGGGCTGCAACCGCTTCACCTGCCTCTCACGCGACGTCACAAAACTGCAAAAACTCACCGCGTCAAAGTGACGTGTACGCGTTAAAGATGCAATAATATGCCGAACAAAACTGAATTTTCTTCTCAATAGCCGCAGGTTGGTCCGTTTCGAAAGAAATAAAAGATGGCTGCCACCGATCGCTGAAGCACTGGCTACTCGCACCTGCCGGAGAGCATGGGTTTATTTGCGTGTAATAAAACTTTTTGCATGGCCATGTAACATTTCGAGCACTCTCGGCACGTTTACGACCTCGTTCTGCCAACTCTTCTTTGCAGAGGATCCGTTTTAGCGTCATTGTTAAGCTTTCGTTGCATGCAGCCACGATTGTCGACGAGCCGCTGCAAGCTAAGTAAGGAAAAGCGGACCAATCGTAGACGCCGGCACCACCCTCTTCATCCGGTTATCGATTTTCATTGCAGTGGCTCGGCCCCATTGAATCCCTCTCCACTTGAGCGGGCTCCTCGCATCTTGTGAGCCAATTAGATAAGACAAGCCGCTCAGTGTAGGCAATGTTATTCGTTTTTCAAGCAAGCAAAAGTTACCTCCTATGAGAGAGAGATTCTTGGTTTGGGAAGGAAAAACATGGGGTAAAGTGCAGCGCAGTAACTGTCTCTCAGATGAGGACACCTCAACGAGGAGAGCGTTTGATTGGTCTATTCAGACAACCCTGCAGGTGACCGCCCGATCCTTGCGTCGGCGGTTACGTAAATTTGACGTTAGGAGATTGGAATCAAAATATATTGGAATACTTTTACGTTATAGGGCCCATTGTTTACCTTTGCTTGTGGTGCCGTGTTCATGACAGGGCGAAAGAAACGCTTCGTTGTTGCGCGCAGCATTCTTGAGGGAATTTCTAGGACTGGCTTGGGGTTGGTAAAGAGCAAACACGGATGTGACGTCAATGACTGATACTATACACGGTGTCCCAGCTAACTTTAGCCAGAGTTTTAAATATGCGAATGCCACGTACCTGAACAGAACCAGTGTAGTGCTGTTTGCCACCGCTTGCTGACACTCAGCTTTCTTTTTTCATTCCGCCTAATTATGTAATTAGTCTTAATTAATTAATCAAATTCCCAAGTTTTAAGCAGTATAAAAGTGTCAATGAGAAAATTCTAGAGCAACATGAAAAACTCCAGATGCAGCTTTACAGTTGCTCAATACGTGCTAGATAAAAGTGTTTTTCCGAGCCTGAAAGAAGAACGTGAATACGCGCAAAATGCCTCGGGCGGCCAGCCGCGCGGCAATGGTGTGTGCATTTGAGAGCTTCTTACACGCTCGGAAAAACTCTTTTATCTAGCACGTATTTAGCAACAGAAAGCTTTATCAGGAGTTTTTCAAGTTGCTCTAGAATTTTCTCATTGACACTTTTCATCTAATTCTAATATTTGAGAAGTTGAATAATTATTTAATTAAGCATAATTATATAATTAGGTATAATCAAAGAAAAAATAATCTGAGTGTCTCCAAGCGATGGCAAACAACATTACTTTGATTCGGTCCAGCTACGTGGCATTCGAATATTGGTAAACTCCGGCTAAAGTAAGCTGGGACACCCTGTACAAGGACGCCGCAATTAACGCGGTCCTGCTGCGAAATTGTAACGCATTCTGACGTAAATTACCTTGTGTCTTCTACCGATGACGCGTAGCTTCATCACATGCAAGCTTATGCAGGTCACTTGACAAGCAATTAATTTACCAGAAGATGAGCATGAAGCATTATGCACCAAAGAGGTAAGGCGTGCAGACAGGACACACCTCACCTCTTTTTCGCGTAATGAATCCTTACCAACCAGCTCAGCCTTCTCTCGTTCTGAGCACGAAGAGCAGTGCAATACTTGCTGTAAATAAAGCGCCGTCGCCCTCAGTCAACGAAAAACGCGGAGGCCGAGTGCCACATGATATAATTGCTCGTGCTCAGAGTCCATGGCCAAGAACTTGTTCTGCGGCAAGATGGGAGTTCGCGGCAGGTGACGTGTTCTAGCGTGGTTGGCTGCGATAAGGTATCGCAGGCGCGTTGCTTTGACATGGACGAATTTTCCTGTAAAACTAAAAAAAAATCATAATTATGGCATTTTAGGGGCCAAACCCTGGATCTGATTATGAGGCACGCCGTAGTGCATGCATGGGGGACTCCGGATTCAGTTTGACCGCCTGGTATTCTTCCACGTGCATTCAATGCACGGCACGCAGGCGTTTTTGCATTTCGTCCCCATCGAGATGTGGCCGCCGAAGCCGGGATTTGATTCCGCGACCTCGTGCTAACAGCGTAACGCCAAAGTCACTAAACAACCACACGGCGGGTCGAGTTTTCCTGTATCAGGCGTAGAATTCTCTGGGAGAAGGTTCCATAAAGCTCCCTTGGCTTCGGCCAGAATATATAGGGTGTTATGTTTGGGTATTGTTAGCTGTATGGAATTTTTAAAGTTTGTCTGTGTGAAATAACACAATTCTAACCCTTGATCCAAATTACTCAATGAGACGGCCAGTACTCCTATGAGAAATCAAAATTCTCAACTGAATAAATAATTTATTACGCTAATTAACTTTTTATATAATTACAATACAGCACATATTTCAATTTACGAACTGCAACTAGTGAGTTTTCAAGGCATATTGACTGAGAACAAATTCTGAGGATGGCAGTGATTTCGGAATATGCGCCTCAAAGTTGCGGTAAAAATGCCCTGCTGTTCCGCTTACTTTTTAAATAAAGCGTTGTTTTATGCATTGATACACAAAAGTAACTCGAACGCCAATGCATTTCGTTGGACACTTTGGAAGTCATTCGAAACTAGTGCAGCCCTGAGAATTCGTTCTTAGTGAATGTGCCGTGCGAACTCGCTGGCTACAATTCGTAGAATGAAATGTATGCCGTAAAGTAATTATTTCAATAGTCAATTAGCTTAGTTAGGTTAATGATTTACTTAAGCGTCTTGATTTCTAGTAGACATAATGGCCGCTTCATCGAGTAATCTTGTTAAGGGTTAGAATTGTGCTATCTCCCACAGACAATTTCGTTTTTAAATTTGACGCAGCCAACGGAAAGCACCCTGTATAGAATATGGATCGAGGCGAAAAGGGTCGTGAGCAACATGTGGCCGAGACTCTGGAGAGCACGAAATAATCTCCCTTGCCAGACAATCGTGAACCATTCGGTTGGCGGTGACACTAGCGTGGCCTGCCATCCACGCAAGGCAGACATTGTGGCCAGCTTCGTCAGAAACTCGCATCGTGCGATCGATAAGTAATCCGCCAGGCTGGCTTAGGGGCTATGACGTTGCGCTGTAAGCACAAGGCCACTAGATCAAACATTCCGGCCGCGGCAACCGCATTTTGATGGGGGCTAAATGCAAAAATGCCCGTGTACTATGCATTGGGTGCACTCTAAAGAACTCCTGGTGGCCCAAATTAATCCGCACTCCTCCATGCACTACGGCGCGCCTCATGATCATACCGTGGTTTTGCACGTAAAACCCATAATTTCTATTTTATGGTATGTAGTGTGCAGCCCGTTCCGTGAGCCGTGACGGCTTTAATAGAGGCTTGCGAGTCCGTATAAACAGTGTGATAGCGAAGGCAGCTGGGAAAGGAGAAATCGGGAATTATAAGCGGATTCAATCGAGAATGAAGTAAGTGAAGAGTGCATTGTGATAGAAGGCGTCGCAAGCAGCGTGTTTGCGGCCAGCTTTAACTTTATTGGGTCGTTACAGGCTGCACAGTAGGAGGAGTAGGTCATAGCGCTGCACGGGGGCAGTAGTAAGCTGCCACTGAAGCTTCGTCACTGAGGGTGGTGTCTGTTTGGCAACTGGCTAATGGATAGGACCGTCAGAATCTACTCCTTCGTGCCGCTTTGTGCATTTCAATTCATATTTGGCATTGATCGACGTTTAGGGGTACGCATGCAAAGTGCCCGGGCAGGGTGCATTCGCGCAGAATGGTCGCAGTGAGCAGAGGCGTTGTCGAAGGTGGGGAGTCTAGAAGATGGTGCGACCGAATTTCCTGGCCCGAATTAGGAACTAAAGGGAAAACTTGGTAGCCTAAGCTACTGCTTCCATTGAATTAATCTGGGTCACTTATGCAAGGCGGTGAAATGCTGGGAGACACAGCAGGCCAGTGAAAAGCCTCGTAACATTCATGGTGGAGAGATTTCAGTTTTCTCCGGCGCTTTTAGGTTATATAAAAGTTATAGCCGTAATCATCACGTGAAGTGAGAAGAGCAGTCACAAGACGGCCAGGGGTGCGCTTTAACATCGTGCAAGTCTCCTGTGGTTGTGTTTTTTCAGGCATTGCACATTTACTTGCAATTGTTAAGGATAGTTGGATTCTGAATACACACTGAACTTATTCAAATTTTGCTTCTAGTGGCGTTTCATGTCATTCTTGACTACTTTTCTTTGTATTTACTACTCCCATTGACGTATCTGACCTGCCCACACTTATTGCTTCAGTGCAAACTATGCCAGACCTAGACATATACGCGGAGGGCATAGTTAACCTAATCAATAGTCTTAAACCATCATCTTCTGCTGGGTGTGATGGTATGTAAACTTCTGAAGAACACCTCTCATGTATCAGCACAAATACTCTGCGTACTATTCAAACTATCGCTAGAAACGGGGAGCGTTCCCGGTGACTGGAAGAAAGGTAATATCTTGCCCATCTTTAAATCAGGTGACCGCTCCAACCTTACCAATTACCGCCCAATCTCCCTTACAAGCATCCCCTCAAAATTATTAAAATACATTCTAGCCTCAAGCCTAATGAAATTCCTTGAAAGCACAAATTTTTATACCCATTTCAGCATGGTTTCCGAAAACACTTATCGTGTGATTTCCAACTCGCCGAATTCACCCACGACATTCTGCTTATCATAGACAGGAACCTGCAGATCGACGCCGTTTTCTTAGATTACTCAAAAGCTTTTGACAATGTGTCTCACAAGCTTTCACTGCAAAAACTATCTGGATTTGGAATCTGTAAAAACTTACTCAGATGGATTGAACGATTCCTATCCGGGCGCACACAATACAGTTCCACAAACAATCACCACTCACCTCTTACCAATGTCACTTCAGGCGTCCCTCAGGGCGCCTGTCTGGTCCCTTTATTATTTATAATCTATGTAAACGACTTGCCTACTAGCATACATTGTAAACTACGACTTTTCGCAGACGACTGCGTAGTTTACAACACTGTTAACTCTTCTGACGATGTTCTTTGCCTGCAGCGTGACATCGATGCCATCTCGTCATGGTGCGAAAAATGGCACATGCCTCTCAACTTATCTAAATGCAAATCTATGTCTTTTACCCGAAAGCGCAGTCCCTTTCAGTCCGCTTATCGCATTAGCTCTCTCAACATCAGCGCCACTTCATCTTACAAGTACCTTGGTCTTATTCTGACGTCATCACTCTCTTGGAGAACACATATCGAAACAATACGTCGCAAAGCTGCGCGCTCACTCGGGTATCTACAAAGAAATGTAAAGGAGGCATCCCCAGAGGTAAAGACGTTGGCGTACGTGACATTTCTCCGTTCACAACTCGAATTTGCTTCTGCAGTCTGGCATCCATCTCAAGATTACCTACCCGCATCATTGGAATCCGTTCAAAACCGAGCCGCCCGATTCATCACTTCACATTATTCACGGTATACTAGTGACTTCTTTGAAGCAAACAATAGGTCTGCGAACACTGAAGTCTCGCCGCATCATATCACGTCCTTGCTTGCTGCACTCTTTTTTTTTTACAATCCACGCTCACGGCACCACCTTCTTAAACCACCATTACGAACTTCCTCTCGCATAAGCCACAGCTATGCCATAGCACGTTTACCCGGCCGCTCATCTGCCATGACCACTTCCTTCTTTCCTGATGCAATCGTTTATTGGAATGCGCTCCCTGACAACTTCGCTACCTGTACTGACCGCAAAAAATGTCGTGAATACCTAACAAATCACTTTGAATAACTTTCTGTTCCCAGTGTACATCATTCATAAACCCATCATAAACCACTCGGAATAGTCCACCCTTGTCAACCCTTCCACCTAGTCTTTTTCTTTTGTTTCTTTTATTGCGAATGTATTGCCGTGTTACTTCTCTAAATTCGATTTTTTTTTATTGCTTAAAGTCGTACAAAATCAGCAATGTTTTTTTTTCTTTCATTCGTTGTTTTGCACGTAACCACTCTTACACGTGTTTGTATTGCCCCCCTTGTATAATGCTTTCGGGCCTTCAAGGTGATAATAAATGAAATAAATGAAATGAAATAAAGCTGCACGCTCAGACGTTCTCATGAATTAGAATGTCAAAATTGTGTTCTTTCGTTTCTTTTAGCTCTCGCGATTTAGTTTCCTTGTAAAATCATTGCACACGATAACTTGTCAAACGTTGCTCAAACATGCATTGAGCGAGGACGTCGAGTTCTATTTCCTTTAAGCACCTCCGACATTCATTTCATTTTCATTTCATTTTCATTTCATTTCATTTATTAATACTGTTAGCCCATTTTTGGGCTGTTACAGGGTGGAAGGTATTTGTTGCAATGCAGTAAATACATTGGCAATCACAGCCTTGCAGACATGCAAATACAAAATAAATTTAGTGCGCACAACCTGCGGTTCACAACAAAGTACAAATGCGGTAGTAGAAGCACACACAGCAACATTCATATTTCCAAGTAGGTGAAATTCGCTACAAACGAGCTGTCGTGGTTAATTTGGTAGGTCAAGGTAAAGGTGTATTGATTTTTCAAACAAACTGACAGAGTCTGTTTGCGTTATGTGCTGTGGCAACGAGTTCCATTCTTCAATTGTTCGTGGGAAGAATGAATATTTGAATGTGTTGATCCGAGCTTGGAGAGTTGTAAGTTGTTCGTTGTGGCTGTTTCTTAATGTTCGGGCCGAGCGCTTCGTTATGTACAGTCCGGTGTTTATGTTAAAGAAGTTACCACGCAAAAGATAGAGGAACTTAAGTCTAGCATCTCTTTTAGCATCGTCATCTCTCTTGTTCACCGTCGGCACAGACTCAAAACAGCTTCTTATGACGGCAACCAGCCTTTCATTTTCTTTCCTCTCATTTGCTAACGCAAGGTGCATACGGCAGGGCAATACGGTCGAAGACAGCGCATACTCCAGCGAAAAAACACGCTAATGCATCACATCTCCCCGCTCGCATAAAAATGAGCCCGCAGGAGCAGCGCCAGCGACAACGGCGGTAACAAAAACTATGATCCGCGGCACTGTGGTGGAGGCAGGCTCAGCTGTCGCGCACGGTTCTGGCAACAGCCCATGAGAAGCGCACTCGTGATGCCCATCGCGCACGGCCCGCAAATCCACCCACCCCAGCTCCTTCAGCCTCAGCCCCCTGCCGCCCCCGCGCCACCCCTTCGAGAAAGACGGTGCGGAGGCCAAGGCGCTGTGCCTGCGAGCAGTGCACCGCTGCGGCCGCCAGCTCCTCGGAGCCGCCGTCATCTGGGCCCGGCGCGCGCTGTGCCTACCGCGCGCAACACGCCGCGCGATCCATCTTACTCGGCCGGCAGCAATCTCTCCAGCAGCGGGCACGCGCGCACACAGCCGCCAACTGGGGCGGCGGCGCTTGCGTGAAATAGGAAGATGTTTTCGTTCGCCCATTTATATTCGGAGCGCTGCCTGCGCGGTCGGTCTCGCGGCGAGATTCTCTGTATTGTTGGCCCGTTCGCTTTTAGACATTGTGAGGACCGCCGCCCGTACGCGTGTACCCGGAGAGCTCGTCAAATAGCTTCGAGATTGTTTCCTCGCGATTGCCTCACTCGGCGGGAACAAGTAGCAAGCGCGCGTGGTCCGAAGGTTTTCAGAGGAAGGCTCGGCAAAAGTAGAGGGGGAAAGTGGGCGCTGCTGAGTTCTGTTGGATCCGCCACCGCCGCCGGGCACAGCTGGCCCAAGCGTAGAGCAGGCTGGCCGGAAAAGAGTGCCTAGCTTTCCTTGGGCCGCTCTGATGGCGGTAATTGGAAGACGCACGCAGCTGACGCGCTCCTTTATTCCGCCGCGAAGGGCGGTGAAAGTTGAAGACATTGTGACGAGAGAAACGTATCGACCGTCGCCTCGCAGCGGTGACTGCGTTCTGCTAACAACACAACCACCGTCGCGAGACACTTTGCGGTGGCGAGATTCAACGCAGCCGAGTCCCTTCGGGCGCAGCCAAGCCAAATTAAAAACGCGGCTAGCTGATTCAATTGTGAGATGCTTGGCGGGAATCTGGAGTATGGCAGCGGAACTGTGTTCTGCTGCTGCCCCTGCCTCTGCGCGCGAGTGAGTGAGTGAGTGAGTGAGTGAGTGAGTGAGTGAGTGAGTGAGTGAGTGAGTGAGTGAGTGAGTGAGTGAGTGAGTGAGTGAGTGAGTGAGTGAGTGAGTGAGTGAGTGAGTGAGTGAGTGAGTGAGTGAGTGAGTGAGTGAGTGAGTGAGTGAGTGAGTGAGTGAGTGAGTGAGTGAGTGAGTGAGTGAGTGAGTGAGTGAGTGAGTGAGTGAGTGAGTGAGTGAGTGAGTGAGTGAGTGAGTGAGTGAGTGAGTGAGTGAGTGAGTGAGTGAGTGAGTGAGTGAGTGAGTGAGTGAGTGAGTGAGTGAGTGAGTGAGTGAGTGAGTGAGTGAGAGCGTGCGTGTGTGATCAGATCCTGCACAGTTATCCGAGGTCGCAAGAAAATTTTACGGAGAATTCTTCTGAGTATTTTGGATAATCTTTAGACAACCGTTATATGCATGAATGTGATAATGTTGAGAAATAAAGCAGTACGAGGACAGGGAAAGAACTCCATAATTAAGCACAACGGTGTCGGCAATGATGATGTGGGTGATTGAGCTTTTGCTGGCATAATGTGAAACTTCAACACAAGTGCCCGAGCTAAATTTTCTGCGGCCAATAACGTGCAGAGTTTCTGTGCTTCGGAGTTCATTCAACATGCTACAATATAATAAAAGTACTATGGGGATGCGGTGAAATCCTTTCTCATGAAAGAAGGCCGTCCATTGTTCCAGTTTAAGTCCAATAAAGTTCCGTTCACTGGCAAAAGCGCTCTTCTCGTTGCACGAGCGCAAAGCCTAAATTCAGGTGCGGACTTGTTATTCTCAAACACCTGTATTGTTACCGCGAACGGCATGCAGTTCCGACGACGAGTGCAGGGGCTTTCAGAAAAACCCGGGAGCCGAAAATAGTGCTTGTGATCCCTTTGTGCTGGCAGCTGCCGAACGGTTCCTTCCTAGATTGGTTTAAACGTATTTAACTTTGTTTTAAATCTAAAATAAAAGCAGCTTAGAAAGTGAGCATACTCCATTATGCACAAGGATCCAGTTATTTCTGCAGAAACGCAACTTCCCACCCGCAATATAGAGACCTTAATATTTCAAAAATTTTCTGTACTTTCAAAGTAAAGAAAAAAAAAACTGCAGCTATCTATACAAATCTGCGGACTAGCAAACAAGACGCAGTATGTGCAATATGAGACTGAACCAGTCCTATAAACAACAAATTCCATTTTTTAATTTGTTTTAGAGCAATGTGCTTGTAACTGTCCTGCGTTATTCTTTCCAAGAAAACCTGCCAATGCAACATCGCATCTTCAATGCAATTGTTCGGCGAGCCCTTGCTCAAGTGTTCCGCAAAAAATGATAGAGAAAAGGGTCGACGACCGACGAATGGTGGTGCATGCCTCTGCAGTCAAAACCGAATGACCACGATGACGATAGCATGCACTACGCGCGAAAGTGAGAGCTACGAATGGCGCCATACAAGAGACCGAAAGTTATCGTTAGGGTACAAGTTCACACTAGCCAAGCGAAAGAGAGATAAGCGGAAAACGTGGACGACTGCATGCGCGTACCGCGATCCCGCCAGGCCGTTTACACTTGACGCCGCCGCTTTCGAGAGCTTCCACATTCGCGCACGTTTCCTTGCACTTTCTAGACGAGAAGCGACATCAAAAGTAATAAATTGTTGCGGCACTGTGTCACGAGAGATGCCGTAACGCAGGGCTTTGAATGAGCTTTCACCCTACGGATTTTTTTCTTCCTTTTTTACCCGTGCCCAAAGAACGGTACACGAGCACGTTTTCCATCGGCCCTCACGGGAATGTGGTTGCCGTGCACTGGAATAGAGCCGGCGTCCTCAGCAGTCCAACAGTCACTGCGGCGGATAGTGGTGGTGCTTGCCGCTACCACTACGCACGCGGGAAGGTTTTTTTTTTTTCGGTTTGCAGTTCGCGGTCTTGATGCCTTGAAGCGAATTTGGGGGCTAATTCACAAACCTTTTTTTCTTCATCAGTGCTCCATTGGCCGGACATCCGCACTAATAATACGTCCAACATTGCAATTGCCTGAAATGTGCTCTTACGAAGTTTTAGCATAAGAGCTCTTTTGTGAGTGCGGGACTTGGTACTTTCACTTTCCCAAGCCTTCAAATGTATATATATATTGTTATGATCTTTCGTAACAAAGGGCAAAAGAAGTGCGAATGATTGTTGAGACGGAGGGTAGAGAAGGAAGATGACGTTCGGCTGGTTGCCTTGGGACCGGCCCCGAAAAGCGCCAACCGCTCCGATTGATCTGCCTTGCATTCGTACATATATATACATATATATATATATATATATATATATATATATATATATATATATATATATATATATATATATATATATATATATATATATATACAGTAAAAGCTCGTTAATTCGAACCGCAAGGGGAAGCCGCTTCAGTTCGAATTAACGAAAGTTCGAACTAACGAAAGTGAAGGAGGGCAACAGTAAACTGCGATTTGGAAGAAGTAGGGCATGTCAGAAATTTGGCGTGTCAGAAAGTGATGGCGTGTGCCGCGGGCACACGCCATCTTCAAGTCGAAGCTTTAGGTCCGGCTGTGCCACACCACCGATGTCCACTGAAACGAACGTTAGCCGAGGCTTAACACCATCACAATGAATCGCGACGGCCGATACCTCCTAAGCTGAAAACAGAGATGCACAACCGATGAAGACTGCCGAGACAAAGACGCTGAACATGTGAAGGTGGCGAAGGCCCTGATTCGTTTGTTCTTGATTGCAAGCGCAGCTGCGACGTACTTGATTCGCTGTGTTTTGGAGCTTGCCGTGCCGTCTCCGCACAACATTAGCAGCTGTACAAGATTTGCAAAGCCTCCGAGATTCGCAATGGGCAAGAAGTCTCGGAGGTTACGTAGAACGGAGAGGCGGCAGCCGCTGCTGCCTTCTGGCTGACCCCGCGTCGATTAGATTTTTTTTTTTATTTTGCCTTCTCTCGCCGTTCTCCCCGTTTCGGAGGCAATACAGCCTTGTGTGTAGGCAGTAGGCGCGCTTCTCTGGCCGTGTGCCAGGCGAGCGTAGTTCGAATTATCCATGAGGGAACCTTCTCGCATTCGAATTAACGGACTTTTTTATACATAGACTTCTGTGGAGCTTGGCCGGACCAAATCGTACAGTTCGAATTATCCATAAATTCGAATTATTGAAGTTCGAATTAACGAGCTTTCACTGTATATATATATATATATATATATATATATATATATATATATATATATATATATATATATATATATATATATATATATATATATATATATATATATATATATATGTGTGTGATTTAAACCTTCATGTTTGGTCAAATACCATGTCGGCCACGCGATTTGCACCAATACTTTCAAATATACAAGTCTCATGTAGCTGGACAGAACCAAGATAATTCGCTTGGAGCAAATCAGACTATTCTTGTACTTCGCCTAATTGCATAATTCGTCATTATTAATTAATCAACTTCTCAAATATTACATTCACAGCAAAAGTGTCAATGAGAACATTGCAGACCATCCTGGAAAATTCCCGATCCAGCTTTCTGTTGAATACACGCTGCATAAAAGTTATTTTCCAAGCTTGAAAGAAAGCCTGCGAAACACAAAAAAAAGAGCCGCGCGACTGGTCACTCGGCACTGTGCAGTATAATAAAATAAGACGCCCTAGAGTACATACGTGAGAGCCTCATTTGCGTGTAGCTCGAATAACGTTTTAAATAGTTAATGACAAACACCATCCTCGCTCTCACATACAACATTATTGAAGGCCAAGACACCGGCTTTACCATGGTTGGCCCAACAGAAGCGAAACCGACAAAAAATATGAGTATGAAGCAGTTGATCGTGTCGGGCAACGCGCAGAGCGCCGGCACGACGCACACACGTCCAGTTTTCGACAACATTTATCGAGAGAAGAACGGTGCCGATGTAAACAAGATTTTGTGCTGAGCAGGACTAGCGGCTGAATAGCGGATAAAGAGAGTTAACAACAGAAACGCATAGCATAGGTAAATTTATCCATGCAGTGTCAGCGATACGATGACACAGCATCGCTAGGCAGCGAAATGAGGTGCGGTCGCCACAACAAAAACACTTCAAAGACCGTTGCAAACGACGAGTTCCCACAATTAGTATGTAGACAATCATTCGTTGTTTGTGCTCAGTCCAAGGATCAGCAATAAGCTGTATCAACTAACGTGCCGCATGTCAGCTACTTCTTATTAGCACTTATATTCGAGCAGTCCTTGGAACCGGCATGTCGTCCCGATGACTGGAAGATAGCGCACGTCATGCCTGTATTCAAGTCAGGTGAAATCACAAGTGTCCCAACAATTATAGACCAATCTCGCTTATCTCAGTTTGCGGTAAACTGTTAAAACAAATTATTTACACGTACATAACACCTCCCGCCTAAACGATAACGATCTGCTTCTTGATAAACACGTATGTCGATACAAAAATCCCTGTCAAACACAGTTACTTGAACTTGCAACTGACCTTCATTACTCTTTGCATGCTTCGCACTACGTTGATGCCCTATTTGTAGATTTCTCGACAGCTCTTGATCGGTGGCCCCACAGAAGATTAAATACGAAGGTTCGTAAGCTGTAATTTGGCGATATTAGCACGTTTTGGATCGAAGAATTCTTGCGCAGTCAATTTTGATCCCGTCAAGATTAGAGAGATTATTTCTAACTGTACTGCGGTAATATCGCGAGTGCCACAGTGGTTAGTATTAGTGCCGCTTCTCTATTTAATTACTATAATGACATAGCTAACAACATATATTCTAGTATACACCTTTTCGCCGATGGGTATATGATGTGCAGACAAATAACTAACCCGCTTGACGTAATTCTCCTACAGGCTGATATAATCTGCTTACATGAGTGGTGCATATTGTGGTGAATGGAGATCAACATCGAAAAAACAAAGCTGATGACGCTTTTTATGCTCACAAATACCCCAGCGAATACCTATTGAACAACAGCATAATCGCAAGAACAAAGCCATTTCAGTACCTGGGTGCGCACTTTTCGCCTAATCTAACGTGGAACGTTCATATACAGCATATAAAAAATAACGCTTTTAAATAATTAGATTTTTGAGGAGCCATTTGCCGGTGGCCAATGCTGAAACGAAGCTGCATGCCTGCACAGCACTAATCAGGTAAGCATTAGAATACACTTCGATAATATATGGCTTCCAAATAGCGTTGACCTTTCAAGCCAGTTTGAATCTGTGCCGAACAAGGCAGCCACGTTCATTTTATTTACATATTCATCTTATCAAAGTGTAACGGTGTTCAAGCGAAGACGTAATCTCTATAATCGTGACACACGATGCAGGATCTCTCATTTGTCATTTGTTTCATTCGATGTATTACAGAAACACTGTTTTTGCAACTGGGAACATTCTTCCGCCGCATCATACCTCTTCACGCAGAGATTATCGTCTGAAAGTAGAAGCAATTTTGACAGAACATTGAAATATCAGAACTCACCAATGGCGTTTTCATTGAAGGAGTGGGATCACCTGCCGGAAGAAATAGTTACCGTTAATAGGGAGTTTTAGAATAGGGGCCCCAATATTTTGGGGCCCCAAACAGCTTTGCGGGTGTTAGCGTTGGGGCACGCAGGAATGAAGAGTTTTAGAATAGGGCTTTGCGTTTGCGGATAACGTCTTGCGTTGACAGCGCCACTACGGCGTCTAAGAAATACGATTACAAATAATTAAATAAAATATTCCATTTTATGATATGAATAGTAATTTTGACTTGCGTGTATTTGTGTTTAATTACAATTTAGAGGTTAATCTTCAAGCAGCAAACAATTAGTTGTGCTTAGTTTTGAGCAACAAAACCAACTTTACGTGCCTTCACCAGCCAAGCTTAGCCGTGTTAGGCCTACGAGCCATAATATCCACACTCGAATTCGTAATCAGCGGCGTCTAATGAATCAATCTTCATAACATACACTAGTTGAGAGAAAGCGATAACTGCAGTCACTTCTCCTAGCTTGTGAACTTCACGCGTTACCGCGAATCGAACCCAGTTTGGTGCTGGGTCAGAGCCGTCGCTTCGCTGGGTGCCGCCATGTTTGTTGACGCAAAGTTCTTGGGAACGCTATTTGAGCTCCCGCTAAATCGGTGAAATATCGTTCCCAACGAAAAACCCAAACGCAGTTTGCGTCTCGCGCATGCGCAGTGGCTTCGACGCTATTTCTTTGGGGCCCCAAAACGTTCGGGGCCCCTATTCTAAAACTCTCTACTGATATATCATATTTTTTAAGACAGAATTGCTGATTTATCTGGATCGAGTCGACATTCAGCAACCTTTATACCGTAAGCGCGTATGAAATCGATATTTTGTTTAGTATACCTCTCTCTTGATTGAGTGAGGACATCTTTAGCACTCTACTGCTTTCATCTGTAAACGCTCCTTTTCTATTGTACTTATGATATCTTAATTTCCTTGTATGTCTTACCTTCCTGCACCTTATGATTGCATAATAGTCCCCCCCCCCTCCTCGATGTGATGCCCTCTGGGCGTTTAGGCTATTTAAATAAATAAATAAATAAATAAATAAATAAGAAAGTGGTATCTGTCGCATCAGCGGACAATGTGATGCCCCAATGTGCCGTACAAATTCTATAAGCATACGGCTTTAGTTCAACATTCACCAGTGTGTCCGCGTATATGAATATCTATTTTTTTTCCGACGTTTTGGATCCTCGGATTCATGGCGATCGTTCCTGTCAGGGATAAAGAGTCTGCTATAATGTGTTCAGAATAAGAAGGCCTTAGCTGCTTAACCACCGCAACACCTGGGCTCTGAGCTCAATAACAAGCTATGTTGCCATGGCCACAAGGCAAGGCCAGCAGCACTCGCATTTCCATCGCGATGGTGCGTGATCGCGCATAGGCTCAATGTCAGCTCCCTCGGCAGCCCGTGCCGTCTATAATGTGCTGGTCGACAATATCGTCGCGCGCCAACAGACGACAAAACGCCCGCTCCCTTCGCATAGGGTCCGTGTCGAGGGCATGGAGATCTGTAAAAACATCGATGAAAGACAAATGCAGAAAGAAGCTGTGGTTACCGACACTACCAAATTTATGAAATAAATGTTCGCTACGTAACATCCATACGTGCAAGTCTGGCTGCCTATCACACTTTTACATCGTATATGCGATGATCGCTTCCCCATTGCTTCTCCTAAGCTGATAAAACACGATGATACCTCGCGCCAAGACAAAAGTTCGTTTTGAAGGTTCAGGCGGCCGCATTCAGACAGAGGCGAAATGCACAAAGGCGCGTACACCGCAATTTCGAAGCCCGGTATCGAATCATAGGTGGGTCACGTCAAAACATGGAGCACCTAACTACGGTGTATGTCATAGCCACAGCGACAGCTCATAGAAGTTAACGCTAATTGGTCGACGTAACCACAATTATCAGCGCCAGCGCTTTCATAAATTTACCAGCTTCGTAAGAACACACGTGTGAAGTGCAAGTTAGAAAACAGCGCAGCACCGCACGCAAAGCGCATAACGGCTCAACATACGAGCTGTTTTCGGAACAAATCGATCAAGTCGTCGATCTTGCAACACTGACGTACTTTGTTCCGAGCCGACACTGCACATGTAGTGTGAGGCCAAGGTTGTGTTGGAAGTATCCAAGCGACGGCAGACGTCGTTCTGTAAACATGCGAATGCGGCCTCGCAGTACGAAGCGAACGGCGACTCAAAAGCAGCAGTGCGTTCAATTTCTGGTCGAATTTTGCATTTTGTAAAATGCGATCAGCATATTTTTATGTCCAATGCAGGACGAAGACCTCTCTCACCGATCTCCAATTACTCCTGAGCTGGTTCCAAGTTATGCCTGAAAATTTTATACTTTCATAATCCCACCTAATTTTCTGCCGACCTCGGCTGCGCTGCCTTTCCCTTAGGACCCACTTTGTGACTCTAATAGTTCACCGGTTCTTTGCCCTACGAATTACGTGACCTGCCCAGTTGCACTTGTTCCTCTTAATGTAAACGAGAATCTTGCTTACCCCGTTTGCTCTCTGATCCACCCGCTCTATTCCTGTCTCTTTTTCGTTACGCCTAATATTGTTCTTTCCACCGCTCGTTGCGTGGTCCTGAACTTGTTCTCAAGCTTCTTTGTTAACCTGCAAGTATCTGCCCCGTATGTTAGCACCACTAGAATGCAATGAGTGTACACTCTTCTTTTCTACGACAGTAGTAAGCTTCCAATCAGGAATTGGTAATACCTGTCGTATGCACCCCAAACCATTTTTATTCTACCATAAAGTCCCTTCTCATTATCAAGATTCCCTGTGAGTAATCGACCTAGATAGACGTACTCCTGCACAGATTCGAGAGGCTGGCGGATGATCATGAACTCTTGTTCCATTGCCAGGCTATTGAACATTATCTTTGTCTTCTGAATACTAATCGTCAGCCCTACTCTAACACTTTCTCGATTAAGGTCCTTAATCGTTTGTTGCGATTCACTCCCAGTGTTTCTTGACAAGACAGTGCCATCTGCAAACTGTAGGCTGTTGAGATATTCGCCGTTGATCCTCACTTCCAAGCCTTCGCAGTCTAATAGTTTGATTACTTCATCTAAGTACGCAGTGAACAGCATTGGAGAAATGACCCCTACCTGGATATGTAGTTATCCACTTTTCCAGTGGAGAACTAAAACATGCGACGTTAGAACTAACAATTAGGTAGCGTCGAAGCGATTCTGAAAAAATGCGGATATGTGCGCTGTGGCTGAACGTAAGCATGGCAGTTCCACATAAATGAAAAACTTTTTGAGTTGTCATCCGAATGCTTCAAGCACCACGGCCTTGATGTGAAGTTCGTTCAGTCCTTCGGTACGATCCATACGACATGCACATACACCGCTAACTACACACAAATGTCGTAGTTTCATCCAAACGTGCTGAATTAAGTGAAGGAATTGTGCGTCGGTGGGAGAGCACATAAGGCAACAAAATTCGTGCAGCGCAAATGTTGAGCTTCCTAATACGACGCGTTTTAGTGACCGCACTAAGCGTCGTTCACGCTTCACATTGTTCACTGCGCGATACCAGGCCACTGTGGCCGGCTTTTTCATGCCATCATGTTAACTACTGCGCAGCGAGTTCGAAGCACTGTAAGACGGTCGGTGGCTAGACGAAAGTTCTTGCGCCAAATTCACAAAGACCTACGAGTGCTTTCTTAAGTGAGAGGAGGAAAAGATAAAAAGTTAGAAAGATCACCCGAAGCGACTGAAAGACTTATGGGACGTCATTTTGCGCAGGACTGATGTTAGCCTGGGGTTTATAATTAGCATCTTCTCTCTCCCTGTTATCTTTGTTTCCCCCTTCCCCATTCCCCTGGTGTAGGGTAGCCAACCGGACGTTATTCTGGTTAACCTCCCTGCCTTCTACTTATCTCTTTCCCTTCCAGTCAGTCATAAGACAATGATGGCCTGTCGTCTGCTGTCGCTCCGTTCATGAGGAGTATTTTACTTCACGACATCGCCTTTGTTCTAGCAGTCCACATTTTCGTATCAGTGGTGTTATGTGATTTTATTCGTCTTTTCTTTTGTTTTATATTCCAGCGTATTGATGGTCCTATCTGTATTGTAGACAGGATTGCCGTCCGTGATGCGCATACGTTTGCTCACGCCGTAAGCTGCAGGATAAGCAAAACCCTGAGCACAGGCACTACGTCACTTCGACGTAGATCTGAATTGAAACTATGAGCAATATAATAAAAGGCTGAGCCTAACAGCACGGAAGACGACAGCGAATTGTCCAACAGCAAGAAGAAACCTTAGGCGGTTTTTCTGTTGTTTCATCTCGTATAAAGAATCACAGCCTCAAAAGCGTTTGGAAAAATAATCCGCAGCCCTATGAGGGAGGCAAAGCTCAACTTAGAAAAAAATAAAGAACTGCTCAAAACACATCAATGACAAACTTGATGGTTGTAAGAAACCGACCCCACACTTTTATCTGCTACCACTCAATAGAGTGCCATGACGAGCATGAAAAGTCAGGTTATTGCACGCATAGAAAAACACAGCCTATTAGACATTAAACGGACCGGCGCACGCCCCAAAACAATCATGCACTAAAAGTAATCCACGCACCAATCATATATCACCAATCAACGTGGCAAAAAGGTGAAAGTACGCGCCTCCCTAGACTATCACTTGTGGCCTCTGGCCAATCGGCCACAACAGCACGTTCCAAAGCTTGCCCATGTCAGATCGAGTGGTACAACAGACATAATCATGTTCGTAAAGAGAGAGAGATAAAGAAATCATAAGGGAAAGGCAGGGAGGTTAACCAGGCTTAGCCCGGTAGGCTACCCTGCACTGGTGAAGGGGGAAGGTGATTGAAAGAGGAGAAGAGAGAAGTTCCAACTTTGCACAGATACACAGACAAGCGTTCATCGGTGAGCTGATCACAGGCGGTCATACAGGCTGGTGCATGTAAAAAAAACACACACAGCGACGCCTTTGCAGCCATGCACATAGCAGACTCACAGGACCATGGGCCCAAGATCTTGCGCTGTGTAAAGGTACTGTCATCTAAGTGTCTCAAAGCTGTCCGAAGGGCACTCCTCTCATCTTCGCATGTGGGGCAATCACATAAGAGATTTTTGGTGGTTTCCTCAACACCACATGTGCTGTAATTCACAGTCCGCCATTCCAATGAGGAATGAGTATGCGTTTGTAAAAGGAATTCCTATTTTCGCAGGCGGCACAGTAATGTTTCTTCTCTTCGGTTAAAACCCGGTGAAAGTTGTAATTTCATATGTGGGCCCATGGCACATAGGCGTCGGTTGGTAAACTCCGGCGTATTCCATTTTCTTAGAGTTATAATACGGACGAGACCGCTGAGCTGCCGCGCTGCGTCCGTTCTCAACAATGGTATCGAGGTTCTTTCTCATTCTCTATGTGCCTCACGGGCAGGTTTGTCAGTACATTCATTGCCAGTGATGTTGCAGTGCCCAGGTAGCCACTGAAATACATGTTTGTAAGACGGCCATCCCCATATCGTATAAATGTTTTCTTACGTCGACAGCTGCGACGACTGTTTTAAGTTTTGTGAATCGACTTGCGCGTAGCATTCGCACAAGTGCTGGAGTTCGCACCTGTGCTACTATTACATACACGCATTTTGTCTACTCCAGTACGATCGTCCTAGCTCTTACCAACGGTTTTAGCTTTGTGAATACGCTTTTTTTTGTAAGTGCTTTCTTGCGCCAGAAGTTGTTCGTAAGTTCGCTTAGTGAATTCAGCCCCAGGTGTTCAGATATCAATGCACACACAATCAATCCTAGCCATCCTAAAGCGAAAAAGCCTGCATCGAGCTATCACTGATGTGCAGCTGCAACTGCTGATTTCGGGCTGTATAGCTGCACCAAACGCGAATGCCCGAAATTCCTCGCCATGAATTGTCATCCTGGATGTCTGACTCACTGAAGCTCATCTGAGTGAATTAGTTCTCAAGTTCGCCAAATTCTACAAATACCCGGGAGCTTCCTTATTCAAGCCCTAACGAAGGTATTACAAGGCCCCGAAAACATGTTGAAGCAAAGGCTGAAAAATACCACGATAAGGGGGGAAGATTCAATCACATAGAAAGCAACTACGCGCGACGCCATTTTAGCCCCGTAGAAGTACAACCGCAACAGTACCATCGCTGACTGGTGCGCAAATGGAAAGCGAGGCCAGCGCGCCGACACGCCAGTATGCGCCAGCGGGGCGCCGACAAGGCGCGGAACATTGTGCCCTCAAGCGTGTGTCCCTTGTCGCGGGTCAATCGCCAGAGGCGGCACACGACGTCAGCGGCAGGAGGAACCGCGAGGCGACGGCACTGGGCGTTTCTTCATGCCCACACCTCCCCTTTCCGCCGCAGAATTCTCTCGCGCGACTTGCACGCGGGGCCCGCGGCGAAAGACCGGGTCGATGCGATTTCATAGAGAATCATAAAGTGGCGGACATTTGACGACATAAGATAAGGGGGACAGCATTCATGGGGGACGCCGAGTACGTCGTCTTTTTCGACAGCCGTATCCGAAGCAGCAATGGGGGCCCGGCACGCACGGGTTGGGCGGGGGCAGGCACCGCGCACTCTCGTTATTCGGCGGCGGGCGTTATCGCCCGAAGAGACCGTAAAAGAAAGGCGGCTCCGCTCAAGGCTCCGCTGCTGGTCGTCGACGAGGCGTACGGCGCCTCGTGGCGCGAGCCGCGTCAGAGGAGACCATTTGGAAACTCCGTAGTGCGCGCGGCGCTACTGCGGAGGACGGTCATTTCATCTCGGCGTTGCACCGTCCGCGCGCCGATGATGATCCCGCCGGTGCCTTGTTACCGCGTTATGTTGTGGCAGTCGTCTGTTCTCCCCGCTATGGGCCTTCTGGGTCTCAATCTGTGTGCTGCGGCGCTGATCTAACGACCGCCCATGGCAGCGCAAACGCCGATATCGACCACTCCTTTAGGAAAAGCGCCCGTAACACCGCCTGCTCACATTCTTCCCCCTGTACGTCTGCGTTGTGCCGCATAACATACGACAGAATCTCTTGCGTTCAGACGTTTAACCAACTATGCGATAAAATGCGCACGGAAACCAGAGGAAAGCTTTTACATATATGTGACGTGTTTATGTCAGCTAAAACGTGTGGCGGGCTCCTGTTGAGGTACATAACACCACGATAATCCACTCCATCAGCGTGAACGCCAATGTGTCGCCATCATCATAATTCAATGAATTATGACAAGAGCCGCGCACGACGCTCTCTTGTGTGTCTATTTCCATGTATTTCTATGGTTCACTTGCCGTATGCAAAAAAGCATCTATATTATTCCATCCATGCAGACGATTGCGTCACTCACCCGCCGTGGTTGCTCAGTGGCTATGGTGTTGGGCTGCTGAGCACGAGGTCGCGGGATCGAATCCCGGCCATGGCGGCCGCATATTTCGATGGGGGCGAAATGCGAAAACACCCGTGTGCTTAGATTTAGGCGCACGTTAAAGAACCCCAGGTGGTCAAAATTTCCGGAGTTCTCCACTACGGCGTGCCTCATAATCCGAAAGTGGTTTTGGCACGTAAAACCCCAAATATTATTATTATTGCGTCACTCAACAGCAAATGGGAATCCCTTTTTGTAACAATGTGCACGTTCTTGGCTTAAATATCTTTCATTACAAGGCATTGCTTAGAATAGTTCTGCAGATAAGCATTGTGTCATCTGTACAAACAGCCAATCTTGGGTGCAAGAAGTGTTATTGTACTCGCACTTTATATTGCATTGTACGAAGGTAGGCATGAGCAGGTAAAAAATTATGCAGATTCTACGCATTGCGGGAATCGGTGTAAGCGAAGCCTAGGCGAGCCGGTAAGACGAAACGTCGCATCATGATGAGGGACAGGCAGTGGACTTCCGTGGTGGGCGCATCTCGCAAACATTTTCAGGCACGATGGTACACCTTGCAGAAACACAACACAGCACCGTCACCGACTGAAGCACGTAACTTTCGCATGCCACAAAGAAAGCTTCGCTAAACACCGGCATCTCAAAGACTTTCCTCGCCCACATCAATACAACGATTTTTCCCGTCCAACGTCAGCTGACGCCAGCATACGATGCAGGAACCACCCAGCTCCCCCACCACGTTCCGTTACCTTTCCGTGTGCGTTGGGTTTTCAGTTTAACGACGAAATGCCGACAAAGATGACACCGTGGGCGAAGGGCACCTTTCCATGGTTTTTTTGCGTTTGCGTTTTCCATCCGCCGCCAAGTGACGCCGCGCACGCGATGCAGAAACCTCCCAGCTCCATTGCCACGAAATGCCACACTTCTCTGTGCGTTGGGTATTCACTCAACCAGCGAAGATACCACCGTGCGCAACGAACACCTTTCTTGCGCCCTTTCTCCGGCCGCCGCCGCCACGTGACGCCAACCACGGAAGCATTACCTCGCAGGTGAGGCAGCGGAGCGCGCCACCCGGTCTGGTAGGCCACGAGGCAATGCATAAGCCTCCCAAATCCACATGTCTGTGACGCCACCCTACTGCGCTTGGTGGGTTCTTGCTTTTTTTCTCGACCGTTGAAGCTGCCACCGTGTGCAACGATCTCCTGTCGTGATTGTGGCTACGGCGGAATGGCTAGAGCACCCGGCGTGTACGCTAAAGTACCCTTGTTCGAATGCCGCCACCGAACGCCTATTTATTTATTTATTTATTTATTTATTTATTTATTTATTTATTTATTTATTTATTTATTATTGTGAGAAAGCGTCTACTCGGCCAGAACCCAACCATCGACCGACCGAGGCAAAACCCCAGGATGGTAAGCATAAAGCCTCGCTTTGAAGACGTTCACCGACAACGTGTTACCTTCGTGCTTTTCACAGTGATAGAAAAAAAAATATTGGATAAAACGTGCAGAAGAATCTTCAGCGACAACTAATGTTGTGCAACGTGGCCCCGATTCCAACACTTGAACTTATCGAAAGCGGAGAGTATTTATAACAGCAAGAAAAGGAAAAATTATATGTGCATAACATATTTCTGGTCAACACGTAAAATAATATGGTGGGTTCGTCCCAAACAGAGAAGTGGCGGCTAAAAGCGGGATATGTATGATTCAGAGGAAGAATCGGAAGGCCAGTGGGAGGCTCTGCTGGTGACACAAGACCCTGACAACGAGCTACGATTGTAGCTGGTTATGGCAGCCTCCCACTTGGACGACGTAGCGTCTTCGTCACCCCGTAATGCGGGGCAGCGCCAGAACATGCGATCTAAGTCGACAAAAAGTGAGCAACGCGTACAAGTGTTAGACGTTTGAATTTCGGGATAGATCTGGTGTAAGAGGGCGGAGCTAGGGTATGCCCCAACTTGCAAGAGTCTGAGTGTCAATGCCTGAAGTCTGTTCAATTAACTGTGCCGCGGCGTATACTTCCGCCTCCCCAGATAAAAGTATTGCGAGTTGGTTGTACGAGGCAGCGGGATTCCTATTGTGCGGAACCTCAGCCCCGCGCCACCTGGTAGCTACGCAGCCGACGACTGCTCGCACAGCTCTGTGGGCGGACTCGTTGAGGTTGGACGGGGCGCCGTTGATTTGTCCCATGTGAGCGGGAAAACAGACGATCGAGTGTTGTTTAATTTCCTTGTCCAATAGGATCCGCAAGACCGGTTTCGAGACGGTGCCCATGGCGAATGCTCGGATCGCCGATCTCGAGTCGCTGTATCGTCGTTCTCCCGTCGTCCAGCAGGGCCAACGCTATTGCGGCCTGTTCCGCAACCTCGGCTGCCTTCGTCAGACCGTTTAGAGGTTTATTATTTGCCCTTTTTTATCGACACTGACTGTAGCGAACGCCTTTCCGTGAGGGTACCGGGCCGCATCGACTAAACGGCAACTCCGGACACGCACGCCGGCCTCTTCCAGGAGGGCTTTAGACCTAGCCCTTCGTCTGCCCACGTTGTACTCGGGATGGACATTCCAAGGAATGGGGGCAACAGTAATGCGCTCTCTCTGTTCTCTAGGTATGCTGCCGAAACTGGTCTCGATCTCCGTTGGGGCAACTCCAAGCTCTCTCAGGCTGTTTCTCCCGGCACTGGTGGTAGAGAGTCTGGTAAAATGCGCCCTCTCCTGTGACTCCGCTATCTCTTCAAGCGTGTTGTGCATGTCGAGGTAGAGCACTCGCTCCGAGCTCGTGTACATGGTAAGCAGGGAAGAAGTTTGGGCGTGTTCGTGGTATGCATTCAGACTGGGATACATAGCGCAAAAAAAATTACACAGGGACAAGCAGAACACAGGACGAGCGCTAACTTTCAACAAATGATTTATTGCAGCTGGTGAGTATATATATACTCACTGGGACGCCACTACAATAGAGCAGACTGAAGGGAAGGAGGAAAAGACAGTCATGTGACTACTATGCCCAAAAATTCAAGCTCTTTCCTTGATAAAAATATAGACGGCGTGCTAACGCACTCTTCACCTGCTCTGGCTATCTCAGCTGCTTCCACAATTTCCCTCGTAATCTTATTCCTGTGGCGAGACAACAACGGTTCGTTCGAAAAGCGGGAAGCATGGAGCGTTCGCGTCACACTTTCTACAATGGGCAGCTAGATGCCCATCTATTGCAATGCTCTTCACTTTGTTGCTATGCTCCGCCAGACGCACGTTTAAACATCTGCCCGTCTGGCCCACGTAGTACTTCCCACACGAGAGTGGGATCTTATACACAACATTGCGGGTGCATGCAACAAAAGGATCTTTGTGCGCGGTAGCGCAACCAGGCTTTGGTTTCCTCATGGGACAGCTCATCACACTCAACCTCAAGAGTTTGTTGGGTGCTGTAAACACAACGTTTACACCAGAACGTTGCCCGACCTTTTTTAGGTTGTGGGAAACCTTATGAAAGTAGGGAATTACCGCCACTTTACGTTTTTCCCTTTCTTCTTTCCTTTCTCTTACGTAGTCCGCTCTCTGCTCATCGCTCATGCGTGAAGTTAGTTTCTTTTGACGATGCAGGCCTTCAGCAACCGAGATAATGATATGTTTCGGATAGTTCGCTGCTTCCAGACGAACCACCTGCTTACTAAGGCCTTCATCTAGCAAGTGAGCACATGACTTAGATAGAGCGCATGACAGGAAAGAACGTACAATGCTTCTTTTTACGAGTTTAGAGTGTGCAGAACTGTACCTCAAGGGCGGCTTGTTTGCTCTGGGCTCATATACCCAACACACGTGTTCGGCTTTGAAATGCAAACGCAAGTCTAAAAACCTGATATTGCCTTGCGCTGGAAATTCAGTAGTGAACGTAAGTGGCCTATAATACTCATTGAAAGAGGCAAGAATACAACTAACAGCAGGGTTTGAACAGTCAAAACGGCAATCTACCTGAGAACTGGCAGCCGGAACAAGAAGTGATCTATCTAAAAATACCGAAAAATCGTCTACATATCTAAAAACCTTCAAAACTCCCAAATCACCCACCCGCGCGGCAAAAGCCTTGTCACAACGAGCTAAAAACAGGTCACTTAAAATGGGCGCTATGCAAGAGCCTATGCAAACACCCTGCTTTTGCAGGTAAATGTTATTGTCAAATTGAACAAAGGTAGACCTCAAATAAAATGATAAAAGCTCTAAAAACCTTGCCACACTAACACCACAAGCGTTAGAAAAAAGGACAGTGCCGTGCTCATCTATTGCCGCCTCAACACTGCGCAGCAAACCCTCATGTGGCAATGAATAAAACAAATCCTTTATGTCCACAGAAAATGCACTTAAACACTGGCCGTGAGCTCCATTTAAAAAGTTGATCACATCTGAAGAATCTTTGGTAAGAAACGGATCCGCCACGTTGAGGAGTCTCAGGCTATTTTGCAGGAATTCTGCGACGCACTTCTGCCACGTCCCGGATTCAGAAACAATGACACGAAAAGGACAATCATCCTTATGTGTCTTCGCGGTGAAAAACATTTCTAGGCAGTCACCGTCAGCGCCATTGATTTTCTTTGCAACGTTTTTCAAATTAAGGTCTTTACACATCTGCTTAGCTCGCAACTTTACTTTCTTCAGCGAAACACGTCGAATAGGATTAAAGACAGCACATACCGCAGCACAGGCTTTATCACGGTAAACACCCTGTGAAAGCACCACGAAACCCCCTTCCTTGTCCGCAGGCAGGACACATAGCCTGCGTTCCCGAAGTGAAGCCGCCACTCGGCCGATGCGGTCACCCGTGCGCTCATGTCCGCCACAAGAGAGCACCTTGACTCCCTGAGAAACACAGGCCTCACGTTCCTCCACAGGCGCCATCTGAGCCACATCACGGACGCAAGTCAGAAGCTCAGCGGGATCTTTCCGAGGCTGAACGGCGAATTTCGGACCGAGGCACAGAATTCGGTGAACATCCTCAGGAACGTCGGCGTCACCAATAGTGTGCCGCCCTTGAGGTACAGTTCTGCACACTCTAAACTCGTAAAAAGAAGCATTGTACGTTCTTTCCTGTCATGCGCTCTATCTAAGTCATGTGCTCACTTGCTAGATGAAGGCCTTAGTAAGCAGGTGGTTCGTCTGGAAGCAGCGAACTATCCGAAACATATCATTATCTCGGTTGCTGAAGGCCTACATCGTCAAAAGAAACTAACTTCACGCATGAGCGATGAGCAGAGAGCGGACTACGTAAGAGAAAGGAAAGAAGAAAGGGAAAAACGTAAAGTGGCGGTAATTCCCTACTTTCATAAGGTTTCCCACAACCTAAAAAAGGTCGGGCAACGTTCTGGTGTAAACGTTGTGTTTACAGCACCCAACAAACTCTTGAGGTTGAGTGTGATGAGCTGTCCCATGAGGAAACCAAAGCCTGGTTGCGCTACCGCGCACAAAGATCCTTTTGTTGCATGCACCCGCAATGTTGTGTATAAGATCCCACTCTCGTGTGGGAAGTACTACGTGGGCCAGACGGGCAGATGTTTAAACGTGCGTCTGGCGGAGCATAGCAACAAAGTGAAGAGCATTGCAATAGATGGGCATCTAGCTGCCCATTGTAGAAAGTGTGACGCGAACGCTCCATGCTTCCCGCTTTTCGAACGAACCGTTGTTGTCTATCGCCACAGGAATAAGATTACGAGGGAAATTGTGGAAGCAGCTGAGATAGCCAGAGCAGGTGAAGAGTGCGTTAGCACGCCGTCTATATTTTTATCAAGGAAAGAGCTTGAATTTTTGGGCATAGTAGTCACATGACTGTCTTTTCCTCCTTCCCTTCAGTCTGCTCTATTGTAGTGGCGTCCCAGTGAGTATATATATACTCACCAGCTGCAATAAATCATTTGTTGAAAGTTAGCGCTCGTCCTGTGTTCTGCTTGTCCCTGTGTATTTTTTTTTTTTGCGCTATGTATCCCAGTCTGAATACATGGTAAGCCCGAGGGCTCTGTTGACCGCCTTTCTGATCAACGCGTTCAGCTTGTCCCGTTCCGACCTCTGCTAGTTATGCATGGCCGCGACGTAGCTAAAACGACGCATCACGAAAGCATTTACCAACCGGACGAGGTTGTCCTCACTCAGTCCATGCTGCCGGTTGGTGACCCTTCTTAGCAACCTGATAAGAAGGGTTACCAGGTAAGAAGATTGTCCACTTTCTTGGTGAGCTTCAGTAGCGTATGGTTATTGGAGCCATTCTATTTAATCGTCACACCCAGAACTTGGAGAGCGTCCATCCTGGGGATGAGACAGCTCTCACTTGTCGTTAGAGTGGTTCAGATGTCCTCTGGAGGCGTCCAACCTTTCCGTTTGGGGCCCCTGCGCTTGTGCCTGTATAGTAGTAGCTCTTATTTTCGCGGAGAGCAAAGAGGCAATGGCTGAATATGAGTGAAGGCACGAAACAAAAGAACGAATTATAGTAAGAAAGAAAATTTCAACATCAGGAATGGCTCGTGCCCGCGTGTGCAAGCAAAGATGCAATGGCTGAATATGAAAGAAGAAACGAAAGAATGAAAGAAAGAAAAAAGATGGAAAGAAAGAGAGAACGAAAGAAAGAACGAAAGAACCTTTAGATAGTGCATGAGGTGCTCGCGTGTGTCGTTGAGGAGATGAACCTACAGCGCAATGCGTTTACTCGACATTGCAGCTCGTTATGTCTTGCAAGAAGTCTGATTCCTCCGACCGGATAACGTAATGCATTACCACGTGTGCAGCAGGCTTTCGCCTTCACATGTCACAGGAGTGAAACTTGCTGCCGGTGTTTTTATTCTGGTTTGCTTTCTTTTCCTTCTTTATTCTTGCCTGAGTAGTTACGCTGGGATTTTGAAACATCCGGCCCTAGACAGACCCACCGTTCTGTTTTCCTGCATTTAAAATCTAAAATATACAGTAAAAGGTTCGTTATAGAAAGGCTCAAGGCACTTGTTTCAGTTACAAGCAAGAACCTGTACAGGGTGTTTCAGAAAATGCATTCGAAGTTTCCTAAAAATAGGAAAAATGCGACATTTAAGTAATTTCTTCGCTATTACTTTTTCAAAAGAGGCGTAGTTTATACATACCTCTAGCAATAGACAAGTAATTAGGAATACACATTAATTACATTTTTTGTAGAAATAGTCGTACATTGATGTTAATGAAAGACTTGAAGCCCGTAATCCGAGAACTTTATAACCGGTTCCAGACAAGCAAGAAAACTGGCACTGCTAATTTCTATAATATGCTATATTCATAATAATAAAATATGTTATATACATAATATATTTCGGCCGATTTCACCCAGAAAACCTAAACTGAACTGCTGAAAAGCACAACTGTCACGTTTTTGTAGAGATGGATCAGGGATGTGACTGCGCGTCATCGTCGGGCTAATGTGAAGTAGGTGCCCTTATTAGCCGCAATCTCGCTCGCTTCGGGATCACGCGATGATGAGCGTGACTGTTACGTCCCTCATGGGTGCCTTCTAAGGGTATCTAAGGGGCTCATTAGTACCATATTGATACGGGAAGTATTTATTTGGCAGTAGCTAGTTGGGTACTCGTCAAGCTGTAGAGCACAAGAACATAGGCTTCCGCCTAGCCCTGGCATTCAGTCGTGCCCACATCGTTGTCGGCTTCATCGCTCAACCATGACATGGTCCCTGGCGGATGAAGCATCTTCCCGGTGCTTGCTACAGTTAAGATGGCGTATCACATTTGTAGAGTTTGAGGCATCGTGACGTGATCTTGAGGCATCGCGACCGGTAATTCGTCTGTCATGGTGGAATACCAGTCACGGTAATGGACAAGGACCGACATAAGATGCAACAACATACGGCGCTAACTTGCAACTGTTTATTTCAAGAAGGTACCCTTTTTGATATGACTCTCACTGGACATGGAAAACAAGTAAAGACATCATGTCAAAGGTGGTGCGCGTACATGTCCATTTGAGAGCGCCACTTACTTCACGGATAGCGATGGGGATGCAGTGCTCACGGATGTGTCTGCTTACTTTTTTGCATTTACTGCTTCAATTAATTCCCGTGCTAGCTGCTCTCTCGCTCTTTGTTGCCACTAAGAGTGTGACGTTTTGCGCCCTTAGGCAGTTCCCGTTTACTGAGTGAAGTTGGTCAGAGTTCATTACGCTGATCGTATTAACAGCGGCAGCGTTTTTGCATGTCTAGAATCGGTGATGGAATCTTCGGATGTTGGACCTAAAGTCTTGCATTGAATTACTAACTGGAGTAATTTTAACATATACGCTGATGCAGTAAAATCAATTTCGAGGAAGTCGCCTGATTATCACATCTTTCCTTGTTTGCAGAGATTTGAAAGCTGTTTTTTTTAAACATCCTGTATACTGGAGCACATCATCAACCAACTACCTGATGCTTTCATGTTAATAGACATTCTTAGCGTTATTCCAAAAAAGCTGAACCTAACTGGGTGGCTCAGTGGCTAAGGCGTTCTACTGCGGAGAACGAGGTTCCTTTGTAGGTTCGATACTTGGCCGCGGCGGCCGCATTTCAGAGGGCGCTGAACGCAAGAAGTCCGATGTACTTAAAAAAAATTTAATTATGGGGTTTTACGTGCCAAAACCACTTTCTGATTATGAGGCACGCCGTAGTGGGAGACTCCGGAAATTTCGACCACCTGGGGTTCTTTAACGTGCACCTAAATCTAAGTACACGGGTGTTTTCGCATTTCGCCCCCATCGAAATGCGGTCGCCGTGGCCGGGATTCGATCCCGCGACCTCGTGCTTAGCAGCCTAACACCATAGCCACTGAGCAACCACGGCGGGTCCGATGTACTTAGACGTAGGTCAACAATAAAAAATACCAAGCTTGGAAAAAAATTACTCTGTAGCGCTTAGTTTGCCGCCTTTGTTATCACAGATAATGCTTTTGGAAAGTTAAACCTCGTCAACCATTGCCATAGAGCACGAATGTGTCTTTAAGGACGCTTGTACACTGACGGTTGTGTTCATTCCATTTCCGTTCACCTGTTCTACAGAAGTGTATTAAATTAATTTCATTTACTGAAAGCCTTTTAACTTTTTTAGAAGGTTCTGTAAAGTAAGCTGCACGTTTCTCCTTCTGTCGAAGGAGAAACGAGTCCTTGAAAATGGAGCGTCATGCAAGCCAGTAGAAAAGTGGCGAAGGGCAAAGATGGAAGGGGTCAGATGGTGAGATGTCATGCCGTATGGCGTCCTTTTAGCTGTTCGAGAAGTAAGAGCCAAATAGAAGAGCCATTTCAAGCGAGCGCAAAGGCTCGAAGATAGTCGCAGAGATGCGGACACACTTGGAAGAAAAGATTTATGATTGTCAGAGCTGCAAGGGGGAGATCGCACAGATACCGACAGCCTGCCCAAGGTTACCAACGATAGCGAAAGCATGTCGAAAGCGATTGATGGTATGCAGAAAGCCGTGCACGCAGGGAATATCGAAGGGCTTCGGAAAGGCACACAGAAGCAGAGAAAGGTTGGCTATTACCTGTCCAGTTTGATCGCATGAATGATCTAAGAAAGCTGCAGATTTCTCAGTTTTTTAGACCTTCTGCTTCAACTCACTGCCTCTTTTCATACTTGCTTTCGGCCGACGTCGACCATATTGCCTGTAAGATGGACCCACCCGCTTCTCAACCATTTATTTCCAGTCTCTTCGTGGAAGACCCAAACTGGTATTTTTCTGTAAAGCGTGCTCTGCGGCAATAATGATCGCAATGCAAAGAAGCATCCGATTTCCCATAGGCATAGATATAACAACGCATATATTCGGATGCCTCATGAAGAAGGAAAAATCTCGCGAATGACGATAGACAGTCACGTGATTTATCTCGGTCTTTCTTTGATTCCGGGCAGCGCAAACTGCTGTCACTGCTGATTTTTGTAGCAGGTTCCCGCTTTCCGTGACTTATCGTCGCTTCTCGCTTCTTGTGTACCGACCGTACGAAGGGCGGACCATTTCATGTCGCTATGGCCAGAACTAGGCTGTGTTCCAATACTCGTGGTAGACAGCAAAGTAGACGGCTAAGCGGACAGTAGTCATCTTAAACATTTTTTTTTAATTCTCACGAAGACGCCCTAGACCGCTTCGCGAAGACAGTATCGAAGTAAAAAAAAAAGTCGCAGTATCGCCCGAAAGGCGAAGCATCGATTGCGAAAGCAAATTAACAGACAGCTATACGAAGCAAGGATAGGGGTTTTATCGGCCTTATTAACTTGGAAACATTCGCTTACTGATTGAATTATTAAGCATGCTGTCAGCACACACAGGCAAACATGAACACATCACACTTCATGACCACGGACACTCGCTGTCAAAACGCTGGCGTGAGCAAGCGCGGCAGCAGGAGCAAACGAAGTGACCTTCGAGCTCACCCACCGTGGTTGCTTAGTAGCTATGGTGTTGGGCTGCGAACCATGAAGTCGCGGGACAAATCCCGGCCACGGCGGCCGCATTTCGATGGGTCGAAAACATCCGTGTACTTAGATTTAGGTCACGTTAAAGAACCCCAGGTTGTCCAACCTATTCCGGAGTCCCTCACTGTATACGAGGTGCCTCGTAATCAGATCGTCGTTTTGGCATGTAAAAATCCCATAATTTTTTTTAACCTCCGTGCTGTCTATCGCTTCAACGCTAACAGCGGCGACAACACACCACACACAAAGGTATGAGCCGTCTGCAGATCGCTTTCAAAATACGCGTGGCCGCGCAGAGTGCGCAGTTGCTGGCCGAGTAGAAGCCGCCCCTTGCGGCCTCCCGCGCTGCCTCCCCGCTTTGCTCCTTTTCGCACGCGAGATTGAGCCGCGGTCGTCAGTTCCCCTGGCGCCCGGTCGCGAAATACGAAGTTAGAGCCGGAGCCCAACGCCACCCCTCTCCCTCCTCCCCGGCCCCACGGCCTTTCGCGCGACGGAAGATTGCGCGCTTGCTCTCCGTTTTCCTCCCTCGCACGGGCCAGAATGAGCCGCGATCGTCCGCTCCTCTCGCGTGCTTCCACTCGCACATACACCATACGGCGCGCTGCGACGGTGTTATCGTCCATAGAATTTATACAGAACATCGCGGCGACAACGACGCCGACGGCAGAAATGCACCTGTAGTGACCATATAATTGCTAACGCAATTAAGTGATGCAGGCTGTTTTCCTGTCCAAGCAAGATTACTTTTAAACAGGACGCTTTTAAACTCTACGGGAAGGTCGTCTGCGCAAAGGAAAACGTAGCCACGCTTTCCTATGCGCTTAATGTAAGTCACGTTGTGTTTTTCATGCGGTCGCAGACGCAAAAAATTAAAATACAGAGATAAAGTCTACTTTTCTCAGCTTTTTCTTCGCGCCGCGAGGTGGCTTTAGGTGGCAGTCCTCCCTGCGTCTTTCAGGCGGCTTGAGACGCGCTTCATTACTTGTGCTGAAAGCTGCCTCTGCTGTATCCTTAGTCGTCTACGTTTTCATATATACAATGAACTTGGGATACCAAAATAAGCGCTGTGTCGGCCTAGCGTGACCACGCCATTAGTTCAGGCCTGCAGGTAGTGAGTCTAGGAACACAAGCCCCTCCGCTGAAGGTAGGCTCTCCGCTGAACAAACTAAACACCACCTCTAGCTCGGCACTGACGGCTGACGATCATGCATTTCAACTTCGCAAGTATGTTTCCATTCATTTTGATCGCGAATAATAAAAGCGCAACTGCTGCGGCAACCGTGTTGTCGGTGCGGTGTTTTCGCTCTGCGACCGATTTCGCAAAAGCTTGTCGCACTGTGAAAACTCGCTGTCGTCATTCGCATCGGCGGGGTTGTCAGCCTAAATAGGATGCCTCTCAGCGATACGATCTGCCAACTAGTCGGTTAATTATCGGCGCCGTTGCCTTGTTGTTCTCTTCTAGGCGCCGGTTTCGGGTGGGCCTAGTGTGACCGGTCCTTTACCACAGCGTTTCAGAAAGTTAAGCGCAGGGATAAGCAGTGGCGTAGCTAGGTCGTCTGGCACCCGGGGCCCTTTGCTCTTCTGTCACCTCCCCCCCCCCCCCCGGGTGTAGTCGAGGATGGCGAGGATATCAACAATTTTCGGGTGTCTTCAGACGTATATGACAACACCTCCCCCCCCCCTACTGGCCCCGCGCACCCGGGGCCCACGGCCCCCCGGCCCCCCCTGTTGCTACGCCACTGGGGATAAGCTCATTGGTTTGAATAGCACTTGTTCGAATTTCTTACGCCCTCGCGAAACTTCGATGAGAACAGAAGTGTTCTGGATCTCGCAGTAATGTTTTTGGATGTGAAAGTAGAGCGCTTATAACAAATTAATATCACTCCTCGCATTGTTTTGTAGGCCGGCCAATTAAGGATATCTGGCATACACAACTCTTTGCCTCACAGGTGCTGAAAAGAAATTGGGGCGTGTGTTTATCTCCCGATAAATGCTAAAGTGGACAAATGCCTTCCACGGTGCCATCGTTGTAGAAACAAACTGAAGAATAGACGCACTTCAATAAAAAAACAAGTGTTCTATATTAAATTAAACCGTTTTCTGTCCTAAGCGGTAAAAAGAAGCACTAAATATATGCGAAAACTAAAACAACACGAGTCAGTTAAATAAAACAAGTGTGTTTTGGCGCTATGTCGAATACATACAGCAGTAAAACTTCTCGCCCGGAACCTCTCTGATTGGTTCGCGTAGCAAGAATGTCGAAGCGCCGCGCCACGCCATCTCCCCCAACAACAATCTGAAGCACACGTCTGATCAATTAGTAAATGTTCAAACGGAAGAATAAGATGCAAAAAACGCGGAAGCAGTGGCACAAGAAATTAAACCTCCTTCGGACCAATAGAATACGCCACCCTAAGCCCACTAACAGCCACCGTCAGTTTCAGAGACAGCCTTACCACTCTTGCTCTGTTCTTGATAGGAGAAGCTGAAAAGAAGCACGTGTGCAGTGCGCAAATGAGTTGGAAAGGATTGGGAGGACGGCAGTTTGACGTTGCGAAACCTCAAAACTGCCGGTTGATATAAAACGCGCGTCGCTGTCGCCCGCCGCCACTTTGTGTACGAAATCGGAAGCGGAGCACACCGCGAAAGACAAGTCTCTCCCTCCTGCGGGAAATGCCACCGGTCGACTCGCAAAATTAAACCCGGAAGTAGAAGTTCATTCTGCCGTTATCGCTGTAGCAGACATCCAGCTTCATTTCTCTGCTTATATTTTGCTTTTCCTTTCTTTTTTTGCTTTATTTTCTTCGTTTTCTTTTTTTTGGGCAACGCAAGGGAAGTGCGCCTGTAGCACGTTGTTCTCTGCGCACTGAGCAAAATAAGGTACAGCGCTCCCTCTCTTCTTTGCTTTTTTGTTGAAAAGGTATTTATCTTTCACCACGTACTGGTGAAATGAGGAGCGCTTTGGCAAGTACATCCAACGGTACGTGATTACGGGTACAAGGAAGCCTACCATTTCTGACGACCTTGCTTTTCACCTTTTCTTGAAAAAGAACACGAATTTCCCGTGCCACACTTTTCTGGCTAATGTGTTTCGAACTTCACCTATACTTTCGCGCAAAAAGTTTTATTTAGTGCACTAGATGGACGGCGGCAAAGCTGTAGTGTTTGGCTTTCCTGTGCATTACTTCATTTTATTTTATTTTATTCTCTCTCTTTCTCTTTCTATGTCATCTGCGCATTGAAAGACAGTACGCCGTAGATCGACATCGAATGCGCCGCGAAAGGTTTTATTGACGAATCTGCCCGTATGTTTCCATGAAATTCAGCGAAATTGCTTGTGGCACTTTCGAAATCGATACTTGTAGGATGAAAACAAAGATGTTCTCTACGGTTCAAATGTACGAATACGTGACGCTATTGAAGATACGGTAATGACCTTTTGGGTGGCGCCACCATACAGGCAAACTTAGTGAAACATTTCCTTCAAATTTTCTTTTTCAACTTGGTATATCAGCTGATAAAAAGCTGTACTCTGCGTACTGTCAGAATAACTTAATAGACGCAATATCAGCAATAAACAAGAGCATGTCCAAGAGCATGTCATGCCTGGGATACTCTGGTTTGTTCACATGCAAGCTTTAAATGAATCAACGAAAATAGGGACCTTTAGAATAAATTAAATCCTGGGGTTTTACGTGCCAGAACCACGATCTGATTATGACGCATGCCATAGTGGAGGACTCAGGATTAGTTACGACCAGCTGGGGTTCTTTGACGTGCGCCCAATGCGTGGTTCACTGGCGTTTTTGCATTGAGCCACCATTGAAAACGCGGCTACCGTGGCCGGGGTTTCATCCCGCACCCGGGCTTAGCAGCGCGACGCCAAAGCTACTAAGCTACCATGGGGGATGCCTCTTAGGAGCCGGATATCGCAAACTACTACTATATACTACTACTCCCCAGAGAATAAAAACAGGAAGTCAAGATGGAAATAACCAGCGCTACGCAAACTAACGCAAATGACAAAAACGCAAGTATTGCTACCACGGGCATTAGTACCGCAAGCACGGTCCAGCACTTGAGATTAAGAGCACATAATCACAATGCGAGGTGGTTGTTGTTGTTCTCCTGAGTGGTTGTGGTACATACCTACAGTAGGCGATTGGCCATGAATCGGGTGGTTAAATTAGGTGCACAAAAAAACGAGGGAATTGACAATTTGAACTTTGGAGCTTATAAAGTAATTTTCTTTTTTGTTTTTTGTGAGGGAAAAAAGCAATGAGAAGAAATACGTGGCTAAAAGAACTAATAATAGATAAACAGATTATTAATTATTTAGGTGAATGAATAAATAAATAAAACTATGGTGGGGAGGGGGGATCGGTCTAGCATGGTAATCGATTACTTTCAATCGGGTAATTTTGGATTGCCAAGGCTCTTGTCGTCATCGTCGTCGTCGTCGTCATCGTCGTCGTCGTCGTCGTCGTCGTTGTTGTTGTTGTTGTTGTTGTTGTTGTTGTTGTTGTTGTTGTTGTTGTTGTTGTTGTTGTTGTTGTTGTTGTTTCTTCTTCTACACGAGGCAAAAAAAAATGTCTGGGCCTTAGTTTCCCAACAGGGGAGTATCTTGTCATTCTTACACCTTAGCACCCGAACCCACGTCCCGCTGTAGGACAGCAAGCTGGAGAATACCAAAACACAAGTGTGAGGGCTGTCATTATTCTCCACCTGTTCACTGCTGATTTTATTCTAATGTTTTTATATTCCATTTCGCTGTTTTACCATAGACAAATTTAACATTGCTTGTAATAGTTTTATTCTTCCTTCCTATTTGAAGATTTCATAACACATCCCAGCTATGCGTTTCCTGTGCTATTTTAATGCCACTAGCATTCTGTGGGAACTTTAAGTTTGTGGGTACATGCGATTGTGTGTATATAACCTCTTTCCCTCCAACTCGGGTCACTGGATGTTTGCCACACGGCATAGGGGCAGACTACGAGAGGGGGCTCAGGACTTTGAAATTCGTCACGTTACACTGACGTACCGGCCGCGGGGTTTCGGCGCGTACTAATAAAAAAATATACTAACCTTGGCCTTGATTTTCTCTTCCAATATTAAGCCAATTACGTGGAGTCACCGAAACTAAAGTTATTCAGGAAAAATTTAGCTATCTCAATAGACTTAGTGTTTCTCTTTAGTGTACGTCCCTTTAAGACGTAATGATGAGCGAGTTGATAATTCATGACTTAGTTATTAGCCCTTTAGGGACGAGCCATATAATTTTTTTTATTTTCTATCTAAATATGCAATACTGATCCAGAATAAGCATAATCAACAAAAAGAAAAAAAAATATTTTGAGGGAATTTTTTTCAGCAATAGGGGGAAAGCACCAGGCAGGAAACTGGAAGTGGGCTTCACCCCAAGCCACCTAAGGCTTTATTTGGAATATTTATAGTCATCTCTCGTCATATCTGAACCGTAGGTTGGCATTTCATTTGCTTTACATCACGTGAGCGACACCACTGCAGCCGGAGATCTTGCGTCGGTCTGTCTCCTCCAACGGTGCGTTCAAAAGAAAGCGAGTCGCGTACCAAACTTCTTCATCCCGTGTTTCTGCTCCAAACCAACAAATGATGCTTGCTGCCTGTCATTCATTGTTGGCATAAAGACATTTAGCGTGAAACTTTACACTAAATACTAAAACTCGGCAAGAAAAAAAAATTATTCTGCTATCTTGCCGGTAGACAACCTTCGTCAATGAAGGCTTAGCAGCGCACTTGACAAAAACATGGACACAAAATAAATGAGGGCACCCATGAAGCGCTCAATCTCTTCAGTGCTTCGTTTCTTTGTGTCGGCGTTTCTTCAAGTGCGCTGAGGATAACTTATTTAGAGGGAATAAGGAGAATGTGAGCAGCGTGCACAGAAACATTTGAACTGCTTATGTTTGGTATTTGAGGGCTAAAGGGAAATTACTAAACCTTCGTCTTTTGCCTGTGTAGAGGCGTTAATAAATCTCATAAAGTGTCCCCGCTTCACCGAAAGAATGAAATGTGGTAGCAATTATATACCGGATGTCTATGCGAAGACCTCAAGCAATCTTCAAAAAATTCGCCTGTGGCAGACAGCACATTTCTACTATTTCAGCTGGTCTACTCGAAGGCGCGGACGTTACTTGCACGAGAAGTTGAAATACATAAGTGACGAATTAACTAAAATTCCCTAAATATGCTTTAACTAATTACATTACGGCACATATTGCGATTTCAACATTTTAGCCGGGTAGTTCGCCAGGTGGATCCACTTGGAAGGAATTCTCAGGATTACACCAGTGTCGACATATTAATTCCAGAACTTTGCAAAGAAATACATTTATGGTCCAATTATTCCATGCTTCAATGGATAAAACGGCGTTTCGTTAAAAAAGTGGAACGACAAAGCATTTTTATAGCAAGTTTGATGTCGCATAACTCTAAAATGGTGTCATCCACAGAGTTAGTTTTAAGTGGGTATGTCTCGCAGTCTCACCGGCTACAATTTTTCACTTGCAATATGCGCCTGAAGGTAATTAGGTAAAAACTCATTTGAGAAAGAAAAAATTATTTAGTTGATTGTGCATTTAAGTTTCTTGTGCATGTAACGCCCGCATCGGCGTGAAGACCAGCTGAAAGACTAGAATCATGCCACCGGCCACGGACGGTTCTTAAAAAATTGCCTAATGTCGTCGCATAAACACTCGGTATTTGCAAAGAAGAGGAGTATGTTATGGGTGACGTGTACCGGAACCTTCAGGAGCGTATTTGGCTAACCGTGCTGGAAGTTCGCCCAATGTACTGAAAGAACTCAACATGCCACAAAGCTGATATTCTGGGGGAATAAGGGGCCCGTTATGCGCAATGGTTGGACAAAGTTTCGAGAGCGTCAGTCAATTAGTCTTTGCGAAAAACACCTTAAGCAACACCAAAGCGTTATTTTGCCGTTATTAGTTGTTTCCCAGTGTCTCGAGAAAACTCTTGGTACCTCCAAATTTACATTTGGTGAAAACAAGACTCATGTTAAGTGTAATGTCTGGCGAAACTTTAGCGTTCTTAGCCCAATTATGAGCTTCGGAAATAAATACTCAACCGTCACTTACACCTTTTCTTTTCTTGTGTTATACGAGGTTCGTAATCCGTTTCCTCGGGGTCTTCGGTGAATTAAGCATGGTGTACCTCGTTTAAACTTTTTGAAAACAAGGGTAATGATATGGGCTGTGTGTAAGCGAATTCAAAAAAGTATGTGGTTATTTAAAGCATTGGCGGTAAATTGCGTATCCAAGCGCTCCGGAGCGTTATAGGCGTGTTTTACGAACGGCGCCGAATTTAGCCCATTTTACCGAGACAACTGCTTTTCTACCAAGATAGAATTTGGTGAAAGTGAAGGGAAGGTTATGGGGGTCAGTGAGCATAAAATGTGTGTTGGCAAATTGCTTCAGCAGGTGTTCGAGAGCGTGAGTGGGATGTTATTCGTTGTTTCCCGGTGTCTTAGTATAACTGTATGTGACACCAAATTCACATAAAGTGTAAATGGGGACCATATGAGGTGTGATGTGCAAAAAAAAAAGGTTTAACGTTTATGGCCTAATTACAATCATTGCAAGTAATTACTGAATACTCGATCACTTGCGTCTATTTTCATGCGTCCTACACAGATGACTTCGGCGGACTAAGCTAGGGAGTTGTGTTGTATTTGCGGAAAATAAAACAAATCCCTCATTTTATTTATTTATTTATTTATTTATTTATTTATTTATTTATTTATTTATTTATTTATTTATTTATTTGTTTATTTATTTATTTATTTATTTATTTATTTATTTATTTATTTATTTATTTATTTATTTATAATGCCCCTAAAGGCCCTCATGGGAGGGCATTACATAAGCGGAGGGCATATACATTGAAGAAATGATTCACAAAAAAATACAAAAGTAACAAAGGAAAGCAAGATGACTACAGAACAGGTGGTACATCAAAAAAAGTACAGAATAACATATCAAGATATCATTATACAATAGATATTATTGGCGAGAGCAATACAGGAACATAAATAAATGCGCACGCAAGTACTACAAGTATACACATGTACTACATGCGCTAACCCTGACATGGCTTGCTAAGCATGGCATGTCTGTGCAACAGTTCTTGATATCTAGTAAATTCAGGTTCTGTTTCAATGTGCAATGGCAGATTATTCTAGTCAATTTTTTTGTTCGAGGTATGAATGAACGGGAGAAAGAAGACCTGCGACTACTGATTTGTTTGGCTTGAAATGAATGATCGCGGCGAGGAAAGATAATTGAGGGTGGTTTGGAAAAGTCATCGCGCAGAGATGTATTACTCTACGTATTTCAATAAATAAATTTAGACACTTCATTTCTCGCTTATGAACGCTACTAGTGAGTAGTTGCCTAATTTATTAAGCCTTCTGGCTAACATAGGCTCGTCTGTTCTCTTAATAACCCGCATTATCATCACCATCACATCATCATCCCATTATCACCACATTATCATGGCCACCACTGCCACCTGAGGGAGCCTCATGCACTTACGACAGTGGAGCCATTTTGCGCTGTTATTGCGTGCGGTTGGTTGAGCATGTTTCAAATCATGACGTAGAGAAAAATCTCCAGTGGTTCCCGGCCGCGTAATGACCCGTCTCTCGCTTTGAAAAACGGCTTGCTGCTTCGCGCTTTAATTTTGCACAGAGGGTTCATCTCGTGGTTCAGATTGCCTCTCGCGCGTGCATTTAGTGGTAGCACTACTCATTGTCGTGGGCCACAAGGGATGCTCCATTCGCCCCGTGTTGATCATGGCACTGTTGCTATGCTGAACTTGCTGCTATTCCGGTGGCCGTGCGCGCACAGGGCCATCTCAGCCTTTGCGGGTGTTTCGCTCGGTGTCCGCAATGTTTTCACTGAGTGCAGCTCTCGAGTCCCTGGTTGTCGGCCACTGTTATCTGCCGTTCGTACGCTCGGAATAGGATGTTATACTCGCAACATAAAAAATGCGCGACGGAAAACATCAAGATTAGAGCGAGGAGTCATCGTTATTATGCCCCACTCTTATTACATCCTGCGCAGCGTCTGCAAATAGTATTCTCGGGAACTTGCTCGTTTATGCTGGTTTGTTTTCTGGAAGTAGTACGTCTTGTCTCGGTGCTTTCTGGTTTGGCACTGCAGCACTCGAGCATGTGGTCATAGGCTTTTTTCTTTCCTTTTTTTTTGAATTATTGCTAGCGTCTTTTTTTTTTTTTTTCAACCTGCCGCACTCGACGGTGGTTCCGGTTGCTATGTTTGTCTCTGTTCTAGCGCACGCCGAGCGAACCCATCGCGAAGCGGGTGTTATGGGAGTTAAGTGAATTTCGGGCAAACTTCGAGGCTCGCGGTCGAAGTCTTAGATTCCCTTACTCTGACTGGCGCAATTGGATTAAGGCAGAACGCTTTGGGAGAGATTGGCCGGTTTTCTTACAAACTTACTATCTGCGACGGCAGCTCAAGCTCCATGCCTTTCGATGCTTTCGATGCATCGAGCTTGGGAGTCGATGCTCGACTCCCAAGCTCGATGCCTTTGATCATTCCGCCAGGATGCGTCGAACGGAGCTTCGGTCTCAGCCGAGCTCGCTCTTTTTCAGCACGTAACTTTGGCTGGCGGATTTATCCTTTCTTTTTTTTTCTTATCATATTCTTTTCTGTTTCTTTTTTTTTTTAACGAAGCAGCTTGTTGTGTACCCCAATCTCCCCGTCCTTGTCAACCACCTTTCTCTCTTTCTCTCTCTAAGGCCTCGGCGGCCATGTAGCGGCTCTTGGTTCCATTCAAGGCGAAGTACAGTGTTCTGAGAGGCGCCGTAATAATTGCTTTTCGATGGCGCCTTCGTTGCGCCGAAGGGATGAAAGGACCCTCGCGGTAATTCTCGGAGCTTTTTGTATGGCCTCACTGTGAATAAGCTTATTGAATCGTGTCCTCAGAATGTAACGCACGCGAAGTAAGAGAATTGTAAGAGTAATGGCGGGTCGTGACAGCTTTCATTACAGGATGTCCGAGCTTGCACTTCCTGTCAGATTGTGCAAGTCCCTAGGAAAGTTCTTATGGAGTTGTTGATAGTCATAACTGTTCTAGTCAAAACTCATTCAAAAGAAAAAAAAGTTTGCCATACACGTGCTGTAACAATCGTATCAAAACGGGGGCCACCATGTCTTAAACATTACGAAGTTTCGTTTCCACTGAATCTCGTGTAGGTGAATTAGGGATAGTGTTGTTAGACTATATTAAGTGTCACCAGAAAGCATAACAAATAAGAACCTGCTTGCAGATCTAAAAAGGAGAACCTCACGTATCCGAGAACCAAACAAGTTAGAGAAACAAGCGAAGTTTCAGCAGCCCTTTTACACCTTCGGTCATACGTGCCTACACTGGCTGCACGAAGAAATAAACGTAGTAAAGAACCCCCGCATTTCCCGCACCTGCGTGATATATATATAGCTGCAGGCAAGGATGAAATACCTCTGCCTATATCTTCATGATCAAACTATGAATAAAACGGACCTGATAACTTTCCTGTCCAGCGTTTAGCAGTTCTATTTATTCCTCATTTTTGCAATCATCATCATCTCCACCGATTTAGGCGGCAACTGCACAGAACCTATTGACGATGTATTTTCGGCCTGGCTACACCCGTAGTCATCACGTCTATTTTGCGCAGCGCGATTGCAGTGCTGCAAGTCCAACCGAAATGTGAAACACGTGATTCCTGCTGAAAGGCACACATTCACACACATGGCACACATTCTAGCCATGATGCGCGATTTCACTTTGGAGCGCTGGAGATGGTAGACGCTACATTGAGATAACGTCGTAAAAGCATGAATGTGATTGAAAGATTACGCTTCATCTTTGTCCTCCAAGCTGTAGTGTCTTATCCGAACGCGTTAAGGGGCTTGCGAATAAGTCGGTAGATCGCCTGATACCAAAGCCAAGCTTTCCGTACTCATTCAGGATGATAAAAATGTTCGCCCCACTGCGTGACACATCACACACTTCCTAGTGGGATTTGCTTAAAAATTAAATTCTGGGGTTTTACGTGCCAAATACATGGTGTGATTAGGAGGCACGCCTTGGTGGGGGACTCCGGAATAATTTGGACCACCTGGGATTCTCTAACGTGCACCTAAATCTAAGTACATGGGTGTTTTCGCATTTCACCCCAATCAAAATGCGGGCGCCGTGGCCGGGATTTGACCCCGCGACCTCATGCTTAGCAGCCCAGCACCATAGCCACTAAACAACCACATAACGTTGGGACTTGCTTCTAGACGCCCTTTCCATGCACGCAGCCAGAGCTTCCTTTAACGTGTAAGCATTCCTTAGCGAGTACCCCGAAGAAATCGTGTCTGTCCCGTAACATCTTGTAACAGAGAAATTAGTGCGTAATTGCTCAAGTTAAAACATTTAATTGTTATAATAGTGTAACTGTAGATGATGGGTTGCCTTACAAATGAAAAAAAAACGGTCACGTCTCCGATGCCTCCACACAGTAAATTGAATCATTAAAGAAATATTAAAAATCTGGTCAAGTCGTCATGAATGAAGGAATGAAGACTTCGCGACTGCACATAGTCATGTGTGGACGAAATAAAACTCGTACAGCTTCCTGGCAACTCATCTCCACACCACTCAGTACACCAGCTACACCTAGCTCAGCCGATAGTCTAGAAAAGAAAGAAAGAAGATGACGGAGATGAAGAACAAGCAGCTACGGTGACGCAGGAACAACGAGCCATTAAAATCGAAGGAGAAGCAGGTTCCCAGGCTCCAAAGAAGAATTGCAGGTCGTCTGATTCAGAATAAAAGATTGTACAGAACGCAGCAAATGAAGATTATAATTGTCGTGATTGTATGAAATGGAATTGTGCTTGGGACGTTATGATACGGTCTAAGCAGCATAGACATGATAAGCAACAAAACATGTTAGAGAAATTGTGAGAATTGTCTACTAATCCGTAATCATTCTATAGCTTTTGAAGAAGCGATGGGTAGACATGCATAAGCTAGCAATATAAGTAAGCAAAATAATTAGTAGAGAATTCTCAGAAAATTCTGTAGCATTTTTTCGGAGGGGGCTCCAAGCCTCCAGTGGTCCGCAGAAACTTTTTTCATTTATTAATTTATTCATTACAAAACGTACTAGAACACCTTACACACAGAACAAGAACCCTGTGATTGAAATCTAAATTCCGTCGCATGCAAACTATATGTGTTCGGGGTGACATAATGTTCTGTACGCCTCATCGTGGCACGCTAAATTTAATATAGTCATATAGTCACGCTTGCCTCTTCTTGTGTATTTGATGTGCTTTTATATATCAGGACACAAATGGCGTCTGCAATAATCTGCAAGTAAATTGGGAAGGAGCATCAGACATGCATGTATTAAATAACCATGTGTAGCTGTGGTTCGTCTGTCTTTATCTGTTTCGTTTTCAACGCAGCATGCAGACAAATGCAATTAAGATGTTTTAGATGTTGGCGAAATATGCAAGAAGACGCAAAGACAGCCATAAATGGGCTTTTAATCTCAACTATACCTGTAGTATGTTATTCTGCGATGCGACAACTTATTTGCAGATTAATTAGGCCCAAGTTGATTCAGTAAGAAGATGGAATGATGATTATTCTGCGCCGAGCCATATGCTACCGACGCGTTTTGAACAGTCTGAACAGTCTGACCATAATAAAGGCACTGCCTTTAATACAGTTACTTTTTCTTTGAAAATCTCCTCTTTTGTCCCGCAAGTGAATATTAGCTTCCTGCCCAGATATTCATACGCCGAGGCTTCTACATAAACACGGAGATATATTTGTCGCTGTTGGCTGGCATCCGCTCAATGTACATGAGATACAGCTGCTTAAGCCGCTCTTCAGCCACCTTGTTCAGCAAATATGTCCTTATTCTCGTCAATATGGAGCGTTAACAATCATTTCGGGCGTGTGTGAACTTTTGGGAATAGGTCGCTGTCAAATTCAACAAGAGCGGTCGTCGCATGCATAACGGTGGGAGGTCTGTTTGCATGGTCTGCCATTTTGCTGTCCATATCTCCCGCTCTTGTTTTAGTATAAGGACATGTGCCGTTCTCATATCGTTCAGATAAATTCTAAGGTGGGCGGCACAGAATTAAAGTTATACCCTTGTCGGCGTGCATTGGTAAAATAAATTGCAAAATTTAAATATTATTGTTTGGTGTGCTCTGGATTGCAAAGCGGTGCTCGAGAGAGGCTATCAGATTATCGATATAGAGAATGAACTTGGTACGCCTGTAGTACTCCTCTACTGAACTATAAGAATAATTGGGCCGAAATTTCTGCTTGCCGACCGTGCACCTGTGGCACTTCGCAGTTCACACCGAACTATGTTGCTCTGCGTGGATCCGAAACGAAATTGCCCTGCATGCTTGCATCGAGGTAAAAAGGAAACAGCGATACTAGACGCTCTTTCCCGATAGGAACGACGACTTTGGCGATATTGTTGTTCAGTTGCCTGCCTATGACAATATGTTGGGAAAATCAGTTTCATTGCGCGCAAGCGTGTGCGTATCTCTGGCGGAACTCAAATAAATGCATGGCCTCTTTGTACTTCCATTTCTCTTTCGGTTGTGAAATGGGCGAAGAGCTTCATTTCGAGAAGGAGGGCGGGAGAGGGCTGCGCCCCCCTTTTTGAATACGTACCTGGCCATTTCGCAGCCGCATATTATCGAAGTCGTCCCACCCACAGGCCCACCTAACACCGTTGTAATAATCTCAGGATCCCACCTGGAGGAGGACCAGCTACACCATTTTTGTGCCACTTGTTCACGCGCAACGTCCTGATATTTTTGTCCGACGAGGAGCTGGGGTTACGATAATCCATGTATTTCCTGTGACACCTTATATATACATCTTCCTGGCGACAAAGCGCTCTTCCTCGACATGCTACTTCTCCAATATGATATCTTTTTCCAGCACCTGCCGCCAACGCTGTTTACTCTCCAACCTTTCGGAGCACACCAATAATGCAAAGGAAGTTGCACCCCCCCAGGCTACGGCTACCAACGCAAACCATGCACCTCCTGAGCCGAATGACCGAACACCTGGACATTTAGGGTTGCCCCGAAAATCTCGCGGCTCAAATCAAGCCATTTTTCTTTTTCGATAACCGTGGCATAACATCATGATCATCGAGAGAGCGACCAACCTATATGCTGTCGCCCGGCCGCCACTGACATGTTGCCCGAGCGCGCTTCTTTCACGCAGCCACTCAGGACGTAGGATTCGTTAGTTCCACCGCCATTTCGACATTGCCACGTGTCAGTGCGCTTTTTCGCACTCTCAGAAGGTGCCAAGGTTAGAACGTCCGTAGCAGCTACCGATATACGCAAGCTCTTTACTAGGCGCTAATCTACTATATTTAAACATGTCTTAGGTCTGGCATTTTTAGATCGCAGCTCTTAGGCACCCGTTTCTGCAGCGAGCGTCGCCATCGGCGTCCTATAACCTCGTAATGGAGCGAATGAGCACAGCGAACGTTAAGCGCAGCAGGGGATGAATAAAGCGGCGAGAGTGAAGAGAGCGCAAGGGGGAAAGTGGAGGAGGAGGGTACGGCGAAAGCATGAGAAGAAAAGCGTAGCGTAGCACACGAGGGGCTTTGTGGCGACGATGGCTACGAGGTGGCGCCAGAGTAGTGCGCGTCGTTTATATTGACACGTGTACTTATCTTTATCGGACGACTACGTTTCGCCGCCTAACAAATGTTATCGCACAGCGCGGGACGCGCCTGCATGTATCCGAAGTTTCTGGAAAGTTATCGATGCTTCTATCCGGCTGTCTGTTGTCGCCGAACCTTGTGTTATCTGATTTCATCGCGTGACGCGAATGGTGTAGAACGTTGTGGAAGGCACGCGGGTCCCAACGATTAATCTGGAACGCTCGACGACTGCTGTATAAAAGCCGACGCGCTTGACCCGCTGATCAGATTTTCGACGATCGCCGACCGTGTTCGCCGCTATCGCTGTGTTATAAGTGTAGCCTGTTTTTGTGGGCACAGGTTCGCCCAATAAAAGTTAGTTTTGTCTTACACAGTATTGCTACTGTGTTCTTCAACGTCACCACCACGTGACAGTATGTAAACAAAGCGCTGCATCAGTGGAGGTTTTCTGCGGCGGCTGCTGTGAATCGTGTCCACGCGTCACCCAAGCGCTTCCTCTCGGGATCTCCCTATTAGCGAGGCAGTCGCGCAACACTTATCTCAGGTTGCAACGTGCCGCACGAGACAGATTGTCGGCGCCAGCCAATATATCGCGAAATGAAAACATTTATACAGCTGTGCCCAAATTTCGCATTAGGAGATATCGTAATCGCCGGTGATTTTTTTTTTCAATACAGCTGCTGGATTAATCATAAAATTAAAAAATTAAATTATGGGGTTTTACGTACCAAACCCACGCTCTGATTATGAGGCAAGCCGTAGTGGGGGACTCCGGAATTTTTGGACCATCTGGGGTTCTCTAAAAGGCCTCTGAAGCGGTTAAGACAAATTTTGTAGACGCGTGGGGTGCAGCTAAAGTTAATCATTCGCACCACAATTTTTGTGAAGCGTCTCATATTAAGAGAGCTACGGACGATTACAAGTTACCCTCCTCCATAGCCATGCATGTTCTCCTTAACTCGTTCGCCGAGTCATAGGGGCTAAGCTACACCTTCACTGGCTCTGTGTCATGATGGCACGTCTTGTCCTCTAAGGTCCCTGAATAAAACTAAAAGGTAGCGACATGCTTTTACCTTGCCGCCGCCGCTGCTGCGAGGAGCATGTGAGGAGGCAGGAGGGAAGGCCTGCGTCTCCCAATTGGTTGAGAGCCATTATGTAGTATTTTTCGCGCCATTTTCTATATTTTTTCTTCTTTTCCGCGTCTCGGTGCACTCACCACCATGACAGTTGGCCGTCGAGTTTCCGCGGCGAGGGTTTCGCAAGGAATTTTGGATGTTTTGGCTAAGTTTCGTGGCAAACCACGTCATTAAAGAACTCATTTCTTGTTTTGTTTTATGTTAGGAACTCATTTTAAGAGTACTGGAGGTGCAAACGTGTACGAACGGAGCTTTTTTCTGTGTTGACGGGTGCGGAGCTCAGGCATGGGTAAGATTATGCACTGGTGATATTCTCGGTGCTCGTTCAGATTTGTTTTCCTCATCGCACTATCGTCAACATGTGTATGAAGCTATGGAGTGCGTAGGCTGTGTTCTGTCACATATCGTGCTAGAAAAGTAACACGTGTTATTGTTGTACTGAGAGTGCGGAGCTTTGTCAGTCCATGCCTTTGTTCGGCGCTGCAAATATACTTTGCGAGGACAAGCTTTTCCCTACTGGTGCAAATGATTTTGACTATTGTGAGTAGGCTTGCTCCGCTTTGCCGACTCGGCAGGATAGAGTGGTGCACGACTTTGTTGGCTTATATTGACTTGGAACTGTGCAAATGGGGAATGTGCTCATTGACGGAAACCATTTCTATGTGTAACTTTTGTGCTTGCATGCGCTTCGTAAAGACATTCCTGCACACGCTTCCAACGAGTACGTTTGCATAACGCTGAAGTACAAGCGGCGCACACTCTCAGTAATTGGCGGGTATATACCCCCAACATCGAGCATAGACTGTTCATATTTGCTGTCCATACTGAAAGCTTGTCCGGGTCCCCACATAGTCATCGGTGACTTCAATGCCCACCATCCCATGTGGGGCTCTGCTTCGACGAACGCCCGCGGTAGAGACTTAGCTGACTTCATGCTTAGTCAAGGCTTGATGGTGATCAATGATGGCTCACCAACATACCTTCGAGGCTCTTACTACAGCAGTTGTCTTGACATTGCGTTCGTTTCAAAAAGCCTGCTGTCTGCTACACGATGGTGTACTGATCTCGACACCCATGGAAGTGACCATCTGCCAACATATGTTCAGTTGAAATGGTTACATCCCCCAGCTCCGCACACTGTGCGTTCTATCGATTGGCCAGCATTTCGAGAATCTGTGACCAATGCATGTCAAGCCATCCAAGCACCATCCAATATTGAAGATGTCATCGCGGCAACTTTACGTGACACAACAAAACAACTCAGTGCACCTTCACCTAGATCATCTATTGATGACCAGTACGAGCGACTTCGCGCGATACGGCGTCGAGCAGAACGAAAATACAGAAGGACCAAATCACCATTAGACGTCACTGCATCACGCCGGGCTCAGCGTCATGTCCTGCGCCACCTTGACAAGCTTGACAAACAACGCTGGAGATCATTCTGTGGCTCTCTGGATCCGAGAAAACCTCTATCTAGAATTTGGCAAATTGTACGAAGCCTTCGCTCGCCTCCACAACAGCTTCACCCGTTCAGTGCTGTGGCCATAGGGCAAGGCCGGCGTGAGGTTGAGGTCGCCGATGACTTTTGCAAATTACTCGTGAGCTCCTCGAGCGATATACCAACCCATTCACGACTGACTTTCCCGTCATCTAGTGATCACCGTCTGGACGCGCCTTTTACCATGCACGAGCTCGACGCGGCGATATCTTCTTCCCGCCGATCAACTTGTCCAGGACCAGACGGAATTACATACTCCGCGATTTGTCATCTTGGAGTAGAAGCCCGAGAAATTCTCCTGGCGCTCTACAACTCTACGTGGGACACAGCAACTGTGCCTAATCACTGGAAGTGCAGCCGTCTTGTGGCTTTGCTAAAACCTGGGAAATGCCCGCAGGATCTCTCACACTATCGACCAATAGCCTTGGCAAGCTGTGTCGGTAAAGTGATGGAGCGAATGGTACTGAGCAGACTGGAATGGCTACTCGAGAAAAGTGGTGGACTTCCTGATTTCATCAATGGATTCAGAAGAGGCCGATCATCCATTGACGGTGTGATCGACCTAGTATCTTCTGTTCAACAGGAAAAGAGACGCCGTCGTCTGGTATGCGCAATATTTCTGGACATCAAAAGTGCCTATGACAACGTCTTCCACCACTCGATTCTTCAGGCGCTTGAGGATATCGGTGTTGGTGGCCGGATGTATGCGTGGCTGCAGAGTTACCTCAGTGGCCGCACCATTTTCATGTCCACTTCGGATGGCGAGACTGATAGACATGAAGTTCGCAGGGGTGTTCCGCAGGGTGGTGTCCTTAGCCCAGTATTGTTCAATATGATACTGGTGGGCCTTGCAGACGAGCTACCTGAAACAGCGCGTATCAGTACGTACGCGGATGATATCTGTATTTGGTCATCTGGGGTCACACGTCCACAAGTGCGTGCAAGGCTTCAACGTGCGGTTACCATAACGGCGAAGTACTTGCGCCGTAGAGGCCTGCAACTCTCAGCTACTAAGTGTGCAGTCATGGCATTTACGCGCAAATTGATGTCAAATTATCCAATCGTTGTCGACGGAACGGCGCTCCCTTTAGTCACCCACCACAGATTTCTTGGCGTGATAATAGACCGCAGTCTTTCTTGGACCAAACATGTTACTGCGCTTAGGGCTAAACTGACCAACTTCATACACGTTCTTCGTGTAATATCAGGACTGAGATGGGGCCCCTCTGAGCGAAGTTTGCTCCAAGTGTACCAGGCACTTTTTGTGGGCTACATACGCTACAGCATGCCTGTGTTATCTAACATGGGGTCATCTTGTATACGCACGCTGGAGAGCCTTCAGGCTCAAGCACTACGGATATGTCTTGGCTTGCCACGCTGCACGTCAACTAAGGGCACAATAGCGGAAGCACGGGCTTGTCCTATCGACATATACAGGTCTTGTGAACCTGTGCGCACCTATCTTCGCCTGCTAACCAGACACTCACGCCATCCACTGTCAACGCTTCCAAGCATCAACCTTGACTGTGCTTTTTCTAAAGCTATTGCATGTCACGCAAGCATTGTACCTGCAAGATTCCAGGTAACCGACATCCCCACGACACCTCCATGGACATTGCCAAGACCACTAGTGAGGCTTCAGATACCCGGAATTAGGAAGAAATCTCACGTCTCCTCCATTGGCTTGAAGCAGCTCACCCTGTCCCATATATTTACTTTATATAGTGGGACTGTAGAAGTATATACCGATGGTTCGGTCACGCCATCTGCCACAACGGCCGCATTTGTCATCCCACAACTTGGAATTACCCAACGATTTCGATTAGACCACAAATCGACATCTACGGCAGCGGAACTTGCGGGAATACGGGAGGCTGTCCGTTTTATGAGAACGCAGACACCCCATAAATGGACAATATTGTGCGATGCCAAATCAGCGCTACAGGCGCTAAAATATTTTTTAAACAAAGGACCATACTATCTGCTCGTGCTGGAAATCGTCGAACTTTATCACAGTGCCGAGTTAAGTGGCCACGTGATCACCTTTCAATGGGTGCCTAGCCATTGTGGTGTTTTTGGTAATGAACTCGCTGACAGTGAGGCAAGATCGGCCTCCCCTTCCTGTGATGAAGTACGGATTGCCTACTCGCGACCTGACACCAATTCCATGATCAAGGCACTCATGCAGGACCTTACAAAGGCTTACAGAGCCCACTCTGATAACATTCACAGACGTCTACGTATGATTGACCCAGACGGTAAATTCTGTTTGCCCCCGAAGCTTACACGGAGCAAAACATCATTGCTACACAGGATTCGGCTCGGCGTTGCTTTCACCCGTCGCTACGCACACCTCATCGGCCAATCGAACAGCCCTGATTGCGTACACTGCCAGATGCCCGAAACACTGCAACACGTACTGTGCGACTGCCCAGCATATATGCTGGAGCGAAGGACGTTAGACAGTTTCCTAGCCAGCGTTGGCAGACAACTACTGTCGGAGGAAGCTATTCTCGGCCCATGGCCTGACACTGCAATTTCAATGCGTGCCACAAAAGTATTGTTGAAGTTCCTGCAGGACACCAAGCTCGACGAGCGGCTCTAGCGAGGCAACTGTCTCATGTACATAAGCACTCACCACTTCTCTTATCATCGTCATCCATCCCAATACTTTCACTCCCCTTCCCTCTTCCCCAGTACAGAGTAGCAGACTAGAGCGCACTAGCTCAGGTCGACCTCTCTGTCTTTCCTATCAATAAATTCTATTCTTCTTCTCTCCTGCATGCGCTTTGTTCACAAATGAAGTACAGGTTCCACTGTGACGTTTGCGTTTGAGAGCTAACGGCACCACTTTGTCATAAAAGTGTAGGAGCAGTTTCACTGCATAAAGAGATGCCAGCGTCATGACTAAACGACGAGAATAGCTGAGATGCTCCGCGTTGATCGCGCACGTTTCTACATGACGCTCGCGTTGTTCAGGCGAATATGTCACGCGCCTTGCGTTCAGTGATCATAATACTAAGATGATCAAATTATGAAGCTGTACAAGCTGGACACACGACGGTCGATTGCGTACACCCAAGTACACACGTACGCTCTTCGAGCAGCGCAAACGCATCCGAGTTGTTCAATCGGCAGCTACATAGTGCTGCACACACGCAAGCGCATCGCTTTGGCGTGTTCCGGCGAAACCTTCATTGCAGCCCTTTCACGCCGGGTAAGTGCCTTTATAAAACCAAATAATGAATCTGATCAATGCAATAGAAACTACTTGCGAAACCGGTTGATCTGTGCAAGCCGCGACAGTGTTTATGCCTACGAGTGCAATGCATGGCCATGGACGACATAACCCTCATACAAAGCTCTGGCATGTATATAACATCGTGTACATTACGTATACATTACTGACGAATCAGATAATCGTGATTTTTGCGCTAGTACTCGACACTAAAAGTAATTTGTCCACCAAACTAGCCTCCAAAGCCATCTTCTAAGTGGAAGCAGGCAGCCACAGCACACAATTAAGCCTTAAATACGGTAAAAAATTAATGCGCAAATAGCCAATAACAATTTTTAATGTCTCACCTCGTTTAACTCTATGGATGGCTTCTGAGCGAACTACAAAACTGCGAGGGCAAGCTACAAGAGAAAGAGCGAGCTGAGAGAAGGCCAGGAGAAGGAGTGGCCGAGCGCAGAGGACTGTCGCTACCTTTTACCTTTTAGTTTTATTCAGGGACCTTAGTGTCGTCTACTTCCGGTTCTCTAGGAGCGAGCGCGCGAAGCGTCTCCAACCGCTCCGCCAGCTGCTTGGCAGTCGACCCCGAGCGAGAGCTATCGAAGCAGCGTGCGTTGCGAACTTTCTGTCGTAGCGATGAACGTGTCTGGTATTCCGGTAACCACAGGCGAGCGGGGCGTTTCGACGGATGGGTGGAGGCATAAACTCAAGCTGACGAAGCAAATTTAGCGCAGACGTACTTGAGTGGCCTAGTTGGTCTGCATGGTCCAGCCATCCATTGGGGCAGACCTTAACCAGCCAAACCAAGAGCTAATATTGCTCTAGCCAAGTGTAAAACATTTTAAACATTTAATAAAACAACGTGTTAACGATTACACTCCTGCGAAAAATTTACACCATCAACAAAGAAGCATACACTTCGTTACTGCTACTGTATTTGATTGAGCTCTGTGCCACGCACCGCGCAGACCATTCCCGTTTGCGCTTCTGCTCATTCCGTGAAACGGCATGGTCGAACGGCCAGGCCCTATCTCATTGCGCTTAAGTTTAGCCAAATACCGGACTCACGAAACACTGTTGTTGTAGTAATCATCCGGTGTAAGGTGATGGCCGCAAACGCGCAAATCCTTGCGCAGATCGGATAGCGACAGTCCGATGCGCTGCAGCCACTCCACTCGTCTGCTGCCTTGCAGGGAGACACGATGTCGCAGCTTGAAATATTGCCAGTCGCTACGCTTGCAGCCCACAACGCAACAAAGGCGAATCATGGTGCTCTCAAAAAGACTGAGACCGACACTGACTGCGTAGCTCTCGTCAAAACGGAGCACGTTCTAACGCAAGTAGACGACGCTTGCTGTGTGCTGGAAGTGCTCAAGTGTAGTGAGAAATTGTTCCTGTGCATTCCATTTCTGTTACTTTCTTTTGATAGAAACAAATTAACGAACATTCGAACTATTAAAACAACATTTGTTTACCATAAAGTTAGAAAAATTATCGATGACGCACCCTGGGCAGCCATTCGGGTAGCTCACCTTATTGGTGCCATTAGGGCATCATCATCATCATCATCATCATCATCATCATCATCATCATCATCATCATCATCAGCCTGGTTACGCCCACTGCAGGGCAAAGGCCTCTCCCATACTTCTCCAACAACCCCGGTCATGTGGCCATGCCGTCCCTGCAAATTTCTTAATCTCATCCACCCACCTAACTTTCTGCCGCCCCCTGCAACGTTTTCCTTCCCTTGGAATGCAGTCCGTAACCCTTAATGACCAGCCATTAGGGCAACTTACGTCAAATGGTTAGGGGTGACTTAAAATTCAGCTGAGCGATGTGCTGTGATTGTCAGCAAAGTACATTTTTAAAACCTTATAATAAATTACACACTTTACGCTGAGCACTTAGATGCGTCAATTAATGATCAGAAGGACCTACTCTGATGGCTCACTACGTTTGTACAAAATCGTTTCAGGGTCCCTTTAACGGGCACCTAAACCTAAGATAACGGGTGTTTTCGCATTCCGCCACGTTCGAAATGCGGCCGCTGTGGCGGGAATTTGATTCAGCAACCTCGTGCTTAGCAGCCCAACACAATAGCCACTAAGCAACCATGGCGGGCCAGATTGAGCATAGGATTGGTATCACGAGACGACCAATTTTTTTCACTACAACAGAGATGACGCGCTTCTGGAAGCTTGCCCCCGCATTCTCGAAAATTTCTCCAATAAACACTCCACATGGACTAGAGAAATTGGACGGCAGCGCCGCACCTCGAAAGAAATGATCGCTAGGCTTCACTTACACACCTAAGGCAACTTTTAAGGAACGTAGCGTCTTCTTCAGTCAAGCAGTGATGCTGTGCTCAATGATGGAGTCTAGTTACTGTATACGCTCCTTTTAGGGAGCAGAGTTGTGCAAGGGTGCGCCATCTTGGGCTTGAACATTACGCGTGAAAGCCACTCCACGTGCGCGTAGGAGGCGCGCTGCGCTCTTTTTTTAACTTTCTGTTCAGTTTTATTATTTTTCGAGTACAATTCGATCCCACAGTCTCATGATTACGAGCCTGGATTTTGCGCTTGCATGCCTTGTTATCTTATGATCACTGAAAACGCACTGTGTGATGAACACGTACACCGGCCCATAGGGGCAACGTCTGTGAGCCTTTCCAATTTCCATGCTAATTGTCAAATACAGTGCTCAGCTTTCATAGATTCGCTATAACCTTTATTACGCATAGATCACGGCTTGCGATAGCTGAAAGCCGCGAATGCGCGTATTCAAGGAACAGCTCTGCCACGTCCAGCATTATTTGTGGGTAAAGTAAGGAAGCTATATACGATCCAGGCGAATGACGCCAGGAATCACATGTACTCATAAATTGTTTGCATTGACCTCCCCCTCCCTTTTGACCGTTATCTTGATTCTGTAATGAAGAATAACAGGGAGCAAGCAGTAGGCGGCACTATTATCGACGTAGGGCGCGAGCAAAGATGGCGAGCTGTTGGCGCCGAGGCCGCCGTTCTCTTATTACCATGCTGATTTTTCGCCTGCCGTATGCCGTCAATAAGTTCCCCTATCAAGATGGTGGAGGTACGGGTACAATTCAAGCCTGGAGCTTTGAAGCCGGACGTTGCTCATCGCTGCTCCATCACTGCCTGATGACGCCACCCAGCAAGGCGCGGCCCAATCTCCGTCGGTGATCGTGTCAAGCTCACTGCGCCAGTGCGATCCCTCTTTCTTTAAGGCCGGTCCACACGACGGACCAGGTCCGCGGGCCACTCTGTCACGTGATGCGACGTCACGGCCCGGCGCGGTCCGGTCTGGCGCAGAGCACATCCACACGGCGGACCGCCATAGCAGACGGTAGAGCAGACCAACCAGCTGCACTCTCGTCCCGAGTGTTATCATTGTTATCATTCCGGCTCGAGTCCCACAAAGCGGGGAACTGCTCAACGAGGTATACAAAATGAAAAAAACCTCCTCGTCACTCCAAGAGGACACGGTGTTTAAAAAATATATCTGCTGCACGCACGTGTAAGTGGAACGGTGGACATGAAACGACTGGCTTGACTGGCTTTTGCTGAGCCGAAAACTAGATTGGATTTGGCTGAAGACACTCTGTTGCCGGACAACATTCGTTGGCTACGCCAAAATCGCTGCGGTTTGCATGCGGTCCGCCGCCAAAACGGAAGCGGGAAAAGCCTCGGCGATTTGTTGGACCGCGAGAGCCGCGGTCTTGCGCGGGCCAACGGCGGTACGCACGAACTGGTGACGTCCTATCACGTGATGCCCGGACCGCGGTCCAAAAGAGCAATTTGGTCCATCGTGTGGATCGGCCTTAAGGCGGTCCGCCGTGTGGGTGTGCTCTGCGCCGGACCGGACCGCGGCGGGCCGTGACGTCGCATCACGTGTCCGAGCGGCCCGCGGACTTGGTCCGTCGTGTGGATCGGCCTTAACCATGAGCTTGATTTCGCCACTTGGACTACATTGAAAACGAGCTTTGCGGAAAGATTCGGTCGCGCCACAGTGCGCAAGCTTCGCGATGAACAGCGTCTACGCAGGCGTGCGCAGCAGCAGGGCGAGAACTTCATGAGCTATATCGGGACCGTCATTGACTTGTGCAAGCGCGTGAATCCTTCCGTGATTGAACAAGGCAGGATCAAGCACATCAGGAAAGGCATAGACGACGATGCCTTTCAGATGTTTCTGGCTAAGAACCCGCGCACTGCGCCTGAAATCGTGACCTTGTGCCAGAGCTTCGACGAACTGCGCAAGCAACGCGTCTTAACTCGGTGGCACATGTCAACAGATCATTCCGTCGCCGTGTTGACCATCGGCGACGACCACACTGTGATTCTGTCACAGATCAAGGAACTTGTCCGAAAAGTTGCTCAACAGCTCTCGTTTTTCCCAGCCACGCAAGTGCCTACGCACTATCTTCAACCATGCGACAGTTGATAGAGAAGCATGTGACAGAGGCTTTACCGTCTGCCTGCCAGCTGTCTCCTGTCACCGCGCCTCTGATGCATGCGAATTCCGTCATGAAGCCACGTCCTCTTCCAGTATTAACCTCTCAAGCACCATTTCTACCGCCAGCGACGCCGCTTTTCGGGCACCGCCGCAGTATGAAAATCATAGGCGGACTGCAGACAACCGACCGATCTGCTACGCTTGCGGAATTTCGGGTCATGTTGCGCGCTTCTATCACCGGTGCTTCGCGGCGACCACGGGTTCACCGAGATCTCCTGATCACTCCTTCCGACCTCCATATCGCACGCAGCCATAACAAGAACCTGAAGCATACGTCCGTGATCCCCTGCCCACTTCCGATGTCCAACCTATCGCGTCCTCGCTTATCGTTCGCCAATGTTATCAATTTTATTGAAAGGTTTGTTGAAGGTTTACGAACTCTTGCACTCGTGGACACTGGTGCCGCTATTTCTGTAGTAAGCCATAAGCCTTGTCGCTCCATCTTTAAAGTGACGACACCACCTTCAGGGTTTTCTCTCCGTAGTGCGAGGTCGTAAACGTGCCGAAAGCGATTGAAAACGTTACATGGTGACGCAAAAAGTTTCATAATAAGCAAATAAGCCCATGCTTTCCGGCAGGTGCGAGTAGCCAGTTCCAGAGCGATCGACGGCTGCCATCTTTTATTCCTTTCGGAACGGGGCAGCCTGAAGCTATTCAGAAGAAAATTCAGTTTTGATCGGCATATTAATGCATCTTTAACGCGTACACGTCACTTTCACCCGGTGAGTTTTCGCGATTTTCTGACGTAGCGTGGCAGGAAGGTGAAGTGGGTGCAGCCCGAAAACTTTTGAACAATAGCCGAGGGCTAATCGCGAAAAGGCGTCGAATTAAAAATAACTATTTTTCTTTTGCTCGGTCAAATCATGCATAATCAGTGTGTACACGTCATATCAGACGGGGAGCTATCGCGGTTTTCGTGACGTCGCGTCACAGACAGGGGAAGTGCGGGTGGTCCAAAAAAGTTTTTGACCAATCGTGGAGGGCTGATTGCAGAATTGGAATAGAAAAGTTTGGAATAGTTTCACGATATAGCGCCCCTAGAGCGTTCAGTTTCTTGTGCTTGTTTCGCGTTCCCATGATTGTTCCCATGATCTGATCCTCGGGTGGGATTTTTTTGTCACGTAATCATGCCGTTATGGTCTACGCTCGTGCTCAGGTAAAACTCTCTGTATTTTGTTAGACGCCTTCAGCCTATGTATCCGGTACTGGTGACCGAAAGCTTTTCGTCACCGCTGATAGTGATCTGCCGCTTGATAGTGCCGTCATTGTTCCCGTTTCCTGTGCTGCCCTCTCCGACGCCACCATTCTATTCACGCCATCCGATATATTTCGTCGCCGCCTCAGTACGACACTGCCATTTGCCGTCCTCGTGCTTCATCGCGATAATCCCGGACTACTTGTTTGCAATCCCAACTGAGGCCCTCTGACTTTGTACTGTAATGAAACGCTTGGCCACGTTCAGCCTGTAGACGCTGATGTTATCGTGCCCCTTGATCCCTCCGAGCCGGTGTCAAAACATCAGCTGAACGCCCTGACACCTCACCGTGCGTCCGACTCCGTGCTCTCGGATTCTTTTCACCGTTCAATCAACAGCCACCTCGCTCCGGCTGACCAGACGCAGCTTCTTGCCTTTCTGCACGAATTCCGCGCTTCACTTGACTTCCCGCAAGCGTGACTAGGCCGAACTAATGCAGCTGTTCATACGATTGACACTGGAACTCGCGCCCCTTCGCGACAGCGCCCGTACCGTGTGTCACCTGTGGAGCGTCATGTAATTGCCGCTCAAGTTGACGACATGCTTCAGCGCTTCCAGTACGATTGCAGTATATCCTTGTCGCACGTCAGGGACTAATTTAGCCGTGTTTATGGGTCTCATATGTAGCAGACACACGCGCTGACTAAGGCTGCATGCGTTACGTATTTATTGTAGGGTGGCAACTTCTGCAGCACCGTGCTTAGATTTTAAAATATATATATTTTTTTACTCCCCCGTGATACTCCAAGGGTTGCCAGTGCATCGTATGGCATTGATTTTGAAATTTAACCGAGATAACACTTGCGAACACGTATCTTTCCGCCAGCAGCATCGATGAACAATCAACCAGAATAATAAGCGGAATGTTGGCGTCATCTGCGAAGTGTTGGCTTCTCCTACTCGCAGTGGAGCCCGTTTTGACCACGGTATGGCGTTCGGCGAATAGCGCCGCTAGAAACGAGAAAGGCGGCAAGAGCGGCGCGCGGAAAGCAGTGGCAGATCTCTGGCTTTCTAAAGAGAGCTTATACAGTAACTCTACGGTGGTGTGGAGGGAAAGCTTCAAGCGGAGGATCGTTTGAAAATACGGGGATTAGTATTCCCTTTAGTCTCCTCCCTCTCCCTTCTAGGTGGCCCTGAGCACACCTATGACAACATTGCGCTGAACGCTTACTTTAACTCCTTTGATGTGCATGACGAGAGATGTGCTCACGTAAAGCATATTGAACATGTTCTTAATGTATTATTATTTGCGAAAACATCCATCCAGAAAATTAGAAACATTTCATATAGTTAAAGTATAAAAGTAGCACTAATTTAAAAGTTGTTATGTTAGCTGTTAAATTGTCACACTTTGCGCGTTTACTGCGCCTACGATTTTTAGATTTCCCCATACATCTTTTACAAAGCTTCTTAAATTATTTTCCGGTGGGTGAGCCTCGTTTTAACGCTATTTAGGCCCTCTGAAATGAATGGGGCACTTTTGTCGGTACCTATCTGCAAACTCCCTCCAAGATGAGCAAAATGTGTAAATTGCACCGCATTCACTAACACAGCACCATTTAGCGTGGAAAACTCAAAAACCAAGCCAAGAAAGGCTGTCCTGTTCGAGCAGCAACATCTCGCTCTTAAAAAACTGTAAGAGAATGCAATGACCGACACGCATGAAAATTACGGCCTTGGAGCTCGGTCCGTATGCGACAACAGTGAGAACAGAGTGGACGTCGATATACTCTCGTAAGCTCGAGAGAAGGCGCAATACACTGTCCGCTGCTGTCGGTGCGGACCGGGTAGAATGAGTAAATGATGACAATCTTCATCAACGAAGAGCAGCTTTGATGAAAAGGGAGTTTAGTGGAAGGCTCGTGCCTCTTGGCCTATACTACTCCAAGCCAAGCTAAAGGGTGTGGGGAAGTCGAGACATCGCAGATCCGGGTGGCTGGACTTACTTGCTTGCTGGCTTGCTTGCTTCACTTCTTGCCCACTACGGCCAAGAAGCCGGTGGTTAAACAAATGGCAGTGGGAGAGAGATAATTTGAGAAAAAAATATATGTCCGGGTAAATATGTCCGGGGAAAATAAGGAGTCGAATCGCGTTGGCCGCTTTTGCCGTGAGACGGGCGATGGTTTCGCCGTTTCTTCCATGCTTTTCGATGGCCGTGCCTAGTATCCTGATTTTGCCGACCTCGGACCTTAGCCGGCTTTGGTTACGATCATGATTTGTTCGTATTCGCGTTGTCTAGTCTTGCCTCTGCCGTTGTTTGGTAGGAGGGAGCATGAGAAGCTCCGATTTGCTCGGCGAACATCTCAGTCCGGTGCCTTCCAGCTGGTCTTCTATCGCGTCCACGGCGGCTTGCAGCGTGCCCTCGATGTGAGCGTCACTGCTGTCGGTCACCCACAGCGTCATATCGTCCGCGTAGGTGGTGTGCCTGATGTCTTCGATGTGCCCGAGCTTTTTGGCCACTCCGATCATTACCAGGTTGAACAGCATCGGCGAAATGACCGATCACTGTGGTGTGCCGGTGCTCCCAAGCTTTTTCTCTTGCGTCTATATGTCGCCTGCGCGTAGCTCGGCGGTCCTGTCCATGAGGAAGTCCTTGATGTAGTTGTAGGATCTTTCGCCCATGTTGAGCTTGGAGACTTGGGACAGAATCGCCGGGTGTTTCACCTTATCGAAGGCGCTCTGCAGGTCGAGCCCCAGGATTTCCTTGTTGTCGCAGGCACGGCCACCATCGTCGATGATTTTGTATTTGAGCTGCAGCATCGCGTCCTGCATCCTTAGGTGCTGTCTGAAGCCGATCACCGCGACCGGGTACAGCCCTTCTCGTTCCAGTTTGTCTTGCCACCTGTTGAGCAGGACGTGCTCCAGCACCTTACCTACGCTGGACGTGAGCGAGATGGGCCGGAGGTTGTCCATGTCCAGCGGCTTCCCCGGCTTGGGGATCAGGATGGTCTTGGCTGTATTCCACTGCTTTGGCAGCGCGCCCGCTCTCCAGCACTTGTTGAAGTATTTTGCGAGGTTCTCAATCGAGCCGTCGTCGAAGTTCTTGAGCGCCTTGTTCATGACGAGGTCCGGGCTGGCTGGCGACCGGCTGTCGAGGTCGTGCAGGGCAGCGCGGACCTCGTTAAACTTGAATCGCTTTAGTATTCTTCATACGAATTATCCCTCCGTTTGTGGGTACCAAAGCCACAGAACCGCTGCTGCTTCCACTTCGAAGAAACAGCTCCATCGCTATATTCTGAGGAGGGATGGAAGCAGACCAGAGGCCACATCTGGTCTAAGGATGAGACAGACATCAGTTTAAATGTAACCACGGCTTTAAATCAAAATTGTGTGAAAGATAACGATAAATATAGAAAGTGGCATCCCGCTACTTGACAGCGAACGCGGAAGTAGACTGGATCAGGGCTAGGCGATCCCCTGCAAGCGCTCTCACTGGAACGCTGAAATGCCACGGCAGCTTTGGTTTGGTCTGGTTCGGTGCCTGTGGGTATGGCTCCGCCCACTACGGGGCACCTTCCATGAATCGGGTGGCAGTGGGCAAAAAGGGAAGAACATTTTTTATGGAATTTTCTAAATTAGTGTCACCGGCGCTACACTCTTGCAGGTATTAATTAGTCGAGTAGGCGAAGTCAAACTTGCAGTAACTATATGCACTATTATTCCACTCACTTCCTTACGAAAACGCCGTTTTAGACAGTGCAGCCCAAGAGTAATCGGAACGCCAATACACTTCGTCGTCGAGCACTTTCTTGTGCGACACTTGTGCAGATCGTTTGCGCGAAATACATTCGCGCAAACGTTAGGTAACGCGCAGCCAGAATACGTACGCCATGCAAATTTATCCAGCTCTCATTAAAATTTCCTCCCTCTGACCCGACGAACTGGTCAGGAAACTTGTTAACTGTAAATATATAGTCCGCAATGTATGCTCGTACAATGTAATTTATTTACAGGCTACAGCCGCGTTTGCAACCTAACACTAATTGCAGCATTACTTCCCTGCAAGCAGGACAGCCCGCGTATGAAATAAACATATTGAAATGTAGATGTGCATATGGAACGAATATATATATATTTTTTCATTACCTCGCGATGTACGCCATGCAGCTTTGCAGTGATCCGCTTGTTCTGTTAATACGAAGGGACTGCTGGGCACTTTTATGCGCGAATTTACCCAGAAGCGCGGATACTATGCCAAGCAACGGCATTTGTGAGACAGACATCACGGAAGGCTAGGATATACAGCTTAATTATTAGTTTTCAGAATCTAACCACTATACGAAAAAACAAAGAAGCAACAAAGATTAATGAATTAATGAATGAATGACTCCGCATCCCAGCCTTGCGAAAGTGCATGTCCAGCGAAGCTGTTGAAGGCCACCACTACAACTGCTGAGGGGGTATGCAATGTTTTATGGCGTTAAGTAATGGTAGTAATGCTATTTTAGAGCAATGGTACTAATGGGAGTAACGACAACTTTGACAACACGTCGCCGCCTATAGCGGTGCTGCAACGACATTGAAATCAGTTGCTAGGCTGCTTCTTTTATATACGATAGGCTCACTCCCCACGTCGCAAGCTGCCGTCGCCGCAGCAGCTTGCGCAACAGTAATCTTTACTTGGAAACGTGTGCGGGGATCAATTATGTGGTTCCGATGCTTATTTCGAGCTTGTCCTTTATTAAAACATATGCTGTTCTGTATGCTGTATGCGTGATTCTAAATAATATATATGCTATTCACTTCAATTTTCCAAGTGCTTGTAGCCTCTGCCTTACGGGAGTATGGGCCGTTGATGATGATAGTTTTCTGTCGATGTTACGCCACGAAGAAATGCCGGGATCCCAGCTACAGACAGCTTCGCTGTAAAAAAAGATGTGCGAAAGTGCAGCGCGGCGAACGGCTCTACTCGCACAGCCGAGCGCCGCTCAGGCAGCAGCACATTCCATCATGGCGGCCGAGCGCGGCCAGACGCTATAAGGCGTGACTTTCCAATAGCGACGGCGCCTTTGTGGAGGAGATCTTGTAAGGCATTCTGGGCGCCGCCGCACCGACGGCAGAAATTGCTGGAAACTATTTTAACCGCTCTAAAGGAGCTCATGCAGACGTATCCAATCGCTAGAGCCAGCGAAAGTAAAATTCCATTATCAATGGACAAACCTGTCGGCACACCGAACGGAGTTTTATTTACAATACTGGAGGGTGAAACAAAAAGAAAAAAAATGAGAGTACCACAATGAAAAGAAATGTCAAAAAGGACGGGCTCGTCCGGGATTTGAACCCGGGACCTCTCGCACCCAAAGCGAGAATCATACCCCTAGACCAACGAGCCAGGACGCAGCACGGAGAGTTATTTTCCATATTTACGATTTATTTATTTATTTATTTATTTATTTATTTATTTATTTATTTATTTATTTATTTATTTATTTATTTATTTATTTATTTATTTACAGAATACCTACATTGCCAAGAAGCCATTATGTAGGGGGAACAAATGTGGTAACACAAACTGCATAGTTTTGTGCCCAAAAGGAAAATTGAAGAACACAGACAAATAATGAACACGAAAAATAGAAGAAGAAAAAGGAAAGTTATAGACGGAGCTTACCACCCAAGTGAGAAATAATAGGAGAGAGAGAGAGAGCTGGAGCTGTGATAAACACTGTAGGGAGTTTGCGACTAACTTTCATCTCCTGAGTTGCACGTGCGCCCAAAGAGTGGAATGGGAGGCTTTCGAATTCCAGCCCCATAGGAATATGCCGCTGCCATGGCCGGTAATCGAACACGCAAATTTGTAATACTCAGCAAGAGAACATACCGCGGAAAGCGAAATAACCTAGTTTTTCTTAGGTCTGAAGCTGCGTTCGAATGCATACAAAAATCCCAGTCTCGCAGTTGGAGTGCAGAGGGCATGTCGGCTACAGAGCCCCCGTGCCTCCGGTATGCAAATTAGAGGTCCTTTCTACGACTTACATACCGCGAACGTTTGCGACGCCACCTACATGATTCTTTTTTATGCTGGTGAAATCGTTACTTCCATTACTATTTTCCTTCCTTGCCTTTCCTAATGAAAGTGGGCGAACACCTACCTCAGACATTCTCTCCGAAGATTGGTTGCTTAATGCGCATCTCCATTATCATCAAATATCACGGAGGCATCGAATGTAGTGGTGCACTACCTGATAATTCCTAAATATTACAGTAGCCACCTTCATTGTTTTCAGAGAGGGTAATATTAATGGCCGTCTTACTACGCGTTGTATATTTTATTCTTCGCTGTTTCACTATGGGTTGAAAAACGTTCCTATATGCGTATTTCGTAGTTACTCCAATGTTTTTCTTTTTTTTTATGTTGTACATTACGATCACCCTCTCCTTATTGGACCATGAGTCTGCAGTGTTGTAATATAATAAGTAATCATTTCACAATGATATATTTGGCGAGCACTTTTCACTGCATGTGGAAAGCTTAATAGCAACCTTTAGTTTCCCCGGACGCAGCGAAACGTGATAGAGATAATAATAATAATAATAATAATAATAATAATAATAATAATAATAATAATAATAATCAGAAGAAGAATAAGAAGAAGAACAAGACTGTGCATTAGTAAAAATCAATAAGGTAACTACATTTCGTCATGGCGCCGAATAAAACAAGCTACAACGCCAGCTGCTACATCGTTCCCCACGTGAACACCACGAACATACACGAATTTCTAGGCGTACGCTGTAGTCGCGCATAGTTTATAAATGCCGAACACTTTCGCAACCAGCAAATATTTGCAAATATCTCCTCTTGAAAGCACACTGAGCAGACGCCCCCATCCCAATTTTGCTGACGGATCTCGTACCGGTATTTTTTTTTTCTAGATACTTCAGTAGCCCAGTGAATCTTCCACCTGCACTCGAATGCCGTTTCATGGCGAAACTGTCAGTCGTGCCTTGCAAAGTAATTTTCGAATGCCCTTTCAGTTGCCGGGTCGGAGTCAAATTACTGGTCGGAACGACGGTGTATAAGCTCAAGAGCAGCCCGCTCCGTAGAACGAGTGCACTGCTACGGCAGCTCGCTGAAAAACACGCAAGCCAGATGGCACGTTCGGCTCGAGTGCTGCCCGATGGAAGTGAAAAGCCTTTTCTTGCGGGTCGCCATTGCATTTCGGCCTGGCATGGGTAGTCTTTCGCGAAATTGTCAAAGACGCTTCGCGGCAGTGTTGACAGTTGCTGTGATAACGACTTCGCTTTGTCTTCCTCATTGCTCGCCGTGCTTGTTCTGCTCAGCACAAGCAGAATCATATACTACAAATTGTGTTCCGCAGCATGGTATGTTGTATGTTGCTGCTCGCTGCCTACGACTACAATTTGGATTGTCGACAAACACTCTGCAGTAGCAATGCTGACGCGCTATGCCGTCTTCCATTCTCTGAACTCGGTAACCAGGCACAGCCACCAGGCGACGTTTTGATGTTGGAGTACCGACCGCTACAAGCTATTGTCACGGAACTCACAAAGAAGGAAAATGAGGGCCCAGATCGAAGGAAGGACCCAGGGTGAGGACTTGGATTAACTACGGTGGGCCATTGATGAAAGGGGACAATCCGATTAATGCTTTAAAGGTAAAGAACACAGAATTTTCATCATAGTGTTTTCATTATTTGGGCCCACAGAGAGTTATACCAGAAGTAGCAACAGAATACGTTTTTCGTCGGGTCGTCTATATCAGGACGCCAACTGCCTGTCTCATCATCCCGTCGATGCACCGGACACTTTAGCGGATGTCACACCGATCTGCGTTATTTCGCCCTCGGCCTTGAAAGACATTGGTGCTGAACATCGACGCGATGAATCGTTACGGCAGCTTATCGAACGCCTGCTTTCTGATTCGTCTGACTCATCCCTTCACATGTTCGTGCTACAGAATGACACCCTGCATCGCCACAACATCCACCCTGACCGGTCCTTGCTCCTAACCGTCATTCCGTCTCATCTTCGACAGACTGTACTCCAACAACTGCGCGACGTTCCCACCACTGGACACCTTGACGTCTCTCGGACCTATGACCGAATTCGGTGACTGTTTTTCTGGCCCCGTCTCAACCCCTCCATTCGGCACTATGTTGCCGCGTGTGAGTCGTGTCAACGCTGAAAAAGACCATCTGTGCATCCTGCTGGTCTGCTGCAGCCTTTGGATATACCGACCGACCCCTTTTTTTCGCGTTGGCTTTGATCTTCTCGGACCATTCCCTATATCAAATGACGAAAATATGTCGATTGTTGTCGCTACGTACTATACAACCCTCTATGCCATCACTAAAGCCCTCCCGACCAGTTGTGCTACAGACGTCGCTGACGGGCGCTTTTTTCCTTCCTTCCCGCAACAATCATGAACTTGTTGCAAAGCGATGAATCTTTTCATTCTGAAGTTTTACGTGCGAAAACCAAGATATGATTATGAGGCACGCCGTAGCGGGGAACTGCGGATTAATTTTGATCACCGGGGGTTGCTTAACGTGCACCCAATGCAAGGCACACGGGCGTTTTCGCGTTACATCCACATCGAAATGCGGCTATTCGATTCCGCGCCATCGGGCTTAGCAGTGCAACGCCAAAGCCACTACGCCACCACGGCGGGTCTCAGCGGTGAATTTAGTTGCCCGATCTTAAACTGCAGAAGTACTGCTATAAACTACATGAAGATTCAGCCGAAGAATATTGCCCTCAACGTGCTTCCCCAGTTCTTTGGGGAAGCGGTAGGTAGACTGACGGTCGATGTGAAAAAGAGGGGTGCACTCCAGATCGGGGTTGGTCCAAAAAACAACTTGCGTTCACCATCCAATGAGCGAGACAAGTGATATGATGTCCTCACGGGAAAATGAGGTCTCCGTAGTGCATTGCACATTGTGGGCCTCACTGGCAATCGCGTTTAACTTGACGTTTCGTATAACGCTACAGTGTCCAGGTAACCTCTGCATAGTGATCTTCTGGCCTTCGCTCGTCGCTCGCGCATGTATTTTGCATAGAGCAGTTTGCCGCACTCATTTGAGCTACTATTGATAATGTCAAGAGAGATGCGTGAGTCTGAGAAAATTACCGACTTGGCGAAAGAAGTGAAAACAGCATTGAAGAAACAACCAGGAGATGACAACCATGTGCAAGATAGCTCATTTATTATGGAAAAAGCATACCACCCTGCACTAGTCTCACTGGAAAGAGGCCGGCGAAGCTTGTGATAAGCCGCAGGCTACTTTACACCTTACACAAAATGTTTCATCGCAGTATTTCGACTGAAACCGACCAAATTTATTGAAATTAAAGGTATGATGCCCGACCTGGTAAAAGGGGCAAACGATAATATACTTAGAACAACATAAAGCTGAGCTAGTTGGTAAGGATTCATAATGCAACGAATGGGTAAGGCGTGCAGACATGGACACAAGAGAAGAGAAATGGACAACACGAACGCCGACTATCAACTGAAGGAAGCACTGAGGCAAAAAAAGAAAGACGACACAACACTCATCTGCGCATACTCTGGAAAGGTAGCACCACCTGTCAATCGGGTACACTTGCCGGTCTACGGGATAGGTAACTGTTAAGGCATTTGATCTCTTCCTCATGTGAGGTAATCAAAGGCTGACTCACTCACGCACTTCCGCCATTATTGATATGCCATGCCTCGACGATAAAGGAATTTCCCAAGAGACGCGTAATACAGTTTCTAGACATTTCCTTGGTCTTCGGACGAAATCACGTGTGTTGGCAGTACTCCCCTAGATCTTCGAAGCCATTGTTAAACTTTCAATCCAAGCATTCCAATGTAGTAAAAAACATTATTGTCTTCTCAAGTCTTAAGTCTTCTCTCACCAGATGTTGCATGCACAAAATGAGCGCCAGTTTTAATACACAGGTCCGGCGCCTATTACAAGCAGGGTATCCAAGCGTAGCAGTAGCCACTGTGGCTGAACGCATAAAGAAGTCGATTTTGAGGGAGATGGACGTGATTACAGAAAGCAATAATAGCTAGAAAAGAATAGTGGCTATTCCGTACATTCATTCAGTATCGCACAAGCTTGAAAATGTTGCAAGTAGATATGGTGTTAATGTCGTTTACACTGCTTCCAATAAGCTAGGTAAGATATATGTGCGGAGAAGAAAGGAGCAGGTGAAAGGCAATGAAAGAACAGATATTTGTCCAGCGAAGCACATCAAGAACAACAATTGTACTGACTGTCGTATAGGTGTGGTATATAAAGTTCCCTTTAGCTGTGACCATTTCTACGTAGGGCAAACGGGGTGGTGTATCAATTAGAGGCTAATCGAACATAAAATGTCGTTAACCGGTTGATCGCCTTCTAATCTTTCCTTACATTGCCAAAACTGCCAACATTGTAACTGCACGCCTAAGTTAGATGAATGCGCGATATTTTACAGGCATAGGAATAAGGATAAGCATCTTATCGTCGAGGCATAGCACATCCATAACGGCGGAAGTGCGTGCGTGAGTCAGCCTTCGATTACCTTACATAAGGAAAAGATCAAATGCCTTAACAGTTACATATCAGGTAGTCTGGCACGTATACCCGATTGACACGTGATGCTACCTTTCCAGAGCATGCGCAGATGAGTTTTGTGTCTTCTTTCTTTTTTCGCCTCAGTGCTTCCTTCAGTTGATAGTCGACGTTCGTGCTGTCCACTTCTCTTGTGTCCGTGTCTGCACACTTTACCCCTTGTTTGCATTATGTATAATATGCTTACACCGAAACCGACTGAGACGTACATTTCTACGTACGTCTCCATTCTGATGGCTCACGTACATCATGTGTGCCGTCAGAGACGTTGCCAAGAACCTCAGGTTTCCTCTCCGGTAGAAGCACCAGACGACACCGACTACACATCAAATGTAGAACTGAGGTCGACCAAGAAAACAATAATCCATACCTGATATGCCCAACATGAGAAGGTCTCTATGAAACCCACGATCACTCGTTCGCCATGTTGCTAGTTATTACAAATAGCGTATTGTGTTAAACTTAAACGAGAAGGATAGTAATGACGCAGTAACAAAAGCCGTTTAGCATCTAGTTTTCCACGTGAGCTGCGTGACAAGCACGTTATCGTTTTCTACAGTATATACCTTCATACGGAATAAAGAAATATTATTTGTTTATTTATTCACAAATACTGCAGGCCCTATTCGGGCACAAGCAGGAACGGTTACATCAATGATAATAAACAAGGTTAGAAAGAGAACAATATAAAAATAAAGAAAAATAAAGAAAAATGTTTACTTGCTTTTTTTTTTGCCAGAGTCACATGCATCACAGAACCGGCGGCTTACAATGGAACAATTTTATTGTGCCTTTTTTGGTGACGAATGGCTTGCCGAGATCATTAATCGGCATCGCTCGAAACATCCCACAAGCACATCCACATACACAAAATGATGGGTGTTCCTTAAGTTGACCATTCGAAGCGCTGTAGTGCAAAATGAACAAAGACGAGATGTCGAAGAGAAATGCATAGCCTCAGTTTCGTATTCTTTTTTTCTTCTTCGTCGGTCCGCACCACCGCATTCCCGATACAAGAGACAACGCGCAACGATCTCGTGCCTTTCGTTCTTGATGACCAGGCGTTGATGCCCAAGCACTCGCACTGGACACCCGTCAGGGCCGCTGGCAAACCCGTCACAAGAGTGGTCGAGGAACGGCGACGCTCGCGGCATTCCGAATGGAGACGGGCGCTGCTTAGAGCCGGGGGGTCCCATAAATCTTGTAGCGGATCCCCGGGGATCGTTTACATTATACACAATGTGGCCGGCGGAGAAAGAGTGCACCCCGGAGCAGCGCGCGCCCGCGGACTGGCAGCCGCGAAGAGAACCGTCAACAGCCGGTAACATTCCTGCGGCTGGCGGCGCAGGGCCGTGGTGAGCTATGGACGCGCGTCGTGTAGCTCGACGGGCGAGCGAGTGCATTCCTCGCGCGGGCGGTAAATAAAAGATGGACCGCTGCGGGCGCCGCGCGCACGCGGTACACACCGGCAACAACAAAAGGAACTCGATGCGACGCCAGGCTGCGCGCCTGGCGTTCCCTCGCCGGCCTGTCGGACGCGAGGGCCGACAAGGCTTTGCACTCGGTGGGCGAAATCGACGCGCATGAAGTCGTCCACCGGTACGCCTAGCCCTGCCCCGAGCCTACGCAGCACAGACGGTGTAAGCCCCAAAGGAAATACGGCCCGGGGAGGCAAGGAAATTAGGCAGTTAGGACTAATTGATCGGAACGCGTACGCCGTCTCCTTTCTACCCGTGACGCCAGCTGCACCGAGTGAGCGCCTTCGCTGCGCGCCAGTAAAGCGCTCTGCTCAACTGTAGCCTTTGCTCCCCATCCCTCCGACGAACCTTTCTCTCCGAGTCACAGCAGAGCAGCCCCTTCATCGTAGTTTACGGCGTGTACTCCAACTTCGTTACCAGACTCCGCGGCCGTTAATTGTCAACCCTGTGCACCGAAATGAATGCGGGCGCCCGAGATTGTCGCTCGCCGCCTTTCCTAACGTCGTCATCGAATCCCGCGCTTGTCCTCAGAGTACCCGGCCTCGGTGAAGGCCGAAGAACTTCCTCTTGAGAGCCTTCTGGGTTTGTTTACCCGGCACTCCTTTTCTTTTTTATTTGGGGGGGGGGGGGGGGCGGGATATTTCTGTTATATCTCTTGAAAAGAGGGAGGGTGGGGAGTTGTGCCTAAATGAACGAGTGCAATATTGTCACATCTATGTTAATGGTGCAGCACAAGCACTGATTTGCGTTCTGACAAGCCGAATGTGCGCCGCCACTGTCCGTAATTGCTTCCAGAGCTGTAACTATTGTAATGTTAGCTTACTTACTTCAGGCCAAAAGACTCCTATTCTTCACCGTCAGCTGAAACCGATGGTAGGTAAGCTAATAAATAACACAATTAGTAGTGCAGGCGCCAGTCGTGGCTCCGCTGGAAGGTGTTGAGCAAATGTGCGACACTGTGGCACGCACAGGAGCTAACAAGGAAAAGGAACTTTTTTTCATGCTAAGTACAACCAGTATGAATAAAATCTGATTCATTATGAACATAAGTTCGGCGTTTTTCTAACCAACAACCAGCTCGTAATCAGTACGCAGTTCCTTTCATCACAATGGCACATGTACCGGGGCCGAGCATATGCGCACATTATGTGGTTTGAAGTCCCGGAGCTGCACAGTGGACGCCGTAGTGGGGCGCTTCGGAATTATTCGACCACTTGGGTTTTTTTAGTGCGCATCCAAGGCACGATAGACAAACGTTTTTTTTTTTTTCTTCTTTCCATTTCTACCGCAATGCAGTAGCGCGGTCGCAAATTGAATCCGCAGCCATTTGCTCGGCAGCAAGACGCCGTAGTCGCTAAGACATTGTGGAGCGTGGAGCTTTTCCATCTTTACTGTGTTTGTTTGATGGCATAAGCTTGAAACAATAGCAAACTTATTGCACAATCTCTATTGCGTTTGTCTATGCCTTTTCTGTGAAACGCGTCTCTTGTTTTCTTTGACGCGGTTGACCCGGAGGCGCGGTTCTTTGGGTTGACTCATGTAAATGGATATCAAGCTCGACAATTATTTGTCAAAACCCTCATTGCATGCACAACATAATTTCACATATCTATAGCTTCGCAGTTGTTTGCATAACGGATCGCACTGTATAGAACGTCAAAGAGCGAAAGTGAACGCAATCTTCAGCTGCAGAAAGAAAATGTCGCACATAAGCAATACAACGGTTAAAAAGGTTGAATATATCCCCTAATTAAGAACTAAAAAATTCCAGGACAAGAAGGCTCCGTATCCTCATACATTCTGCTGCTTTCAGTCCCTTCATAGCTTTGCGAATGTAGCTGCTTTTATCGTTGAGCAAATTTGCCTCTCATTGTTCTTAGACCATTGATTTGATCATCTACTGTAACTGTAAGCTGGTTTTCTTGCAAGATGAGGCTTCATGGGGCGGAGCACACCTGCCGAACTGACATGAGAAAGAAGAAACCAAGGAAGACTGTTAGAAAAAGGACGAGTATGCGGCACAAAATTTGTTCAGAAGGATAAAATAAACTGTAAGAAGGATGCCTCCTTCTTGAGTACGTTGCTTAGAATGCAATTTACGCATTAACTTTGAGTGGCCCAGACGGAAAATAAAAAAGAAACAAAAAAAATTAGCAGAATGGCACTCGAAACATCAACCTTGTGTAGGGCTGCGAGAGCAGACTAGCAAACGTTAGTTAAATTTACGCTCATCCCATGCCAAAAACGCACCAGTACTAACTCAAATAAAGCGTTGATTTTGATCATGAAGCACGCATTTAGGATGATATTGACACTTGCTTACACTGCCTGGGAATAACAATATTAGCCTATTTCAAAGAATATGCTAATAAAGTATATGCTAAGAAAAGTTGAAGGCGACAGGCTAAGTACAACTAATACGAAAGTATACAGCCCATTGAAATTGCAGATATACAGAAAATCGAGGAACACACGAGTTCCCGGAGTCTTGTTCAGGCTTCTCCAAACGTAGTTACGCGTTTAAAAAAAATTAGGTTCTCTTCTCTTAGCTGCCCTTAGGCTATTAAGGCTGCTCGAGTTCTTTTTCTGCAAGAATACGACTAACGAGAGCGACTAATAAACGTGCTGGTGCCCTGTTCATTCATTAAGATGCTAATTATAAACGTTTTCATTCCCCTGCTGCGAGACAATCCACTTTACCTGAAGAAACTGAACAAGCCAACCTCCTATTGGCGTGGTTATACAAGAGCATTTTAAATGTTCTGTCGTACACGATAAGATCTTATTTTTATGCTTGAATGGGGGCGCAACATCAGTGTTTGGGTAGTGAAAAATAAGCTCGTATTCTCATGACCGCAAAGTATTGTGCGCAAGACCAACAGGAGGACCGGAAATAATCTCGATAACATCTAACTTGGCAGGACCAACGTTTCTCAGAAATCAGCATAAAACGACAACCACCGCATGGACATTTCTGGAACAAATACAGCTAGGGAGATCGTGCATTGCATAGTAGGACTCGCATCGTGTGACCAACGTATACATCCGCTTTGCATATATAGAAATTCTGCATCGTCTGAAAGTCTGCATCGCCTCCGAAAGTATTTGGATGTTCTCAGTTAAGTTCAACTGTATTTTAATCTGTTTCTTCTTTAATAATGAGAGGGGGATCACACGCGTTATGAACAGGCAGTGAGCTAGCGTATGCCGTGTAAATCTCTCCTGCTTTCAATTTTTGTTTGCTCGCTCTAACATGACTAACTAGTCAGGAAAATCGTTAACTGTAAACATATGGCCCGTATTGCATGCTTGTAAGATGCGAATAATTGACAAGTTAGAAGCGCCTTTGCAGCCTTCGGCTAGTTAGAACATTAATTTCCTGCAAGTATGACAGGACAGAGCGCGCCTGAAATTAACATTTTAAAATGTAGTCTTGCATTCGGAATGCATATTCTTTTTTTTTTTATCTCGCGCTGTGCGCCACCTATTTCCAGTGATCCGCGTGTTTCGTTTATCACTCAGCAACCGCTGAACACTTCCTCGCACAAATTCGTCTAGCGATACGAATACCCTGCTACGCAATCGCATTTGCGAGACAGACCTCGCCAAAGGCAACGGTATACAGCTTTTTAAAAGGTTCGAGAACCCAGCCACCACATTAAATAACAAGTAAGCAACACCAATAAATAAATAAATAAATAAATAAATAAATAAATAAATAACTGTGACACATTCACATCCGACCGCAGTTTGTACTTTCTACAAAGCATCTGTAGTGAATATAGTAACAGCTTTATATGGATTTTCTTTAGATATAATGGAAGTTTTAAAATTCGCCTGTGGCATGTAGCAGATTTCCACTCTTTAACTGCACTGCTCGACGAGGCGGACACTATTTACACGAGCCGTCGAATGCATGATCGACTAATTACGATACTATTGTTAATCAGTTTTAAATATATTACTCCGTGTGACATATTGCAATTTAGGAATTGTAGCCGGTAAATTGGCCAGGCAAATCCACATGAAACAAATCATCAGGATCACCCCAGTTTTTATATGCGTCCCCAAAATGTGAAATAAAATGCATTGGTGCTACAGTTAATTTGGAGCTTCAGTGAATAAAAGGCGTTTGTTAAAAAAGAAATAAGTAGAATAGCTGTGCTTTTTTACCGTAAGCCTGACGGCGCTTTTACAAAATTGATTATGTGTACTCTCTATCTGCACAAGGGCCAGATATGGCCAAAGAGCACCAAACACGTGGTGATGAGCTTTTTCAAAACTGGTGCTAGCTTGGAAAATCAATTCAAATGGATGTACCTTGACAGCTCACTGCCTTCATTTCGTAAATTGCAATATGTGCCCTAAAGCAATTATTTAAAAAGTTAATTCGTAAAAGATAATGCTGCATTTTGATGTCTTGTGCAATCACTGCGAGCCTCTTCCAGTAATTTTGCTCAATAAGCAGATGCATGCTGTATGATAGAGGCAATTTTTTTTTATTCTCTTAACGTTAAAAACAAAGCTGGTATATTACACGCATTATGTCTCGCAATATGCATTTGAATAAAAGAATAAATAAATGAAGCAACTAATAAAATTGCGTTTCGTCGACGTAAGTGCAGTGTGGCTATCGTCTTGCAGTGCCTGTATCATACGCTCCGTATTCATGGGCTTGTTTACGCGGGTATAGTAACGTGCTCAATCTGTAACCAGTAAAAGAAGGCGTTTGACAATTACAGTGCAGCTTGCTGCGCTTTCTTGTAGAGGCGAATCGCCGCTACACACAGGCTCCTCTCCTTTCACGACAACAGTCTCGCAGTGGGCACTAGAGAAGATTTAAGAGGATCTCCTCGTGGCGGGGTTGAAGCGGGCGGCCACAGCCGCACAAAAGGGCTCGGCTAGCGTTCGAGGAGGGACCCGAGAGATTCGCGCGACGCACGCTGCAGCGTGCGGGCGTTGGCCCGTTGTTCGAGCAGCGGCCAGGTCTGGGCCGGACAAACGGCCTGCCGCCGCCCAAGCCCGGCTGCAGGGGAAGGTCACGTCCTGGGATTACGGCTCGCTCGACAGCAGCGGCTCGAGGGTGGCACCGTGAGTGATGACCGACACGAGAGCAGCAGGAGCGCGGCCAAATGGCCGCCGGGCCCCATCACCAGCGGGCCAACTGCTCGGATGCTCGTTCTCGGACACCGCGCTCAGGTAGGGGCCGCTCTCTCCGCTGGCCAGCGACTTTCTTTCCCTGCGTCTCTGCCGTTTTGTTTTGTCTTTCTTCTTTTCTTAGTTCTCCGCCTCAATGTCCCTGAGAGCTTTCCCCTCGAGATAAGGACCGGAGCTGTAGCGTGGCCACCGGAGCAACGGAGCCACGAGAGAGGCGCCGGACCAAACGAAGCCGATCCAGGGAAGGCTTCGCTGCTCTACCAAGAGCGCGGAGGTTTCCCGCCTTGTTTCTTTAATAACCCCCGCTCAGCTACTGAGTGACCTCTTGCTTGTCTACTGCTTCGTGCGGCTTTCTTGCGTGTACTTGCTGCCACTACTTTTGCTAGCCGGCGTTTTCCTCGATCTTACTCCCCGTTCGCCTCCTGCGCTCACGCTCCGAGGGGAACGGAAGGTGGAGGCGGCGCACTCGTGGACTGAGTGAGCAAGAGAAGGACGTTTCTGATTCGCTGCCAGTGGCCGTCGCTACTTCCGTGATGCCAGCGACGCACTGTGGCGAGAACAGAGAGTCCTCCTCTTTGCAGTACTGGCGAAAGTAGGAATAATTGCTAAGTGGGTTCGTCGGTACATTAATGTCACACTATTTCTAGTGATAGTCCGTTCCGCACTTTAATATCTCCCGGCGAATAAATAAAAGAGGTTGAGAGTGGTCCCAAGGTCTGTAAAATTATGGGGTCTTACGTGCCAAAACCACGATTTGATTATGGTACACGCCGTAGTGGGGTGCTCCGAAATAATTTGGACCGCCTGGGGTTCTTTAACGTGCACCTAAATTAAGTAGGCGCACGCTTTCATTTCCTCTTTAGTTGTGGTCGATTCCGCCACTAGTAGTGACCACCGCCCGATTGTCATTGATATTGACAACCACAAATTTCTGTAAATAAACTCGCGCAGTCTCATGGACAATTCGAAAGTTTAAAATAATATACAGTCAGTTTTGTCTTCTATGACAGGTATGGAAAGAGATATTAAAGTGATGAGCCTTTGTGCTCTTTTGAAAGGTACCAGTAAAATGTCAGTGTTTGTAGTATAATCAGCAAAAGGGGATGCTGATGCTCCATGGTGGAATAATGATTGCGCACGAGATTATAGACGCCAAAAACCTGCATGGAAGGAACTTTTTTCAACCAGTGCACTACTAATTGAATTAATTATAAGTATGCTGCTTCTATGTTTTAAAAAACAATGCAATTATGTAATTGTAATTATGATTAAAAACGCTATAATATTTTATCGAAAAGTGGCAATAAAAACTGATGCCGATCCCACGCACTGTGGGAATCGATGTAAGCGAAGCTTTCCGTTGTGTTTGCTTTCATTGACGATAATTAGCGGTGATGATGACAGCGAATGTTTAATTTTTTCAATGTTTGTTCTAACACGAGAGTAGTGAGTTGATGTTAAACGTTACCTTGCATGCACCACTGCTGTGTGTCTGCGTAGTACACAGAACACACGGGGAGAGGTGTTTGCTTGTGGTCTTGTAGCGCGCCATATTTCCCAACCTCTGAGAGGGTTCAGCATTGTCATTGTCTCAGATAGCAAAACTTAAACTCGAATTAGATTATGGGGCTGTACGTGCCAAAACTGGAATATGATTATGAGGCACGCCGTAGTGGTGGACACTGAATTAATTTTTACGCCGTAGTGTTCGTTAACGTGTCGCTGAATCTAAGTGCACGAGCACTTCTTTTTTTATTTCGCCCCTGTCGAAATGCGGCTGCCGCGGTCGGGATCAAATCCGAGACCTCGAGCGATGCCCTAGCCGCAAAGCGACCGCGGCGGGCACAGAAGTGTTGATTTGACGTGCGACTGCTTCCGTAGTGCCACCTACACCCTGCGGTGCGCTTTAATTAAGGCCGCTCTGCTTCTGCCCTCCCTGCGTAAGTTGTCCGCTTGACATATTTGCATGGTGATTATTTTTCAGAAATAGAAGGAACGTGCTGTACCGTACCTTGAACTTTGGTGTATCCAGTTTCCCCGCAACTGCTGCCGTGTCTACACTGAGTAGCGTGTCCTTCCCTTCTCACGTCACCTTCTTCCTCCAAACTTATGTCTCGTGCTCTTGGTATGGGTTCCAGGTCATTGTTCTATATTCTTAAATGAAATTGCTGACACACTTGCGTCGATATCTCTTGATGGACTAGTTATGCCCATTATGCCTCCTTCGGCTTGTGTCCCTGCGGCTCCGTTTAAAAAATTTTCTCTACTCCAAATTTCTACAAAACTGAAAATCCCAATGTCGTAAATTAACGATTTTCTCTGATCATGGGGTAATAACTGGTGTCACACACGCCAATTAGAAATCTCCATAACAAAATTACGCTGCTGCAACCCTTTATTAAATGTTTACCTGTATAGGCCCTGTCTGGAAATGCGGCAAAAAAGAAAAAAAAAGACACGGAAGGAGACGAAAGGACAAGCACGAGCGCTGAGCTTAGCTTTTATTGCGAATGATTCACAAATATATACATGCTATGTGGGCCAGGGGTTATCCTCTCCGCATGCGTAAGTATGCCAGCTCTTTTTCTGAAAGTGTGATGGAGGCCATGCTGACACATCCCTCTCCGAGTCTAGAAATCCATTCAGATTCTGCGGTTACCCGTGTCATACGCGTATTACTGTTCTTGATAACGGAAGTGTTTGCGAGGTCAGGTGAACAGTTCTTACAAGTCAGACAATGACTTGCCAGAAAACCTCCGAAATCTTTTCCTTCACGCGCATTTTTTACGTTGTTTCCGTGCTCCCTTAACCTATCGTTAGCGCATCTCCCAGTGTGGACAACGTACACTTTTCCGCACGTTAAATTCATTTGATACACTAAACCTTATGTGCAGTAGTTCGTTGGCGCGCGGTTCATAGCACCAACAGACGCCAACACACACCAACACCCTTAATGTGGCCGCTTTCCCTCTCTGTCCTACCTGACAGGAACGTGAAAACATTGACCACTTTTTTACTAGCATGCCGTCGATTTAGAAATCACAAGAAAAAAGTTGGAATTTTCATTCCAAAAAATGGGTACTGCTTTAAAGTCTGGAAATCTGCTCTCCTTCGGGACTTCTTCCTTGGGCTTTAGCCGCAGGAACATCTTCGTAACCATTTGCAACTATTCCTGAGACACAAGAAGGCTACCATGTCAATTTTCGAATCAAGAATTAGGTAGTTCACTAAATCGCTGATTGTGTGTTCTAAATTACCTTAATACCGCCAAAAATACGACATTTGCTGTTTATATATAATTACAATTATTCTTATTTCAGCATTTACCAGGTAAATCTATTTCCTAATTATCATAAACGTTCTACCTCAACCAGGCATACTTTTTCGTTTAAGTTTTTCTCTCTCCCCCTTCCGTCTAACCTTTAGCCGTCAGTTTTATGGCCCATCCCCCGCAGTGGGTAAGCGCCGCAAGTAAAGGATCAAGCAAGCAAGCAGCAGCTGCTCGCGAGGGCGTAATTTCAGCGCCTTCGAATAGGAAGGCCTTCGCCCTATACAGCTACAAATCAAACCAGACACCACGCGTCGCGGCAGTTAGAATGGGTCGTAGGAAGAGACCTCCGTCAGCAGAAGCGGTTGAAGATACGACGCGACGGCGTGCTGAAACAGAACGTCTTCGCTGTTCCTGGCCCATCCCCTAGAGTGGGTATGTGCCACTAACGTCTAGGCTTCACATGAACATCTACAACGTCTTCGCCATGTCGCCAAAACAGGGGCAGCCAATGAGCGCCGGCTCCAAAAACAGCGAGCAGCACAACGGCAACAAATCGCACCATAAACAACCTCAAGAACGTGAGTGCAGGTAAGAAGGATTTGCTTCTCGCACATGCGAGACGCGAATCACTAACGAGCCGCTCATGTTCTATGTACATACGTCAGTCCGGATGACACCAGAAAGCAAGTGCTACATATAATCTCCGTACGCCTAGTCGTCTACACACTAAACACGGTGCTTCCGCACCACGTTATTAATACCAAATACATGTCACTGCCAATGCCCGTGAGAGTGACAGGGGACTTCAACAGTGACATATCGAATCCTTCAAACAAATGGTTTCGGGAATTCACGAAGAAGGTACTGGGGTTAGAACTCTCCGCCACGGACTTAATGCCTGCACCAAGGACAGGAGGTCTCATAGACCTTGCCATTGCTAGAGCTATACAACATTTGAAAGTGTTGAAATATGTATCGTAATTTAACATTCACCGTCACTGGGTTCCACTCCTGGGGACGACAAACGATAGAAAGGATGTTGAATAAATGTCTGTGTCATCATCATCATCATCATCATCATCATCATCAGCCTGGTTTCACCCACTGCAGGGCAAAGGCCTCTCCCATACTTCTCCAACTCCAGTCATGTACTAATTGTGGCCATGTCGTCCCTGCAAACTTCTTAATGTCATCCGCCCACCTAACTTTCTGCCGCCCCCTGCTGCGCTTCCCTTCCCTTGGAATCCAGTCCGTAACCCTTAATGACCATCGGTTATGTTCCCTCCTCATTACATGTTCTGCCCATGCCCATTTCTTTTTCTTGATTTCAACTAAGATGTCATTAACTCGCGCTTGTTCCCTCACCCAATCTGCTCTTTTCTTATCCCTTAACGTTACACCCATCATTCTTCTTTCCATAGCTTTTTGCGTCGTCCTCAATTTGAGTAGAACCCTTCTCGTAAGCCTCCAGGTTTCTGCCCCGTAGGTGAGTACTGGTAAGACACAGCTATTATACACTTTTCTCTTGAGGGATAATGGCAACTTGCTGTTCATAATCTGAGAATACCTGCCAAACGCACCCCAGCCCATTCTTATTCTTCTGATTATTTCCGTCTCATGATCCGGATCCGCCGTCACTACCTGCCCTAAGTAGATGTATTGCCTTACCACTTCCAGTGCCTCGCTACCTATTGTAAATGGCTGTTCTCTTCCAAGACTGTTAAACATTACTTTAGTTTTCTGCAGATTAATTGTTAGACCCACCCTTCTGCTTTGCCTGTCCAGGCCAGTGAGCATGCATTGCAATCGGTCCCCTGAGTTACTAAGCAAGGCAATATCATCAGAGAATTGCAAGTTATTAAGTTATTCTCCATCAACTTTTATCCCCAGTTCTTCCCAATACAGGTCTCTGAATACCTCCTGTAAACACGCTGTGAATAGCATTGGAGAGATCGTACCTCCCTGCCTGACGCCTTTCTTTATTGGGATTTTGTTGCTTTCTTTATGGAGGACTACGGTGGCTGTGGAGTCGCTATAGATATCTTTCAGTATTTTTACATACGGCTCGTCTACACCCTGACTCCGTAATGCCTCTATTAGTGCTGAGGTTTCGACAGAATCAACCGCTTTCTCGTAATCAATGGAAGCTATATATAAGGGTTGGTTATATTCCGCACATTTCTCTATCACCTGATTGATAGTGTGAATATGGTCTATTGTTGAGCTGCCTTTACGGAATCCTGCCTGGTCCTTTGCTTGACAGAAGTCTAAGGTGTTCCTGATTCTATATGCGATTACCTTAGTAAATAGTTTGTAGGCAACTGACAGTAATCTGATCGGTCTATAATTTTTCGAGACCGATCAGCTTACTGTCAGTGTCTGTGTCTGTGTGTGTAAGTTCAATAGTGTGCGCATGTGTGAATGCTTTCGCATTAACCTAGAACACACACACTGGGAGATGGGTTCTGCCGGATTTTTTTTTTTATAGAACACACAAACATTTAAACATTTGCCTGTGGGACAGCGTATTTGTAGTCCTTGAACTAGATTATTCAATGTGGCGAACATTACTCGCGTGAGAAATCTAATTGGGTAGTCGACAAATTGACAAAACTTCACTAATTATAACTCTTTATATAACCACTGTACAGGCACATATGACAATTTACGAGTTGTAGCCGGTGGGTTTGCAAGTCATATCCACTTGGAGCGGATGCTGAAGATGGCGCCGGTTTCGA